>NC_064818.1:6620947-6875356 GCF_023721935.1 Panthera uncia
TATACATACTGAGCACCTCCCACCTCGCATATAAGTACTGAGCACCTCTCACCTCCCATATACATTCTGAGCACCTCCCACCTCCCATATACATTCTGAGCACCTCCCCCCTCGTATATAAGTACTGAGCACCTCTCACCCTGCACACGTGTACCCGGCACCTCTCACCCCACATGTGTACCGAGCACCTCTGATTTTGCATGTATGAACTGAGCATGTCCCAGGGGACAGACACTGAGGAGCTAGCCCTACAATGGAGAGCAAAAACAGGCTTCATGGAGCCTATGGTCTGTAGTGACCGGTGATCAAAGAAAATACTAATTATCTAGTTACCCCACAGAGATCCTGATCTAATTAGCTGGAGTAATGCTCAGGCATCAGTATTCTTTATAAGCTTCATACGTAATTCTCACAAGCTGCCAGGGTCGGAAATCACTGGGCCAGACCAGACAAGTCTTCATCAAGCTCCATGAAGCATTTTGAGTTTACCGTACCATAACGGTGAAGCTTTTTAAAAAAATTTTTAACGTTTATTCCGTTTTGAGAGGAAGAGAGAGACAGAGCACGAGCAGGGGAGGGGCAGAGAGAGAGGGAGACACAGAATCCGAAGCAGGCTCCAGGCTCTGAGCTGTCAGCACAAAGCCCAACATGGGGCTCAAACCCACAAACCGTGAGATCGTGACCTGAGCCGAAGTTGGACGCTTAACCGACTGAGCCACCCAGGCACCCCAAGATTTGGATTTTTTAATTACGATTATTAAACTTTTTAATCTTGAAAGAACTGTAGATTCACATGAATGCGTAAGAAACCATACAGGGTGATCTCATGTACGCTTTGTCCAGTTTTCTTCAATGACAACATCTTGCAAAACTAGAATGCAGCATGGCAAGCAGGATATTGACATTGATACAGTCAGGATACAGAATATTTTTAGCATCGTCAAGATCCCTCCAGCTGCCGTTTTATCCCAATGTCCACTCCCTCATATTCCCCAACTCCTTGACTCCTACTGACCGCTGTTCTCACTATTCTCTACTTCTAGAATCTTACCACTTCAACAATGTTATTTAAATGGAAAAATATAGTATTTAACCCTTTGGGATTGCATTTTTTCCCTGTAAGCATAGTTGCCTAGCGATTCATACACATTGTTGCACGTATCAACAATTTACTCCCTTTTGTGCTGAGTGGTGATATCACCTGGTATGGGCGTTCCACAGTGTGTTTAACTGTTCATACACTGAAGGACATCTGGGTTGTTTCCAGCACTTGGAGATGATGAATAGAGCTGTTACAAACATTTGTGTACATGTTTCTGTGGGATTAATGCCCAGTGGTGTCATTGCTAGGTTGTATGGTAGTAACCTGTAGGAACTATCAGACATAAAGAACCTATCAAACCTTTTCCAGAGTGGCTCACCTTTTTACATTCCCACCAGCAACGTGTGAGTAGCCCAGCTCGTCCTCATTCTCAGCAGCATGTAATGTCACTATTTTGTATTTAAGCCACTTTGATAGGTGTGTGGCAATATCTTGTTGTGGTTTTCATTTGTATTTCCCTAATGGCTAATGAGGCTGAATATGTTTTTGTCTGCTTGTTAGAAAACAAGTTTTCTCACTTGTGAACTTGTTTTTTCATCCTCTTAACGGAGTCTTTTGTAGGGCAAAAAGTTTGTAATGGTGATGAAGTCCAATGTGTCCATTTTTCCTGTTAGAAATCATACTTTTGGGGTCAAGCCTAAGAACTGTTTGCCTAGTCTTAGGTCACTAAGATTGTCTCCTCTGTGTTTTACTAAAAGTTTGATAGTTTTGTGTTTTACAGTTAAATCTATGAATCATTTTGAGTCAATTTTTGTATAAAGTATGAGTCTCACGTCAGGTTTCACTCTTTTGCCTATGGACTGCTCAATACCATTTGTTGAGAAGGCACTCTTTTCTCCATTGAATTTCTTTTGCACCTGTGTCAAAACATCAGTTGTGCATATCTGTGTGAGCCGAACTCTGGGTTTTCTGTTCTGTTCTCTCAATCTACATTTCTACTTCCTCAGACAGTATCATAGAGTCTTGACTATAGTAGCTACATAATAAGTCTTGAAACTAGTTAGACTGGTTCCTTTCACTTCACTCTTCCTTTTCAAATTGTTTCAGCTATTGTATTTCCTTTGCTTTTCCATATGAATTTTAGAATAATGTTGTCCATATCTATAAAAAAATCTTACAGGGATTTTATAGGAATCGCATTAAAACTGTATGTTAATTTGGGAGAATTGATATCTTTACTATATTGGGTCTTCCAATCTATGACCTCTTTCCATTTATTGAGATCTTCTTTGATATCATTCATCAACGTTACTTAATTGTCAGCTTACAAGTCCTGTAGATGTTTTACATATAGATTTTTACATCGGAGTATTCTCCTTTTTTTGAATGATTACAAAGAGTAATACATTTTTAATTTCAGTGGATGTATGTTCATTGCTAATATATAGAAATACAGTTGATATTTGTGTGTCCATCTGGTATGGTGGGTTTTTTCTTTTTCTTTTGAGCTCACTTATTAGCTATAGGAGTTTTTTCCCAGATTCCTTGGGATTTTCTATGTAGACAATCATGTAATCTACAAATAGGGATCATTTTATTTTTTCCTTTCTCATCTGTATGCTTTTTATTTCTTTTTCTTGTCTTATTGCACTGGCTAGAACTTCCAGTAATATGCTGAATAAGAATGGTGACAGTGGACACCCTGACTCAATTCCTGATCTCACCAGTAAGTATAATGTCTGATTTTTTTTTTTTTAAATCATGACATGGCTGTTAAGTTTGTCAAAATCTTTCTGCATCCATTGATTGATACGATTATTTGTGTTTTTTTCATAAGTCTATTAATATGATAAATTATGTAGCCTAATTTTCAAATACTGAATCAGCCTTGTATCACTGGGATAACCCCCACCTGGCCATGCTATAGAATTATCATATATGTTGCTGAATTCTATTTGCCCCTTTTCTAGTTTTTTTTTTTTTTTTTTTTGGCTAAAGAGAGCAGGGGCTGTATTTCATTGGGGCTCTATATGTCTGGGCTCATTGGCATTTCTGGGATGCCAGCTTCTTCACCTCCAGGGATGGAATGTATGGGATAAAAGGTAAGCCAGGTGACCAACTACCTTGTTGTGCCTTCGGTCTACTTTCTACTTTCAACCTTTCGGAGGCTCATGTTTATTTTATATGTAATATCCAGGGGTTTTAGTTGTACTTAGTGGCAGGAATGGGAAAAAGTAAGTCTACTCTACCTTTCCCCAAACAGAAGTTCAGTTTTTAAGAGGTCTTTCTGAACCTTGATATCATCCAAAATGGAGGTGGCCATTTTTCACCATTTCATGTTCTTGCTTTGCTGTTTATCATTCATCACTCAAAAACATCCATTGATCCTCTACACATGAGACATAATCCAAGACACGATCCTTATTGTCAAGTTAGGCTGCATTTTATCCACCTTTGACCCCCTCCCCCTGACATCTAGATCCGTTGCATCTTGTCCAAGCTCTGACAAAGTGTCTACTGGAAGAAAGAAAGAATACTGAAGAACTAGGTAATATAATGTAGAATAATGGATGTAGAAGTTTTTCTAACGATCTTAGAAAAAAATTGTTGGCCTTAAATATTTGCTATTCCTTCATCCAAACGGTGCGTTTTATGCACAAGGTTCTTTGCTCCTGACTGTTACCCATACCAAAAAAGAGCTGTAGCCTCAGCAATGATGACAACTTTGAGCAATCGATGTTTTCCAAAGCACGGTTTGCTTCCATAAGAAGCATCTGGAAACAAATTTAGAAGTAAAGATAGTCTGCAATCCTTCAATAATGAATCACCGTCTTAACCAAGAGCAGGCTATGAATGAAATTGAGCCACAAATCAAAAGGGAGTTAACTGAAAGAGAAGTCTAACTGCAGATGGGGCGACAATGAAAAGACCATGAAGGGCCCTCTACCCCAACACTGAAAGAATGGTCAGGACCAAAGGCGCAGAAGAGCAGGTGAGGTATAGCCTCAGTTGAGAAAAAATAGTAATTTCTCCAGTAGGGGAGACACCAAGGAGGAAGTCCTCAGTAATAACAAAGGGTGGATTCTAACCAGGGAAGTAACAATTGCGCTCAGATGAGCAGCCTAGAGTAACCCAAAATAAGTACACCCTACAACCACCAAAAAGAAATTCTGGTACTGGTGACAGACTTTCGATGTTTAGGTAAGAAAATTGTTAAATCCAAATACATTCGAAAGTGGGTGATGGGCATGGAGGAGGGCACCTGTTGGGATGAGCACTGAGTGTCGTATGGAAACCGATTCGACAATAACTTACATTTAATATAAAACAAAAAAAATTAAAAACATAAATCCAAATACATTCATAATGCCACTTTTCTTTTACCTCGGTACAATTTGCCAAGGTACTAGGCTATACTACCAGGTACTGTAAGTTAGACCGAGAAGCCTAGTCTAACCAGAACCGATTAGATGTGTCATAGCAATGATAATCGAATTGTTACTAAAAATTCCATTTTTATTTTATTTATTTTTTTTTTAATTTTTTTTAACGTTTATTTATTTTTGAGACAGAGAGAGACAGAGCATGAACAGGGGAGGGGCAGAGAGAGAGGGAGACACAGAATCTGAAACAGGCTCCAGGCTCTGAGCGGTCAGCACAGAGCCCGACGCGGGGCTCGAACCCACGGACCGTGAGATCATGACCTGAACCAAAGTCGGACGCTTAACCGACCGAGCCACCCAGGCGCCCCTAAAAATTCCATTTTTAAATGAAATGCTTTGATGCATAATCACACGTAGCTTCTTCAGCTATCCTCGTTGAAAGAGTGTCACCTGGCTGGGTCTAGAGACCTTCCAAAGCAGGAATCTGCAAGCCTGGCTGTATCTCAGAACCACCTGAGGAGATATAAAAAGTACTCAGGCCAGGGAGGCCACTCTCACAAATACACATTTCAGCGAGGCCAAGGAGGGTTCAAATCTGGGTATCTATTTCCTAGGAAAACATCACCACTCTCTGGCTACCTGAAATGGAATCATTAGGCATAAGAGGAAACTGCCAGCTGCTATGGAGTCACGGCCAGATCTGTGAAGCTATCAGCCTTTGAAATTCACAACCTTGGCTGCTTCTTTCAACTACACGGGAGCCTGTAAAAAATCCCAGGTCCAGGCTGCATCCCAGACCAATTAAATCAGAACCTTTGAGGGAGGAATTTAGGCATTAGCTTTAAAATACTTGTGGCCAGGGTCGACAAACAGGCTTTATTTACACGGGTGATTGTACTTACTGTCCAAGGTGCCCCACAAGAATTAGCATAGCAGGTGTTTGGATCATTGGTCCTCTGGAAAAAGGCCAATCAAAACATTCTGTTAAACGTCAGGTGAGCCGCACTGCGTCAGTTCTGTTAGCACTCAGTCTCCGCCTAGGGTCTGTGAGAAGACCCCAGTTGCCTGGAGATACGGGTCATTCCAGTACCTATCACCCGAGATAGTATCCTGCTGTAAGGAGTCTCTGTTACAAACTCAGGATTCCGTTGTGGCTGAGTTCTGAAGCACATTTGTCTCAGCAGTCACCTAAATTAGACCTCTGGTGGGGAATTTCAAGACTGTAATTGATTCCATGCTTGTGCAATGAAAGGACAGAAGTGTGCATCTTATGAAATATGCAGTGAAGAATAGAAGAAGTGTCACTTTAAACAGATGTTGCTACATACAGGACCCTAATTAATGAATTTGCTAACAGTTCAGTATATTTTAGGAACAACTAGCTGTGTATAGCACTACATCTATGATAGAGTTTCCATTTTTGAAAGGAAACATTTCTTTGTCAATGAGTGTTGTGTTTTTTTAAACAGTATAAAGCAATTTTCCACCATCTCGGCTGCTTCTAACAGCCATTGTTCAGAGTTGCTTTTGTTCTTTTCAAAGCAGTCAACACATTTTATAATATCCCTAAAAATCAGTTTAAACTCAATTTATTCCAATTCACTGGCAGACCATTTATAGAGCTTTGTCCGTGTACAACAGTGAAAACAAAAGAGCATCCCACTTAGTGAAGATATCCAACTTGGATTTCAAACTTAAAGAAAGGAAAACGGAGAGCAACGCACCTGATTTTAAGGTGAATCTTTAACTCGGACAGCCCTGAGCAAAACCGGGAAGTGGTTCTAGATTGGTTTGTGGTTCCCCAGTTTTCTGGGAGCCACTCAGGTGCTATAAGCCTCCCTTTCTACTCCTCCTCTCCTTTTCCCAGCTGGTATCCCCCCCTTTCAAATCTTCCCTTTAGAAAGGGATCTGTTAGATGTTGTTTATTCGTGCCTTAAAAGGGATGTTCATTTTTTGATGAACCCCCTCCCAAAGATATTTATAGTTTAAGGCTTATCTTTATATTCTTAAAATAATAATAATAATGGTGACTGTTGCCCTTAAAAAGGAACAGTCAAACCCTGAAGAAAGTGAGTTAGAAAAACATTGAGTCAGTGGATTTGTTTAGACTCCTGGTCAGCGTGGCCTGGAAAAAAAAAAAAAAAAATACCCATTACATATACTTGCTTCTTAAAGAGAAACAAAGAAATTATTATACAAATGCCCTGTTGTGCCAAAAGGACAAGAAATGAATTCAGAATATTAAAAATGAAAACAGACTGGTCTCCATATTTTTAAAAAGAGAAAGAAAGTTGCTACTCAGTCCACCGCCTGGAATGAACGAGTCAGAAACGAGGGGCCCCGGAGCTCAGAGACTCCATGGAGGCACTGAGACACGGATTAGACACCGATGGGAGGAAAAGCTCGCTTAACAATTCAGTCACTCGCACATTTGATTTCACACAGACGGAACTTCCGGACGAACGGCTTCTTAAGCCCATGACGAAATGGGTTTCAGGTTTGTATTGTTTCTGCTTTAAGAAAATGCTATCTTAGAAGGAACTGAGCATCTCTTATCCCTCAGAGGCAGAGACCTTCGGATGTGAGAGGTATTAAGGGAGTTGATTTTGAGTAGCTGCAGGCTATTTGGTGAAGACTTTTAACTTGGTCATTTACTACATTTCAACTCTTGGTGCCTTCTCCCTAACTTGGGACAGACATGAATCACCTCCTCGTAGCGCCCCGTGACTTCACACCCTCCTCCAGGCTTGGCTTCCTCCTAGACTGCTGACCCCAGGACGGTTTGAAGACCCACGTCCTTCTGTCCTCTCTCCACTGCCGGTCACCCCCTGTGCTTCTGAGTCATCCCTTGTGGCGGGCATCTGGCCACCGCTCCCATGACCCCCACAACATTGCTGTCTGAGAATCACCTCCCCAGAAGTGTTAACCCAAACCAGTGAACGAAAAGACATTGTCAAGACTCGTCACGAAGGGGGAGAGAGAAGGAGAAGAAGACCAAACATACCCCTCTGGTGGACGGTGGAAACTCACCAGGAGGGACCGTCAAGACTCACATGGTGGGAGCGCCAGGAGGCAGGGGCTGATGGAAGGGCCTCCCGCCCACGCTCAGAGCCTCCGCTGTTTTGCCTTTCTGGGGCTGCTGGGGGCTCCCACTGAGCGCTGCTCCTGGGCCCTTAGCAATCATCATTTTACGCAATTTGATCCTGGTCTAGTCTTCTGGCTTTATCTCTGTCTTTCTTTCCTCCTTCTGAAATTCTGGCTGCAGGAGACAACCCTTCCTGCCCCAAACAGGAGCCGGATGTCCCCATCCTTAGGTCTCGTCTCACTATTGACGCCACCCATGCCCAGCCCCAAGATCTCCACCTGTCACAATCCTCCCCAACCCTTCAGGCCCAGCTCAACTCTTTAATGGCTGAGTGAATAACCGAATGAAGCCCCAGGACAGTCAAGATCACGGTCGCATAGCCAAGTGCCCCGCACTTTTTTAATCAACACGCACAGAAATTCCCACAACTTAGCTTATCAAATGTTGAAAGGAAAAACCCGTGTCCAGAGTTCCCATATCCAAATCATAAATTTCTTCTGCACCTATAGCAGGTTACCGCAAGGTACACGAGGGCCGCCTGCGTGGCTCAGTCGGTTAAGCGTCCGACTGCATTTCGGCTCAGGTCATGATCTCATGGTTCATGAGTTCGAGCCCCACGCTGGGCTCTGCACTGACAGCATGAAGCCTGCCTGGGATTCTCTCTTCTCTGCCCCTCTCCTGCTTGCGTAGGCACACACACTCTCTCTCAAAAATAAATAAACATTTTTTTTAAAGGTGCCCCAGACTGTCCTCCTGAGCTACAAGGTCAGTGTCCTACCTGCAGCCTGCCATCCTGACTTTAGCTGTACATTTTCAACTCTCTCTCTCTCTCTCTCTCTCTCATTTATTGATTTTAGTACCTTTCCTGCTGCTGGTTTATGTAAAATAATCCTGCAGGGAATCAAGTAATGCTTCCAATTAGGTTCATTACAAGTTCCCTTAAGAGCCGATTAGGAAGGTGGAGTCCCAAGCGGCTGATTCCCTCAGTAATCCCAGCAGGATGTGGGGGGATGCTTGCCAACCCCCGAGCGGGTTTTAAATGCCACCACTCTATCATCAGGGGAATCCTTGGAAGTTTGCAAAACAGTGCATGCAACTAAGCATAAAGTTGTGCTTTACCGAATGCCTTCGTAAGGCAGTAAGGAGGAAGCCAGAAACGGGAAAAGCCTCACCGAAAGGCAGTTGAGGGGAATGGTTAATTAGTGCAGATCTCCGCAGTCAGATGGTGCTGGGTTTAAACCCCTGCACACAGCACTCACCAGCTGTGAGACGTGGGACAAATGACTTCCCCGAGCCTCGGTTTTCTCGTCAGCAAGATGGGGGTGATGATCGGGCTTTGGGGAGGACTGACTAACGTTAGCACAACACAGGGCATCTCGTGTTGACGTAAATGGCAGCTATCCGCATTGCCGTGGAAATTGACAGGCTAGGGAATCGCGAACCCCTTCCATTTCCAAACCCACGCCCTTGAAGTTGTTCAGCTTCTGTGGGCCCTTCAGCCCTGAGGAAGGCGGGAAGGAGGGTGAGAGAGGACGGCTTCCCCGCTCTCTGTGGGCCCCAGGCTTTCACGGCTGTCCAGCTCTTTACACAGGTGTAATATAGGTAATGTTTTGAAAATAGTTTTCTTTCTTTTAAGTTGTAAGTCTACTTCCCCCGCAGCCACTCAGGTAGCAGAGCCCGAGGGAATCCTCGACCAGGAGAGAGGAAAACCCCACGTAAAGGAAGTCCTTCCTTCTGGCCCGGTGGGCGGTGGGCGGTGGAGAAAATAACCGAAGGCAAGAAGGCAAAAAGACAACCAAGGGGGCCTGTCCTGCCCGAGGCACAGTCTGGAAGAGGGGGAAAGAGGGAAGCAAAGGGGACAGTGGCCCAGTCCTTCTGAGCAGAGAACACCAAGCAGAGAGCTCCCTGGGACACCACAGCACGGCGGAGATGGACAGATGGGGGCACCGTTCAGCAGAGGGGGGGCCGGTGCGCCCCCTCCCAAGCCTGCGCTGGCTGGCTGATGAGGGGCACGGAAGGGCCCCAGAAGCTCCCACGGCCTCCTGTGGGAGACCACAAGGTAGGTGACAGAACCGGTGGCCTCAGGGCCTGCTAAGGTAGGGCCTCTGCGGTGAGGTGTGAGGTGACCCGACCTCAAGGCTGAAGGGCAGATGCCTAGGCCAGGAGACAGGGAGAGAGGGCCGCCTAGACTGGCGGGATCTGCGGGCCCAGCAGAGCCGGTGGGGTGAGTCGGAGCGAGCCACGCTGACCTTGGGGAGGCCTGGTAGGGTCAGCCACCCCAAAGCGGAGGCAGGGACGGGGCAGCCCCGTGCACCGTGTCACTGTGGGGTCTGCCGGCCCACACGCCTGCCGGCAGAGGACTGCAGACCGGTGGAAATGGGCGGGGAAGAAACAGGAAAGATGACTCATCCGCCCTGGGTGGGAAAGTGAATTCCGCCCGGAAAGAAGTCTGGCCTTTGTCCTGGGAGATAATCTCTGAGCCCTTGGAATGTCCTGCCTGATAAGAGTGTCTTTGTCCATCTGGGAGCCTTAGCGTCGCCCTTTCTAACAGTGTGATTTCGTGAGGGGGCTCTGGGCCACCCTATCAGCCCAGCCTCTGCAGGGGCCGGAAGCTGACGTCGTGCAGGCGGTCGACCAGAGCTGCGCAACGGAGCCCCAGGGAAAACTCCGGACCCCGAGCCTCGAGTGAGCTCCCCTGCCCGGCAACCCTCTGCCTATGGTCACACTTCGGTGCCGGGAGGAGGCAGTGCCGTCAGACTCTCTACCGGGGGAAGACACCAGAAGCTTTGTGCTTGGAACGCTCTGGGCCTTGGCTTCAGGCATTGCTTCCCGTGGCCACCTTTACTCTGTAACCCTTTGCTGTAATGAACCATAATTGTGAGTCAAACAGCGCTCACTGAGTTCTGTGAATCTTGGGGTGAATTATTGAAACTGAGGGTGGTCTTGGGGACTCCCAATGTCTGCATACCCCAAAGAGACTCAGTTACCTGGCAGGCCCAACGTGGAAAATCCCACCCGTTAGAGGAGATAAGGAAGCCTCATTGTCTAGTCAACTTCGAGTGACTGTGTGTGAATGCGTGTACCCCCTACCCAAGCAAGTAAGGACTCCTTACGGCTCCAAATAAGGCATCGGGGTGGACCGTTTTCCCTCCCAGTAAGGAAGAGGCCAGGAGCTCCGCTCCCGTCAAACATTTTCAGGCTGTCACATGAGAAGGGAACTAGAATTAGTCTGTCTGGCTAGAGTTAAATAAAGCGCAACTGAGGAAGCCACGGAGGGCCAGATCTCAGTTTATTCTAAGCATAAACTCAGACACAAGCAGAGGCCTCTAAAAACAGAAGGGGCTGGCTCAAAGAGTCTAGTTCCCCATCACCAGAGATCTAGAAGCGGAGGCCGGATGGCCCGTCTAGACTGAGTGTGTGTCAGAGGTGATGGGTGACTCAAATGGCCTTTGAGTTACATCCCAAGCTGAGAGGCTGTGACTGGGATGTGAGGGAATGTGCCAAAATGGCAAGGATGTAAATGTGTGTATTATTCTTTCCACTTGTCTGTAGGTCTGAAATTTTTTTGAAAGTTGGAAAACAAAAAAGGAAAAAAAAATTTTTCTTTGGAAACTACCTGGTGGCTGAGAATCTTCCGTCGTTCTAGAAAGAAACACAAGGGTTTTGGTGTTTGTTTGTTTTTTTTTAACATGTTACTATTAGACTAATGGATAACGGGTGTTGCACCTGACGGACATATGTGACGGTGCTTGTGTTTTGCCATTATTGGCACATCTAGGTATTTAGCCCCTTTGTATTTAGCAGTTGCTACGGATTGAACTGTGTCTCCCAAAATTTGTATGTTGAAGTTCTAACCCCCCAAAGCGACTATACTTGGAAATAGGGCATTTGGGAGGTAATAAGGTTAAACAAGGGCTTAGGGGGAGCCCTAATCCGATAGGATTGGGAGCCTTACAAGAAGAGGAAGAGAGAGGGGCGCTCGGGGTGGTTCAGTCAGACGAGCATCTGACTCTTGATTTCAGCTCAGGTCATGATCTCACGGTTCGTGAGTTCGAGCCCCACACGCTGTCGGCGCAGAACCTGCTTGGGATTCCCTCTCTCCCTCTCTCTCTCTGCCCTTCCCCTCCTCTCGCTCTCTCTCAAAAGCAAGTGAATAAATAAACTTAAAAAAATAAAGAAGAGGAAGAGAGAAAGATTTCTATGTCTCCTTCATGCGAGGACACAGCAAGACGGCAGCTCGTTACCAAGCCAGGAAGAGGGCTCTCCCCAGGAGCCAAACCCTACTGGGCCACAATTCTACCGTTAAGGCCACCCAGTCTATGGTAATTTGTTACAGCAGCCTTAGTAAACTAAGACAGCAACCTTTTAGGGATTGACTGACTTTATTTCCTGCCTGTGTATTATTATTCGTAATACTATGGCATCTATATACAATATACATAATAAGGTCTATAAATATACATATATACTTTATTATACAATACATAACACGCATCTATAACACATGGAGGCAGACAAAGCACTAACCACGGCATTTCTGGATGCGGTGCTCAGCGCTCACAAGCACAGGGGACAGAGCAGGTGATGGTGACGGCCATTACTGTGGGGCTCACTCAAAAGCCTCTTGTCCTGGGAGGAAACAGCAAGAGAGAAATCAAGATCCTTGTAGGTGACAAGCCACTGCATGAACTAAGAATAACCTGGGCAGGTGACCATTGAAGAGGCCCCCACTAGGATTTGCTGTAAATGCTACACTCTGGATGCATATGCACACGTGAGGACAGGGCGTCAGAATTGTATACGCAAACATTCTACCGGTTCGGAATCGTAAACGGGACAGATTGCATCCAAGGAAACGAGATGATTTTTCTCCTCTCTACCGGAGCAGCAGCCTCTACTGAACTTACCCAAAATGCGAATTTTCTAGGCCTGAAGGAACTGAGCAGAGTCACAGGACTCCCCTCTCACTGCCCCTTCTCCGGGACCTTGCCACCCCTCTTCTTGCTTCCTGACATTGGCTGACACTTCTTTCCTGCACTCATAAATATAGATGTCCTATTTATAGCTTGTGTTTCCACTGGGTTTCCTGGAGATGTGTTGCCCGTATGTAATGGGTGTGACGGAGAACGAGTTCGAGGAATCTATCGGGGAATTTTTAATAAGAAAGTTATCTGTCATTCTGCAGAGTAATGGCTTGGAAAGGGGAACTAATTCAAATGTATAGTGTTCCTTAAGCTCATTGCTTTCTCCCAAGGTAGCAGGGTGTGTGTGTGTGTGTGTTTGTGTGTGTGTGTGTGTGTGTGTGTAAATGTTGTCTAACTTGACTAATTGGTTGTCTCTATATCTAACCACTGACCAGACCTCTGGACTCCAAATCGTCCCCCTCCCACCTCACCCTCTCCCCTCCTGTCTTTCCGGGCCCCAAGATTAATATTGCTATTTCCACCCCCACCTCCGCCTTGGTTCTAGCCCACGGATTGCCACCTGAGACCACTCCCCAGAGCTCAAGCCCCTGGTCCCACACTGAACTTGGCCTTGCTTCCCCTCTGCCCGCGTCTCTTTCTGGAGTAGCTGCCCAGACCCTCCGTTTCCCAGGACTCTTGCCGGGGAAGTTGTGGGAGGAGGATCCCTCACGAGACACGAGAGGCTCTCGCTGAGAGATGGCGGAGGATGTGTAATGGCAGGAATGCGGCGCTGAGGTCCCCAGGGAGCCAGCTCTGAGATGGAGGGTGGAGGGTGGGAGGGCAGGGCAGGGGACTCAGCCCACGGGGCAGACAGAAGTCCACGTGAGACTCAGTGTCAAATAAAGCCTCCGCGGATCCTGCGGGGGAGTTTTGAAAATGGGCTGAGCCTTCAGTGGTGACTTGACTAAGGGCTGGAGGGCGGAATCTTCATGCCCCTAGTCTGTCAGCTACGGGACGCGGGCCTCCAGCAGGCACGACCTTGGGCCAGGGACTCTTCAGCCGAGGCATCTCCCAGCAGCTGGGAGAAGAAATCCTAAGGAGACTCAGTCCTTCCTAAAGGAGATATCCGTGCAGTGCCCTCAGACCCTCCACCCCCCAGGCATCTCCCCTGCCCAGCAGAGAACATTTCCATTTTTTGTTTTAAGTTTATTTATTTTGAGAGGGAGAAAACATGAGCAGGGGAGAGGAGCAGAGAGAGAGGGAGAGAGAGGATCCCCGGCCCGACGTGGGGTTTGAACTCACAAACTGTGAGATCATGACCGGAACTGAAATCAAGAGTCCTGCTCAAGCGACTGAGCCCCCCAGCCGTCCCCCACCTCCAGCAGAGAACACTCCTCTGTACCCAGTCTGGAAGTCACTGTGAACCCCTACCCCCAACGCCAGGAGTAGCCCAAGTACAACAAGGGTAGTGCAGAGCCACAGAGGACGTGCTCGAGGGCGAGGCAGAGAAGGAGGGCGGCTGGCACCTCTCAGAGCACAGGCCCCCCAGAGAGTGAGCTGGGAGCGGGCAGGGACGGGCGGCCCCCGGCAGGTGGGAAACGCCAGCCTGGATCATGTCCGTAACACGAAACTAAGAATGACCAGGGGAGAATAGCAGACCAGAAAATATCCCAACAGAGACCCATCCTCCTGGCCACACTGGGCTGAGGGGTTTCCCCAGTTTCCTTAAAAAGGAGAGAGAGGAAGAATTTCACAATCGTCCTTGCTCCACAAACGACTTCCTGAGACAGATCCTTAGTGAGCAGGAAGAGAAAACTTTATACCAGAATCTCCTACCTGTTTTATAGAATTCCTGGTCAACTAGACAAAATTCTCTCCCCGGATCCCAGACCGAGATAGGGGAAGATACCGATAAATCCGTTAGTCGTTAGTCATGTTGTGGACCACACGTATCTGAGCCCCCCTCAAATTTCTGGGTAAGAGTCCTAACGCACAACATGAGGCCGCGAGGAGGTAAGGCCTTGGGAGGTGATTAGGCCATGAGGGAGGGGTTCTCAAGAGTGGGATCTGAGCCCTTATACAAGAGACTCCAGAGAGCTGTGTTAGCGGCTTCTGCCATGGAGAGCCAGAGGAGACACAGTTGTCTGTGAACCAGGAAGCAGGTCCCCAGCACACACGGAATCTGATGGTGCCTGGGATGTCGCCTTCCAGAGCCGTGAGCGATAAATGCCTTTGTTCACACCCAGCCCCGTCTGGTATTTCTGAATTGTGTGCTGGCCAATAGATTCAGACTTTCAAAGTCCCCGTCCGGTCTGTTACGTCGTTCTGGCCGGGATTGCGCACTAAGTATCTCCAGGGTCTGGAGACCATCTACCCAGTAAGCCGCCTTACTGCAGATGAGAACCTTAAATGGGCTCATTCCTCCCAGAGGAGGCTGCACTGTCCACAGGCAGAAAAGGAAGGGTCCAGGAGCAAAGTCGCCAGGAAGGACGGCGTAGAAATGAATGAGGAGATCAGAAAGCCCAGCACCGGCCGTCACACACGGTTACAAGCAAGCTCAGCCTACAGACAAGGCTGAGAAAACAACCCAAGCGTTTGGGTTTTAGGGGCTTAGCCTACAAAAAAAGGAGAAGTTAAAAGGTAATAAATAATTGAATTCTTAAAAAAAAAATGCATGTTACGTGCCAGGGACTACGTGCTAGGTGCTGGGGAGGGATCGGGGGATAAGACCAGGGTCTCTGTTCTCATGGACGTGTAGTCTGACGGAGGGAAAGAGCCAGGGGTCCACTGAAAAGAGGGATACAAAGCATGCTGACAGGGATGAGTATGAGAGAGAAAAGGCGAGCCGGAAAGGGGGGGTGCTGGGGGTGAGTGTCAAACAGGATGGTCAGGGAAGGCCACACGGAGAAGGAAGCAAAGACGTGTGGGAAGTAAGTGGTGAGACATTCAGGTGACCGAGGGAAGAGTGTTCCAGGCAGAAGGAATGAGCCGACAAAGGCAGGGAGGATCACACTGTGTGTGGAGAGAGGCAAGGGGACCAGAGCGGTCCTAGCAGAAGCCATGTGTGGAGAACAAGGGCAGCTGAGGTCTGAGAAGGGGGCTGTATGTATGTGGGGGGAGGTCTGCAGGTGACTCGAGTGTGCAGCCGGGGCAGCCGTGCTGCTGTCACCTGAGGGAATGTTAGAAATGCAGACTCTTGGGGCACCTGGGTGGCTCAGTTGGTTGAACGCCTGACTTCGGCTCAGGTCACCATCTCGCAGTTCGTGAGCTCGAGCCCCATATCAGGCTCTGTGCTGACAGCTCAGAGCCTGGAGCCTGGAGCCTCTGTGTCTCCCTCTCTCTCTGACCCTCCCCTGCTTGCACTCTGTCTATCTCTCTCTCTGTCAGAAATGAATAAATATTTAAAAAAAAAATTTTAATTAAAAAAAAATGCAGACTCTTGGGCCCTGCCCCTGAATCAGAAATTTGAAAAGCTTTGGTGTAGAAACTCGAGAACAAAGCAGGACTTGGGTGATCTTTAGGAGAGAAAGAGGGGACATTGGGGCTCGGAGCAGGGAAGCATCATGAGAGTGGGACAAAAGCAGATGTAATGTCAAACAAGAGACGGAGAGGAGAGACCCTTTATTTATTTGTTTTTAAGTTTATTTATTTTTGAGAGTGAGAAACAGAGCATGAAAGGGGGAGGGGCAGAGAGAGAGAGAGAGGGAGACACAGAATCTGAAGCAGCCTCCAGGCTCCGAGCTGCCAGCACAGAGCCCGACGTTGGGTTCTAACTCACGAACTGCGAGATCATGACCTGAGCCAAAGTTGGAAACTTAACTGACTAAGCCACCCAGGCAGCCCAAGGAAAGACCCTTGAAAAATCTAGGAAAAAGAAACTCCATAAATCATGGTGCTTTTAGAGCAATGACTCCTGAGTACCAGAAACATGGGGCTTAGAAAGCTTGACTTGTCTCTGGACACTTCTCTACAAAGTAGGGGGTGAATAGGGTGTGTGGACATTATTTTATTGTGGTAAAATACACATGACAGAAGACTCATCATTTTTAAGTGTACATTAAGTCACATAAAGGACATGTGTAATAGTAACTGTCACCATAATCCGTTTCCAGAGCCTGTTCATCATCCCAAACAGAAATTCTCTACCCACTACACAACAACCGCCCCACCCATCTTCAGTCAGAGCCCCTTGAACCACCAGTCTCCTTTCCGTCTCTAGGAACTGGCCTATTCTAGGTACACTTACATGAGTTGTACGTGTCTTGCCTCTTATACCTCATATAAGTGGAATCACACAGTACGTCTGTCTTTTTGTGTCTGGCTTCTTTTCCTTCACATACTAAGTAGAGTTTGAAAGGGACCTTCCCTCATTTTACAGACGAGGCTATTAAGGTCCAGGGGTTGAAAGGACTTAATAAAAGTGCTGCCTTGAGTAGGAGGCCAACCTGGGCCCTGATATCAGATACTAACAGGTCATCGAGTCCGTGGCTTTCAAAGCTCTTTGACTGCGACCCCGTACAGAGAATGCGACCCTGGACGTATGGACACGCGGAACGAACCCAAAGTTGCACAAAACACAACTTACGTACTACATGTGATGCAATCTGACTTCTCCTTTCTATATCGCTTTTTTCAAAATGCTGGTTTAGACCCTTTACATTAATTTCATAGACAAGAAGTTTGAAAAGCACCACAGTAGAATATGCTTTGGAGATCGATACCTTCAGCCGAGCAAAGGAAGAAGAGTTTTGACATGGGCATGACTAGTGCGTCGGTAATGGTGATAAAACCCACTATGTGGGCTTTAAGGAACGTGGTGCAGAAATGTCGGTCCCCGTAGTGTTCATTAATGCAAACATGAACACAACGCTCACTGCAGACGTAGACTGATGGAACATTCCACCACACAGTAATTGTGATGGTTTAAAACTAAAATTAAAGTCAGTTATAACAAAATCGCTAACACATAAGAGAGTTTACTATCTACAAGCCCCATTGTAAGTTTATATATCTGTATCTATAAACTTTAACTTTACAACAACGCTGTGAGGCAGAAAGCGTTGTTATTCCCATTTGACCGGTGCAGAAATCAGTAAACGATATAGTATACAGTCAATGTAAAGTTTCCAAAAGTTTACAACAAGTTTGTTTCCAGCACAAAAGGAAAGAGCTTGTAGACTTCCAGATCTCTGGCTAAAGCTCTGGCAGAGGCATGAATTAAATGGCCCGAGCACCCCCTGGTCTCCTAGCTCCCCTCAAGACACCGAGAAAAGCTGCCTCAAGAGCAAACACATTTTGATTGGTGTGAGGGATTGTTGTTCTCTTCACAAGAGAGAGTACACAATCAAGGGAAGTTGGACAACTCATTGTTGCCCTACTTCCTGCTTTCTTTTTCACCAACTACATGCCCCTTGGGTTCTGCACCTCCTTTCTCCCATTCCTCTGGCCAAAGATGGCGGCCCTGTCCTCTTTGGCCAGAGGCTGCCTACACCACACCCTTGTGCGGTCACAACCACTAAAAGTTTTAACCCTTTGTTTCCTGAATAATCTTTTTTCATACTTGACAGTGAGTCCCTCAAGGGACATTATTTAGTGCTTATTAGGTCTTTGGTGCCAAGGACAGAGTCTGGGGTTGAAATGTTGGGAAGGAACTGGGTGTCTGCTGGGGGAGGCTAAAAGCGGGCCATGGAAGGCATTCCCCCTCAGACCCTACAATCAGGCGACTCCGCTGTTTATTTATAATAGTCTCTTTTCAAAGTCATGGTGGCTGCAGGGGGAGAAGTGGGTTGGCAGCGTGATGTTTTGGTAAGGAACTCGATCCCATTTATGAGGTGTTACTTCATCCCATCAAATAATGAAATGAAGACCCGAGTGTGTGTCATTTGGCATGCCCGTTCTTCACTTCTTCCTAGAGGTGGAGGTGGGGGGAGGGGGCTTCGCCTCATACTAGAGAGAAAGGGGATCCGGGAGGAAATGTCTTTCGTTTCCGCTCTATAACAATACCGTAACTCTGAATGTAAGAGGCCAGCACACAATTCTACCGGTCGATTATTTTACATCAATTCTAACCTGCCGGGAGACAAAATAAATTTCTTGAAACTCCGGTTTTTTGTCCCCGGAGTTTTTACAAATAAAATGACACACGTGTGGAGACAAATTACATGCTTGAAAATCTGTCACTAACATCAATTTTGCATAAAAATGTACTCAGCAACTGTTACAATGGCATTTCTTTGTTGGTGCTGGAAATAATGTGTGAATAGCTATGCTAATTTAGGGGCATTTTTCAAGTTTCATGAATACAGAGAAAAAGCTAAGGGCTGTTCAATAGGGAATATTTGGGGGTGGAGCTGTTGGTAGACTTCTTTGTTGAGTTATTGTATCTTGACAGACTGGTACGATTGAAATGAATTAAATATTAGACAGGCTTAATGTTTTACATGCTATATGTCATCATAATAGCAAAGGATACAGATCACATTATCGACAGCCTTTGGATTTTAAAAACATAGACTGCTATCTAGATGAATGCCATTTCATGATTGCCTGCCTTGCTCCGTCAGATTAGAAACTATAATGGTTACTTTTCTTCCCGTTTTAAAGCATGGCGATCATCAAAACGTCGAAGCTGTTTTCGGAAGCGGTTATAGAACACGGCAAGGACCTCCAACGAGAAAGCCAATGTTTTCGTGGAGATCTGAGCCTTCTTGACACACCTGGGTGCCGGCCGATGCTTGACCGATTCCTGACTCCACATTTGTTGCTAGATGTTGCTCGGGCCGAATTCCTGCATATTCCAAGAACTGGGAAAGTGGGGAGCTGTCAAAAGTATCTCTTTGTCTTCTACAGGGCACTTTACCTTGGAAGCAGCAGACATCTACTTAAACTAGAGGGAAAATTTCATTATAAAGATACAGGGATGCTAAAAAGAGAGCAGCTACCAAGCCATGAAAACACACGGAGGGGGGCGCCTGGGTGGCTCAGACGGTTAAGCATTCGAATTCGGCTAAGGTCATGACCTTGCGGTGAGTTCAAGCCCCGCCTCGGACTCTGTGCTGCCAACTCAGAGCCTGGAACCTGCTTCGGATTCTGTGTCTCCCTCTCTCTCTGCCCCTCCCCCGCTCATGTTCTGTCTCTCTCTGTCAAAAATAAATAAACATTTAAAAAAATACTGTTTTTAAAAAACACGTGGAGGAATCCTTTAAACAAATTTTTTTAATGTTTATTTTTGAGAGAGAGAGAGAGAGCACAAACAGGGCAGGGGTGGGGAGGAGCAGAGAGAGAGGGAGACACAGAATCCGAAGCAGGCTCCAGGCTCTGACCTGTCAGCACAGAGCCCGATGCGGAGCTCAAACCCACAAACTGGGAGATCATGACCTGAGCCGAAGTCGGATGCTCAGCCGACGGAGCCCCCCGGGTACCCCAGTACATGGAGGAATCTTAAATGCACACTACCAAGGGAAAGAAGGCAATCTGGAAAGGCTACATACTGTATGATTCCAACTATATGACACGCCAGAAAAGGCGAAACTATGAAGACAGTAAAAAGATCAGCAGTTAGTGGGGAGGGATGATCAGGGGAGCACAGAGGATTTTTAGGGAATTGAAAACATTCTGTATGACACCGTAATGATGGATATATGTCATTATACATTTGTCCAAGGCTACAGAATGTACAACCCCAAGCGTGAACCATCATGCAAACTATGAGCTTTGGGTGGTCAGGATTTGGCAACGTAGGCTCATCAACTGTAACAAACGGACCGCTCTGGTGAGTGATGTTGATAATGGCGGAGGCCGGGCATGTGGCGGGCAGGGTATTTATGGAAGATCTCAATACCTTCCTTTCAATTTTGCTGTGAACCAAAAACTGCTCTAAAAGAAAATTAAGCCCTTAAAAACCTACAGGGGTTTTCTTGGATGCCAAGACCTGGAGGTGTGATTTGCTGTCATGGGGGATTAAAATCTGGAACTCTGAGACAAACTCAGGCAGCTACATCCGTCTCTGTGTCTTTCTCTCTGGGACTGGGGACTCTCTTGCGTCCGACTTTCTTCGTGAACGGGCATTATTCTCGCTCTGGAAAACAGGCTCCTTATTGCCTTCAGCAGAAGACAGCCTTACTCTGTTTCACGGAACAACGGAGCCTGACCGGTGGCTCTGACTACGGGGCTCGCTTCTCATTTGAAATTGGTCCTCACCTGTGGTTTGTGTGGGGTCCCGTGAACTTGGAAGGGGTATAAAAATTGGTATGTTCATTTTCACTAACGTTTGACTGAAATTCATGATTTTCCTTGGGAATGAACGTAGACCACAAAGCACCATAGCAACTGTGATGCATGTTAGGACGTGCTGCTCGGGTTCTCTCCCAGGAGCAAAGATTTCTCCCCCCGACCCCCCCCCCCCCCCCGGTGCTTGGAAAGCTGTTGGCAGAGTGCCCTCAGCCATCAGCCTCTTGGGGATGGCTTTAGCTGTGGGGAGTCACCTCACCCTGAGTCACCAGATTCCCTGGGACTGCTTCTATCCAATGATCGATCAATGCTGGGACACGTAGGGCTTGGCCCCTCCTCTGATTCAAGATAGCTCTGGACTTCCGTTCCTTTTCCTTTCCTTTCCCTCCTCTTCCCTTCCCTTCCCTTCCCCCCTCCCACCCCAGGTGCACTCACTAGTGACCCTCCTGAACGCCAGTCTCCAGCTTAGATTCTGCCTTTGAGGGAACCCGGGCTGTGGCAGTCACCAAGTCACCGATATTTTCACATCAGAGCTGTTGCAGATACCTTGAGATATTATATATGCTCATCCCCATTTTGACATTACGGTAGTTATTAGGCTGCTGGATCTTGTCACTTAATACGTTAATAAAGACATATTTTACTCTATGAAAATTTGTTCTTCATATTCTGATAACTGTATTTCGATACAATTGGTTTCTCGGTCATCCATACATCTCATTTTATGTATGCAAAGGTTGGCAGAATAGGTCACTCCAAAATATGTGGCTTTGGTATAAGGGTTGTTTTTAGCTCAAGGCACTTCAGAAGTGCAAGAAGGAGTCTCTGGGGGCGCCTGGGTAGCTCAGCCGGTCAAGCATCCGACTTGCGCTCAGGTCGTGATCTCGAAGTTTGTGAGTTCGAGCTCCACGTCGGGCTCTGGGCTGACAGCTCGGAGCCTGGAGCCTGCTTCAGATTCTGTGTCTCCCTCTCTCCCTGCCCCTCCCCTGCTGGTGCTCTGTCTCTGTCTCTCCCTCTCAAAAATAAACATTAATTTTTTTTTTTTAAAGAAGAAGGAGTGTCTGACTTCCCCCTTTTCTTCCTCCGAAATGGAAGAGGTCCTGCCTGTACCAGGAGAAAAGTAACACTTTGGTCACCAGGGACCGAAAGCCGAAGTCAAGAGAAACCACACAAACAACTCAGCCTTATCTTCGGAGCTCCTTCCCCACTAGGAACTGCCCCGGCCCAGCCCCCTTCCTTGCCACATTTTCACAAGCTACTACCCTTTGTCAACCTCAGTATGTAAGTGTTCAATTCGAGCTGCTTCTTTGGGTCTCCATCCCTTCTGATGGCTCCCGTGTCACACAAAATTCGTATTGAATGAGCGTGTGTGCTTTTCTCCTGTTAACCTGTCTTGTGTCAGTTGAATTTTCAGAGCCAGTGGAAAACGCCAAGAGAGCAAAAGTAAGTTGTCGTCTCCCTGACACATGGATGGAGGAGACTGTGGGCTTCACAGGACTGTCAAAGGGCCCAGAGCAAAGGGGCAGGGGGTCAGAGGGTCCTGAGAACTCCCTCCCAGGAGGCCCTGTTCTTTCACACGGCAGTAAGTGCCCTGCATTCACCCGCGACCCTGATCGGGGCTCCACTGCCACTCAGTGGGTCTCCAGCGAAGGTTCTTCGCTGACCTTTCCACACCACTGCTCTCCTCTTCAGTCCCTTCTCCACACAGATACGAGGTGGGTTTTTAAAAACAAAACAATGGGGGCGCCTGGGCGGCTCAGTCAGGTAAGTGTCCGACTTCAGCTCGGGTCACGATCTCATGGTTCATGAGTTCGAGCCCCACGTGGGGCTCAGCCCGGAGCCTGCTTAGGATTCTGTGTCTCCCTCTCTCTCTACCTCTCCAGGCTCCAGGCTCCGAGCTGTCAGCCCAGAGCCCGACGCAGGGCTCGAACTCACAAACCGTGAGATCATGACCTGAGCCCAAGTCGGAAGTTTAACCCACTGAGCCACCCAGGTGCCCCTGGAATGATGTTTTAAATATGCCTATCTAGTTATACCATTCTCTGTTTAAAACACTTGAGCAGATTTCTCTTCTACTTTGGAAAAAACCTGAGCAGGACCCGTACACTCCTTGGTCAGGGGCCCAGGCTTAGCCACCAATACCATTTGATGACTCTCTGCCTTCCTCAAGAAAATTCTAGGCAGACTCACCTTCCTTCAAAACCTCTAGCTCTTTTTCATTGGGTCATGGCCTTCCTACCTCTCTTCTTAATGCACCGGGAAGCTTTTCCTTTCCCCATCCTCCTGCTTGAGTGTCCCTTCCTCGGAGAGACCGTCCTGTGCTAGATTCTGAGTTCTTCCCGGTCTAATTCTTTTCTTTCTTTCTTTCTTTCTTTCTTTCTTTCTCTCTCTCTTTTTTTTAATGTTTACTTTTTTTTGAGAGAGAGAGAGAGAGAAAGAGAGAGAGTGAGTCAGAGTTGGGGAGGGGCAGGGAGGGGCAGAGAGAGAGGGAGACACAGAATCCGAAACGGGCTCCAGGCTCCGAGCTGTCAGCACAGAGCTCCACACGGGGCTCGAACTCGCCAAACCGTGAGATCATGACCTGAGCTGACTAGACCATCCAGGCGCAGCCCCCGCCCCCCCAATCTTTCTTACAGCATCCTGTTCTTTGCTTTGATCTCACTTCGCACAATGGATAATTTTGCATGTATTTGTATGTGTGTCTGTCTCTCTTGTTCACTAGGCTATACCTAGTCTCCACGTAGCAGCTGGCACTCACTAAAATGTATATTGCGTATAATTTACAGAGTTCAAAGTATAGGCATAAAAGGAGAAGTTATAATGAATTTTGAAAAGGGTGGCCTATTTTCCTTAAACATTTAATTTCCCAGTGTTCCTACTTTAACAGACGGGAGTGTAAAGCAGCACCGACTGATGAAGGATTGATAAGGATTTTCGGGTCACCACCACAAAAAAAGACACCCTCCTTCTACCATATCAAATTTGTCCCCATTGTCCTCAAGACCTAAAACTTTATAACATATTTTTCTTTTGGTTCTAAATACATACTTTTTTTTTTTTTTCTTTCAAAAATGCTTTAGAGGCTTGAGATCGTAAATGAGAAATTCAGGTGGCTTTCTTGGAGATGTTATGAGTCGGGTCCTAGGAACCTGTTTCCAAGGCAGTCAGCATGAAATAGTCGTTTCCCGTGACCGTGAAGCGTGGACCGTCCGCTATCTGTGTTGTGTGCGTCAGCTGCCTGCTTCAGACTGCTGTCCTGAAATACCGCTCTGGGCCAGATCTCTGTTGTCGTATGTGCCCCGGGCATAAAACGGAGTTACAGTCCACCCCTCCATTTGTTGCAGTGACCGACACAAGGGTTTGCAGGTACCGGGCCACGGTGTGTTTGGCATTACGATTTCGTTCAGTGGCCGAAAAGGAAACATTTGCTCTCTTTTGGTTTTACAATAATGTTTTTATTTTTTAATGTTTATTCATCTTTGAGAGACAGAGTGCGAGCCCGGGAGGGGCAGAGAGAGGGAGACGCAGAATCGGAAGCAGGCTCCGGGCTGTCAGCACAGAGCCTGACGCGAGGCTCAAACTCATAAACCGGGAGATAGTGACCGGAACGGATGTCAGACGCTCCACTGACTGAGCCACCTGAGGCGCCCCTACAATAACGTTTTTACTAGAAAAGTCATGTATGTATATTGTGAAAGCTGAAAAATGCTGAGAAGTGTAAGGAAGGGAATGAAAATTGCTGATGAACCTCACCATCGAGAAGTAGTCACTGTTAATATTTTGGCTTATTTGCTTTTGGGTGTTTTTTACATTGTGAAATTGTTGATATTTGATCCCTTTGACCTACAAACGTGCTAATTTCATATTTGTTTCATAATATTCATATTATTTCATATTCATATTTATTTTTTACCCAAATGTATCGAAATAATGTCCCATACATATTATTTTACATATGTAAGAGCATCCTAAACACATTGTTTTCTAGCTTGCTTTTCTGATTTAACATTATGATTTAAGCATTTGTTCATAATATAGAAACTTCTGAAAACCTTGTCATGAATGACTATTATATTCCAGTGTCTGGATGTACCACCGTTGACCTAATCATTTCCCTGCTATTGGACATATCTGTTGTTTCCTTTACAAATCGTGCTCTGGTAAACATCTATCAAATTATCTGTACCTATTTGAGATTACTTTCAGTTTTAGAAATGAGATTCCTGGTTACAGTTCACATCGACAGGTTTTCCTTGCTATCCAAAAGTTTGCTTTATGTCCCTTCCCTTTTTAAAAAGACCAACATCTAGTGTTCACGTTTTTTGGCTAAGCTGAAGAAAAGTTTCACTTTCAGTAAATGGTAATTGTTTCTTTGCTTTAGGCCCTTTTGGCTTACAAAGGGTTTCACAAGAATGCTCTCTTTTCAGACAGAGGAGGAAATCTGGATTTTAAGGTCTATTGATACATATTGCCAGGAACTGGATTTTAAAAAGAAACGTACGTTCTAGGAATGCAAGGGCCTTGTTTGTTTTGCCCACCTCTGTCTCCCCAGTGACTAGACCAGGACCTGTCACATTGAAGATACTTAATAAAATATTTGTTCAATGGATCAACATATGGCACCAGCCGCTGAAAATAAAGGAAGTTTTAGAAAAGAGCACCTACCTCTCAGCCTCTCTCCTGTATCAGAGATATTTTACAGTGGTTGATAACTACATGATAAAGCTTGCTGTGTAACCTGGGGAACGGTGTGACTTCTCTGGGCCTCAGTTTTCTCCTCTATAAAATGAGACTGGAAGGATCAACCTCACTGAGTTGGGGTGAGGATTAAATCAGGTAATTTGTACAGAGACGCATTATGGCACCAAATATGTAGTACTTGCTCAATGAATGTTTTTATTACAATTTTATATAACTGCTAAATCTTGAAAATATTTTTCTCCAAAACGTAAATAAGGAAAACTGATGATTCTATGTAAACATCTCACAAAATGAGTCAAGAAACATAACTGTGAAATTTTTTTCTAATGTTTATTTTTGAGAGAGAGAGAGAGAGAGGGAGTTGACAGAGCACAAGCGGGGGAGGAGCAGAGAGAGAAGGAGACGCAGAATCTGAAGCAGGCTCCAGGCTCTGAGCTGTCAGCACAGAGCCCGATGCAGGGTTTGAACTCACTAACCGCAAGATCGCAACCTAAGCTGAAGTCAGATGCTTAACCGACTGAACCACCCACGTGCCCCCAACTGTGAAAATTTTATAAGAATGCACGACTTTTTAAATTGCTTGTTGGTTGTTTTTATTATCCCAGGCCCACTCCTCTCTAATGGCCGGCAGAAAAATCTTCCCAGGAGAAAGAGTTCGTCTTTGCAGGGGAATGAGGCAGGGGTGGGCTGGGGGAGACTGGGGACACAGCCTGGTTTCCCAGGGGAGTGTGGCCGAGTGGAAAAAAAAGGAGGCACCTGCAGGGATTCGGACGGGAGCCAGAGGGAGGGAGCAAGCCAAGGGTGAGGAGGGCTTTGGGACTTGAAGGCTTTCAGCCGCGGACAAGCTGAGGAGTTGTGTGGCAGGGCGGGGTCACGGGGAGCAGGGGTGGCGTGGACGCTAAGTGGGGGTCGAGCAGGGGCTGGGGTTGAGGCCAAGTGCTGTCACACCGAGCACGGACTGGCAGCAGGCAGGCAGTGCCGGAAGGGCTGTGCTATGTTCTGCCATTTAACCTACAATGATTATCACAAACCTACTATGTGCCAGCCACTCCTGCAGGCCCAGGGGAGTCAGCAGTGAACAAACAGAGAATCAAACACCCCAGCTTTTGTGGAACTGTGTTCGAATGGGAGGGTCTAGACGACAAACAATAAATATGACACATAAGTACATGATGTAACATGTAAGAAGGCGATCGATGCGTTGAAAAGAAAACAGCTGCATAACGGGGAAGGCAAGTGTGGATGGCGGAGGGAAGTTTGCACTATTAAAGGGGGTTTGTATGGGTAGGCAGGGTTTCAAAAGTGATGTTGGGGCCAAGATTTAAAGGATGTAAGGGAAGAAGGTGCACAGATACAGGGAGAGAGTGGTCTAGGCAGACGACCAGCGTATGCAGAGGCCCCAAGGTAAAGCATGTCTGGTTTTGAGTAAAAACAGGGAGGCAGGCCAGAGCGCCTAGGGCACAGAGAACGGTTGGGAGCAAAGATAGATTAACGGGGACCAGTTAGCAGGGAGCCCCGGAGACCGTGGTCATATGGGACGGTCCTTGATCAGAGCTTCTCAGCGATGTTCTGTACTTAACGCATATTTCATAAGAAGGGTTTCCTCACGCCATGCTCAGGCTGCTCAAACGGAATGCAGGACTAAGAATATACTTCCAAATTTCACCATTCAGTCACTTTCCACAGTTCCCTCCCCCATGACAGGCCAACCCTGGGGAAAGAAGCAGGAGATGAAGGTGAGCCCAGACACGCACCCCCTGGGTATTGACTTGGGGCAATTTCCGATATGTTGTAAGGTTCTGGTTGCTGGGTCCAACCCTCATGTTCCTGAACCTTCCACCCCTTCAGGTGCATAACTACAGACCCCTCAGCTCCTGGGAGAATAGGACCCTCCCTACAGACACCAATATGGAAAGAGCTTGACAAAGTGGGAAGGTCTAATTCCCCTAAAGGAGCCCAAAGCTGTGGTAGCTCTTTTCTGCTAAAAGGATCTTTTTGATGATTAACAAAACCACTCACAATAATGAAACAGGGGTGAGTATGATTAGGGACTATGATTACTCAGGATCTCTGTGAGTAAACATATCAATTCAAATCTCTTCAAAATACTCAAAATCCTCCAGCTGTAGAGTCAGACAAGATAAAGCATTTATTTACATTTTAAGGTATCGAGGAGTGAAAATATTATGCCTGTAAGAGCTGTTTACAGCTTTACCGTTTTTTAACCTTCATCTCAGAATTATTTTATTTTTTATTATTTTTTTTAATGTTTATTTATTTTTGAGAGAGAGACAGAGCGTGAGCAGCGGAGGGGCAGAAAGAGAGGGAGCCACAGAATCCGAAGCAGGCTCCAGGCTCCGGGCCATCAGCACAGAGTCCGACGCGGGGCTCGAACCCACAAACCGCGACATCATGACGTGAGCTGAAGTCAGACACTCAACTGACTGAGCCACCCAGGCGCCCCCATCTCAGACTTATTTTTAAACACATGTGCGCTCTCTATGGAAACCCAAAGCTTCAGAATATTAAATTCCGGTGATGTTGAAATATTAAAATAAATATTTAGAGGGGTGCCTGTGTCTCCCTCTCTCTCTCTCTCTCTCTCTCTGCCCCTCCCCTGCTCATGCTCTGTCTCTCTCTCAAAAATAAATACACATTAAAACATTTTTCAATGAATATTTAGAATCCACATTACAGGTGTGTTCTCAATTCGCGTTCGCGTGAGTATATGTAAAATACAGCTTTTCAGTAGTTTAACGACATCAGAAGGCTCTGCCAAGGAGTGGGGAGCAAATGAGTGGGGGCTGCGTACTTGGAACTTAGCCACTTGGAGAAGCTACTCCTGAATGCTGAGGTATCAACCACCCGCACAGACATTTCTCAGTTGGCGTGACAGGTTGCTGACCTTAGATCTCCAACCCGGCCCCGGACGGCCCCTTCCAGATACAGCTCTGGGCCAGACCGCTTGCTCAGGTCGCCCTCCCAGCCAGCTGTGCCGAGGGACAGGCCTCAAGTCCCCCGCGGGCCTGGTGCGTACGCCCACATCTTCAACACCATCAATTTCCTCCCCGCAATATGCTCTCCTCAGTCCACAACTACCTCTTTTTTAGTTGTTCCGAATAAAAAGCTAGAAGAAGAAGCAGTCCTTGGAACCACACCCCTCCCCTCCACCCACCATCCCGCCACCGTGTACGTCTAATAAATCAACTAATCTCAACAACTCCATCTCCAGAAGATGTAGTGACTCCGTCCCCTTCCCCCCATCTCCACTGCTACATGCCTGGTCTATACCTTCATGATCTCTGGCCTTGGTGGTTGTGACCGCTGCCTAGATGCTCCCTGTCGCCCTCCTCATGGCAGTCAGAGTGGTTTTAATACTTTTTATTATTTTTTTAACGTTTTATTTATTTTTGAGAGAGAGAAAGAGGCAGAGCACAAGATGGGGAGGGGCAGAGAGAGAAGGAGACAGAATCCGAAGCAGGCTCCAGGCTCTGAGAGCACAGAGCACAGAGCCCCAGCACAGAGCCTGCTGCAGGGCTTGAACTCGTGAACCACGAGATCATGACCTGAGTCAAAGTCGGACGCTTAACCGACTGAGCCACCCAGACGCCCCCAGAGTGATTTTTAAAAACCTGTACAGATCATTTCACTCCTCTGTCTGAAATCTTACGCATCCTTCACTGCAGTAAAATAAAATTCAAATTCCTTACCTCGGGCTACAAGACTATGACTTGACCAGACTTTTACCTAACTTTCTGACTTGATCTTCAGCCTTGGCGGCTATATTCCAGCCACTCTTGCCTTCTTTTGTTTCCTGAACCCACTCAGTTAGTTCTGGCCTTTGTATACCTGGTGTTCCTTTCTCTAGACAGTTCCCCCAACCCCACCCCCATCTTCTCAAGGCCATCTCTTTATCATTGAGATCTCCACTTCATTACCATTCCTCAAAGAGGACTTCTGCAAACCCCCAGTGTAAAGGGGCCCCCACAAGTCAGCCTCTACCCTCTTTTAACCCTCAAGATGATCCTCTTTATACTTATTTTTCCTTGTGGCTATCTCCCGCCCCGTGCGCAAAATGTGAACTCCGTGAGAAAAGGAATTCTGTCTGTGCGGGTTTTTACTTTATCCCTAGCAGCTGGAATAGTGTTTGGTAACTACAGGGCACTTGCTAGATATTTGGTGAATGAGCAAAGTTTTCTTCTGTTGGGGTGGGTTTCCATCTAAGAATCTGGCACAGCTTGGTAATCTTTATTTCCAACTCATAAATCCGGACAGACTGTTTCTCCCTGGCCACACATCGGACAGGTCTGCACACCCCCTTCTCACTAGGGGGCCTCACAGGGAGAGAGAGAACGGGTGCACTGGCCCAGGTCCAAAAGCCCAACTCAAAAGACGCAAAACTCCTGCCCTCGGACGTATAAACTGGCAGCAGCATCTTCCCACTTCTTAGAACAGTTTGCATTAAAAAAAAAATTTTTTTTTTAATGTTTTATTTACTTTTGAGACAGAGAGAGCATGAACGGGGCAGGGGCAGAGAGAGAGGGAGACACAGAATCAGAAGCAGGCTCCAGGCTCTGAGCCATCAGCCCAGAGCCCGACGCGGGGCTTGAACTCACGGACCGCGAGATCGTGACCTGAGCCGAAGTCTGATGCTTAACCGACTGAGCCACCCAGGAGCCCCTAGAACAGTTTGCATTTATATGTAGGTGTTCTATGGACTAAGACTAATATCTGTCTCATTAGTTCTCTGCTATTTCCATACAACAGAGAGGGAAGAGGAGTTACCCTGTTTCCGCTGAGAAACTTAGCAAATGCTACTGAAATTATTTTAGGAAAAAACAAGTGGTCAGGGGCGTTCGGCTGGCTCGGTCGGTAGAGCACGCGACTTTTGATCTTGGGGTCGATGGGTTCCAGCCCCACCGGTGGGTGTAGAGGTTACTAAAAAATTAAAATCTTAAAAACCAACAAACACATGGCCAGTGCTATCTGAAATATGGAAAATCAAAACCAAGAGCCATATGATCTCGCAAGCTAACTAAAGGACACACAACTTCGGGCTCTGAGGCATAAGCACGGTTAACAGAGAAGGCGATGATCTAGAAAGTAGACTGGCAACAGAGGCTATTTTTACCTTTTAGGCAATGCCTTCCATGAGTGAGCGTTTTGGTTATTTTGACGTTGAAATAGCTCCCTGCTGTCTTTAGCGTATTAGGGATTTACTAGTTTTCTGATTATGAAGGTAGTGCGCACTTGGAAAACACTGGTGCGGGGTGATTTGGCCGGGTCAGGACAGAGTGAAGGGAAGTGCGCACAGACCAGCCTGGGTGTAGGGCCACACTGCCCCCTGGAGGTCTGCTGTGTGCACTGAGAGTGCCCGGCCGCCGCCACCTGCTGGACCCTGAGTGTGTCTGGTGATTCCAGCAGGGGTGAGGGGTCCTGTGGCAGGGCACTTGCCCCGGGCCCACAGCAGGCTTCACTCAAAAGCAGACCTGCCTGGTAGCCTTGGGCTTCTCCTGGAGGCCGAAATAGGGGACAGTCATCAGCTCCTGACAGAAAACACCGTGGGTGAGGCTGCAGTCTACGGTGGCAGCGAGACAGCAGTCAGAAGGAGCAGTCGTGGATGTGTCCTTCCCACCCCTGCCTCGCCTCCCTGTGCCTGTGGACAATGCCAGGACGGGTGCCACCAGGAGCCATCAGAGAAGAGGCGGGAGCTCTCCGGGTGGCCAAGGTGAAAGAGAACACCAGAGGGTGTGGTTCTGAAGAAGCTGCAAGAAGCCCAGCACGATGGGCAACACAGGGGCAGGGAGCAGAGCCTCGAGCATCAGGCAGACCAGCTTCAGAGATCCGTGGAGCTGTTCTGACTCTGCGGCTCTGCTCTTACAAGAGAAAACCAGCAAGGGCTTCTCTGGACACGACTGGACGTGTACAGTCAGCAGAGGGGTGGGGCCTCTGAGCACTGGGGTTCCAGTGATTGCAAATTCGTGTGTCAACGCGATGTTTTTACTCACGGCTTGGCGACATCAGGAACCACACAGTTTACGAAGAAAAGAGGAAAGACAAGCCTGCCGACTTAAGTAGGCTTAACATCAACACAGCCACTTTCTACCAGTATGATGTACTTCCTTCCAACTTCTTCCTATTTTTATGCTGTGCATACAATTTCGTTTCCTACTGTCTCATTCATAACAAAAGCTCTTTGCCTTCGTGCTTTTGAAAAAACAGGTTGATCATCTCTTATACGGTTAACATCACATGACCCAGACATCCTACTCCTAGGGAAATAAACAGTGACGGGCGCACAAAATCCTGTACACGAGTGTATATGGCGGCCCCGTGCATCACCAAACACTGGCAACAACCCAGATGCCCCGCGGTGGGTAAATGGCCAAACCAGCATACGGCGGAATACCACTCAGCGACGAAAAAGAAAAGAGCTATGGACACGCACGAGGGTGTTGGTGAGCCCCAAAGACATGCTAAGCAAAAGGAGCCAGTCCCCAAAGATCAATGCATGACTGATGATTCCATTTCTTTGAAATGCTCCTGAAAAGACAAAACTGTAAGCACAGAAAACAGCTTCAGAGCGTGGAGTCCCAGCTGCCAGGACTTTGGGGGTGAGGGCAGGACGCACGACACAGGAATGGCAAAGGCAGTGTTTGGGGAGGGTGGAACTGTTTCTTACCTTGATCTTGTTGGTGGGTACACCAATCTGTATAGATGCCAGAATTCACAGGACTGTGTACACAAAAAGTCAACTTTATTGTGTGCCGATTTTAACAGAACAGGCTGAAATGCCTATAAAACACAATTTAAAATAACTTTTTAATAAACATTCCAGCAGGGGGCTTGTGTTATTATTTAGGCTCCTTTTCCCCTGCTGTGGGAGTGTTCCTATTTCTGGACAGACAAAGCTGTAGTGAAAACTTTAGGGGCATACATCTTTGTTCAGATTTGGGATTTTTTTCATCAGCATGGACCGGAAGTGGAATTACTGAGATGATGGGTACGAATATTGTTGGAACCCCTGATATCGCCGACAAATTGCTTTCCACTCAGGGTTATGTCAGTTGCCCACCCCACCCTCCATTGGCCGTGGCTGAGATTCACTGGTTTGGACATTCTTAAGTATGTGAAATTAGAAGATTTATTCAGGGTTGTTTGGAGAATCCTTGTAGGGAGGAAAGAGGCGTAAGAGAAGCCGAGGTGTGTGAACGTCTAGACCAGAAGAGAAACTCGACCTTCAGACCTGAAGATTATGTGCTTCATCTTTTTGTGCTATTCTGACAATGCCAACTTTTCTCCTCACCTTCCTTTGCCCCCGTAAATTTCAGGATTGATGTCCATTTTTTCATTTCTTCTTCTCCCTCCCTTTTAGCCCTAATGCAAGGGCAAAGTTAGGTTTGCTAGTGAGAAGGCTATTTTTTTTTAATTTTTTTAATGTTTATTTATTTTTGAGACAGAGAGAGACAGAGCACAAACGGGGGAGGGGGCAGAGAGAGAGGAAGACACAGAATCAGAAGCAGGCTCCAGGCTCTGAGCCATCAGTCCAGAGCCCGATGCGGGGCTCGAACCCACGGACCGCGAGATCGTGACCTGAGCTGAAGTCGGACGCCCAACCGACCGAGCCACCCAGGCGCCCCATGAGAAGGCTATTTTATGTCACCTAGTAATCTTTTTTAAAACATCGATCGTACGAAAGGCACTGTTCCAGCCATTGTGAGACGTGGCAACGAGCGAAAAGAACAGTGTCTGTGAGCACGGGACCTGCTATACAACAGGGAGAGGTGGAGATAATATTACTTCCCTGCTCAGCACCACCTTCCTCTCTTCTGTGTTGCTGATGATGACACAGAAAATGATGACACCAACAGATACCGCTGAGCCTTTTGGAGACAGCGCGATCGCTCTAACTAAGTTGCCTTCATCAATTTCACAAAAGATGAGAAATTGTGCCTGTGAAATGTGAAATGTGGCAGGCTGTGCCTGCCGGGGCAGGTGAATCCACCTCAGTGCATTCCAGGTAGGGGAATGGCATGGCAGAGGTGGGGAGTACAGGAGTGTGACCCTTTCCCTCCCTCCCATGTGCTTGTATGATAACAAACAGCATTCGAAAACCTCCTCTCTGGAGGTAAAGAGAAGCTGATTCAATGGACCCCATTTGCGGACATCGGCTCGCTGGGGGAAGTGGGAAGGCCTGGTCCCCAAAGCAGCAAGCCCCCACACGGATAGAGACATCAGGTATAATAAATTGGAAAACTCGGGAAAGGAAACATCTGTTCTGCATGCTTAAGCACCAAGGCACTCTCGAGTTATGAATTTCCGCTCCGTGCTCTAGGTGCTGAGAATGAGTCTGCAAGGTTCATAGCCACTGAAAGAGGTGCATCATCTCTCTCCAACTTTTACAGTGATTATTTTGGAATGCTTTCGATAGGAAATTGAAAAGGGATCGGAGGAAAGGAATGGTGACTGGCAGAGCTGAAGAGGAATTGATGAAAGAGTCAATACAGCTAAGAAATGTTGGGAAATGAACTGTACTGACAGACTGAAAAATGCCTTCGGCTAATGTAACCAACTCAACAAAGCCATTATACTGTATATGTCGTACTCACTTTACCACAAATCTATGTAGACTGAAAGGTACATGATGAAATGCAAGAGCCTCCTGCACTTAGGGTCTGAACAAATGCGTAGATGTTTGAGAAAATAAAATGTGGATATTCTGTTATTGTATTTTTTAGAACAGGATGCTTCCCCGCCCCCCGTAATAAACACCTTTTTCTTTCTCTATGTCCTCAGTTTCCCCCATAAGGTATCAGCCACGTATTGCTTTCTAACGTACTATTGGTTTTCAAGTTTACTCTTGACCTTATAATATACAGCAAAAACTCACAAGTCCTATCAGGTGGCCAAGTGTGATATTTCTAAGGCCAATTGTGGGCACAGGCCACCGTTTTTCTTATCATGATGCTGTATATTATTTATACAAGAATACATCTTACATATTTCAAAGCCCCTTTCCAAATATTACTCCATTGAACTTAACCAGAGCTTGGAGATGGGTTATGCAAATATTTTTTACCCTCGTTTTATAAAGGGGGAAACTGGGAGTCTGAGAGTGACTTTCCCCAGGTCACACAGGGAACGAGGACAAGACACTATGTTTTCTAACTCCTGTTACTCTGCTTTTTCTAGTCTACTATCTGCTCCATGCTTGAGTATAACCAGGACGCTCCATTTCCTGGGAAACTCTCAGGGAAATTATCCCTGCTCCCAAGCCCTTTGCCTTTGTCTAATTTCTGCTTAAGTTCATGTCCTCTCCCATTTGCCTTTCTGGGAAGACATGTATCTGCAGCGTGAAGAAGACTGGAGATGCCAGCATGGAAGACAGAAAGTTCAAAGGGACACCTAGTAGTGGCCCAGAGCATTGCCCTGGATTACCTGAGGACACCAGCAACTACGTGGGCGTAAGCATTTGGCTTAAGAACCACAAGGTAGGTAGTGACCTTGGAGACCTCCACATAGCAATCTAAAACAGTGAAAGTCATGGCCAAGGTCCAAAGTAGATGGGACTAACCATGAGGACAGTGGTCAGAGGGGGGTTTGGGCCAGCAGTGGCCCAGGGTGAGCCACATCAGCAAGGCTGGAGGTGTAGCAAAGTGGCCGCTGGCACAATAGTCAAGAGGGATAGTGATGTCCACATCCCATTGGGAGGGGGTGGGAGAGCAGGCGTGTTGCCTTCTGTGGTGGTATCTATCATTGCACACAGGGGCATAATCATTTCTTCTAACCCTGGGCTGCTGGGTCTCCTCCTTGACTCTTCTTGGGATTCTGAGATAAGATCGGAGGCATGTGAGGGACAGGAAGAAACACAAAGGGAAACAAATAGGCAGGGATTACACTAAAAGCATCTTCAGTGAGAAATTGCAAAGGTGAACAAATGCATTCCTCCCCACTCTCTTTGATGTAACTTCAAAATAAGCATCATTACCAAAGACCATTCTGGGGGGATGTTGAGGGAGAAGTCAAGTCACCACCCCGGCGCTGAGTCTACACTTGCGAATACCCCCTCGGAGACACTGGGTGTGTGTTTGGAAAGGGGCTGTGGTCTGGTGTTAGGTAGCTGGGTGCCAATGACCTCGTGAACTTTGGTTCAAATTGTTGAGATGACCTGAGGTTGCTCCCCAAGCCAGTAAGACCTGGATGGTGATTCTCAGATGCCCGAGAATCACCTGAGGATTCGGATTCAGTGGGTTTGGAGTGGAGCCCAAGAGTCTGATTTTCTAACAAGCTCAGGTGATGCCTATGATCCTGGTTCACAGACCACTCAACACGGCACCTCGGCACCAGGCACCACAACGTGCAACCAGGTCGGAGAATCCCATTAGGGGCCAAGAACTTAAAAAGAGAAAGCTGTATTTTAATAGTTAAAAATATAAAAAAAACATTGATTGAGTTTATACTGTCCATGTCCAAGGCACTTGGCGATAGGAATTATGAAATATTCAGAAAAAGCATATTCCTCTCACTTTTGTTACAAAGTGTATTTGTATACTATGCCGCAAAGCGCAAAACTTGAAAGTGGCTAAAATCTTCCCCATAGAAAGCATTGTAATTAGGGCTCGTGCTCCAAGATGAAGGGAAAAAGACAAGATGTAATAGTATTAGACAGTAAAGTCATAGGTGATGTCTTATGCAATGGGAATAAAGTATGCCATATATACTAAATTTTAAAAAGCATTACTTTGCACAAATACTAACAAGAATCATATTAAATGAAAAATATTTCTTTAATCGGTTGGCTTCTCTGATTTGCAGCTGTTCCCCCAGGTCCAGGTCCTTGCTCTCATTCACAGGACCTCTCACCCACAGGGCACACTTGAATAGAAAATGCTACCCCTTCCTCAAGACACTTTCTGTCCACCTGGCTGAAATTTGTTACATGTATTGATTTTGTTAGAACGAGATACTGTACTGCCATCTGCTAGAAAACCGTAGCAAGAAAATCACAAATGTACGATGGGAATGGCATTTCCTTAGATGTGACAGTCTTTGCAGTAGACAGTGTGTGCAACCATAGACATGAGTCTCCCATCTGAAAAGATATTTGTGGAATGAATAAGTAAATATGTCCCACTGATCCTGGTTGGACTTTGAGGCTGTAATCTGCCAGTACCCTCATCTGCCACTAGCTAGGAAGCTCAAAATTATGCAGAGTGATAAGGGACAGGTAAGGGGAAGGCCTAAATTAATGCTTCTTGAACTTTAACAGGGACATCATTTAATGATCAGCAAGATGGCAGATGAGGAGATCCCAGCCCTGGTCTCCCTACAAAAACAATGATTTATGAACTACCCACCACGAAAATAGTTCTGAGAGACCTCTGGAGTACAAATAAAAAGCAGCAGCAACTCGATGGAGCACAAAAACAGAGGATGGCTACACAGAAAAGTATAGGAAGCATCTTACCTATGTTACCCCAATCCCCCAGCCCAGTACCTCTCAGCACCAAGAGGAATACCCTTGGTCGCAACCTCCTGCAGGGGAAAAGTTAAGCAAGTGGACCCCAGCAGCCTTTGCCATGGAGGATACCAGCAATGCTCACCACTGCTGTGGACACTTACAACCTTTGCCACTGAGGACCCCCACTCTTTGCTGATGCTGACCTCAGCTGACAGAGCTTCTTGGGGTCGACACCACTGTGCTCCCTGAAGCAGAGCTGCCACACCCTACCTAGCTGGCATCCTCACACCCATGCAAAGGTGAAGAAGTTTTTCCCCCACTGAAACCAGTCCAGAAAATCTGGAAGAGGTGACTGTTCCTTCAAATGTGTAGACATCAATGCGAGGCTGTAGTTCCTTCTAAGGAACACAAAAATAATCAAGGAAATAAAAACCAAAAGGAACAGACTAAATCTCCAGTAGCCAACCCCAAAGAAATAGATATCTACAAACAATTCAAAATAGTTGTTTTAAAGAAGTTCGGCAAGCCACAAGAAAACACAGAAAATTCAAAAAAATCAGAAAAACAATACATGAACAAAACGAGAAGTTCAAAAGAGATAGAAATCACAAAATAGTACCAAATAGAAATTCTGGATATGAAGAATACAATGAATAAAATGAAAAATACAGCAGAAAACTTCAACAACAGATTCAACGAAGGAGGAGAAAGAATCTACAAGCTCAAAGACAGATAATTTGAAGTTACCCAGTAAGAGGAGGAAAAAGAAAAAAAATAGTAAGAGTGAGAAAAGCCTATCAGATTTACAAGACACCGTCAAATGAATAAATATATACATCTTTTATGGCAGTCCCAGGAGAAGAGGGAGAGAGAAAGGGGCAAAAAATTCATTTAAAGAAAATGGCTGGGGGCGCCTGGGTGGCTCAGTTGGTTAGGCGGCCGACTTCAGCTCAGGTCATGATCTCACGGTCCCTGAGTTCAAGCCCCGCGTCCGGCTCTGTGCTGACGGCTCAGAGCCTGGAGCCTGTTTCAGATTCTGTGTCTCCCTCTCTCTCTCTGACCCTCCCCCCGTTCATGCTCTGTCTCTCTCTGTCTCAAAAATAAATAAACGTTAAAAAAAAAATTAAAAAAAAAAAAAAGAAAATGGCTGCAATTTTTTCAAATTTTGGGAGGGATATGGATTCTAAGACCAAGAATCACATGCTCTACTGACTAACCAGCTAGGCAACACTTTGGAAATGGATTCCAGATTCATGAACTTCAAATGATTCTAAACAGGATCATTATAAAAAGACTACACCATGATACTGTATATCCAAAATGTCAAGATACGACAAAGAGAGAATTCTGAAAACAGCAAGAGAAAAAAGACTCATCACATATAAAAGCATCCTCACCCCACTGCATTACGACTGAGTGGACTTCTCAGCAGACACCTTGCAGGCCAGAAGAGAGTAGGACCATATATTCAAAGCACTGAAAGAAAAAAATTGCCAACCAAGAATACTATACCAGGAGAATTTTCCATTAAAATTGAAGGAGAGGTAGCATCTTTCCAGAGAAAAACTGCTATTATATTTGTCTTACAAGAAATGCTTAAGGGAATTCTTCAACTTGAAGCAAAAAACATGCTAAACAGCAATACAAAAGCATATAAAAGCATGAATCTAACTGGTAAAGGTACATATATAGACAAATGAAGAATAATGAAGCACAGTAATGGTTATAATAAATTATTTTAACTAATATAAAGATTAAAATCTAAAAATGTGTTAATGTATACACAGTATAAAAAGAAGTAAAGGCTGACTCCAAGGACATAAAGATGGGGAAGGGGGATTGAAAATGTAGCGTTTTTGTATGCAATCAAAATTAATGTTTATGCAAACTAAAATAGATGGTTATAACCAAAAGATATTTTATGCAATCTTCAAACCAATTACAAAGAAAAAAACCTATGATAGATACACAAAAGATTTTCAAATCACTACAAAAATTCATTAGAAGACAAAGGAAGACAGCAAGAGAGGAGCAAAGAGACAAAGCAAATGCAAAATAGAAAAAAAATTAACAAAATGGCAAAAGTAAGTCCTCACACATCAATAATTACTTTAAGAGTGCCTGAGTGGCTGAGCCAGTTGAACCTGATTCTTGACTTTGGCTCAGGTTATCATCTCATGTCAGGAACTCAAGCCCTGCATCAGGCTCTGGGCTGGCATCTTGGAGCCTGCTTGGGATTCTGTCCCTCTCTCTGTTCCTCTCCCACTTGCTTGCACGGACATGCTTTCTCTCCTCAAAATAAATAAACATTAAAAAAAATTACTTTAGGGGCGCCTGGGTGGCTCAGTCGGTTAAGCGTCCGACTTCGGCTCAGATCATGATCTCGCGGTCCATGAGTTCAAGCCCCACGTCGGGCTCTGTGCTGACAGTGCAGAACCTGGAGCCTGTTTCAGATTCTGTGTCTCCCTCTCTCTGTGACCCTCCCCCATTCACGCTCTGTCTCTCTCTGTCTCAAAAATAAATAAACATTAAAAAAAATTACTTTAAATGTAAATGGATTAAAGTCCCAAATCAAAAGGGATACAGCAGCTTAATGAATTAAAACCCAAGAACCATTGTGAAAATGTCTACAAGATACTCACTCTAGATTTAAAGACACACATTGGCTGAAAGCGAAGGGATGGAAAAAGATACTTCATGCAAATGGAAACCAAAAGAAAGCAGAGGTGGCTATACTGAGACAAAATAAACTTTAAGTCAAAAACTGTCTCTAGAGACAAATAAAGTCATTATGTAATGATAAAAGTCCAATGCAAAAGAAAAATACAATAACAAATAGATGCACACCCAACATCAGAGCATCTAAATATATAAAGCAAACAATGACAGATCTGAAGGGAAATTGACAGTAATATAAGGCTAGTAGATGATTTCAGTACACCATTTTCAACAATGGATAGACCATTCAGATAGACAATTTAAAAAGTAACAGGTGATTTGAACAACACTATATACCAAATGGACCTAATAGAAACAGAATGTTCCACCCAACAACAGAAGCACACATATTCTGCCCAAGCACACATGGAGCATTCTCCAGGATAGATCACATGTTAAGTCACAGCACAAGTCTTAAAAATTTAAGATGAAAATTATCCCAAATATCTTTTATTTTTTTAAAAAATTTTTTAAATGTTTATTTATTTTTGACAGAGAGAGAGAGAGACAGAGTATGCGTGGGGGAGGGGCAGAGAGAGATGGAGACACAGAATCTGAAGCAGACTCCAGGCTCTGAGCTGTCACCACAGAGCCCAATGCAGGGCCTGAACTCACAGACAGCGAGATCATGACCCGAGCTGAAGTCAGACGCCCAACCGACTGAGCCACCCAGGTACTCCCCAAAATATCTTTTCTGACTATAATGGAATAACTAGAAATGAATGGCAGCCAAAAAAAAAAAAAAAAAAAAAAAGGAAAATTCACAAATATGTGGAAACTAAACACACTCTTTTTTTAAAAAAAATTTTTTTAAACATTTATTTATTTTTGAGACAGAGAGAGACAGAGCATGAACGGGGGAGGGGCAGAGAGAGAGGGAGACACAGAATCGGAAGCAGGCTCCAGGCTCTGAGCCATCAGCCCAGAGCCTGACGCGGGGCTCGAACTCACGGACCGCGAGATCGTGACCTGAGCCAAAGTCGGACGCTCAACTGACTGAGCCACCCAGGCGCCCCTAAACAACACACTCTTGAACAACCTTTGGATCAAAGAGGATATCAAAAGTTAATTTAAAAGATATCTCGAGACAAACAAAAATGAAAACACAACAAAACAAAACTTATGAGATACAGCAAAACTAGTACAAAAATGGAAGTTTATAATAATAAGCACCTACATTAAAAAAGAAGAAAGGTTACTAAATGAACAACCTAAGTTTATACCTCAAGAAGAACAACAAATAAGCCCAAGTTAGCAGATAGAATGAAATAATAAATACTAGACAGAAATAAATTAGAGAATTGAAAAACAATAGGAAAAAAAATCAACAAAACTAAGAGTTGGTCTTTTAGACAAAATAGACAAACCCTTAGCTAGACTAAGAAAAAAAAAGAGAAAAGAGACTCAAATAAAATCACAAATGAAAGGTGAGACATAACAATGGATGCCTCAGAAATAAAAAGGATCATAAAGGACTATTATGAACAATTATACACCACTAAATTGGATAATGTGAAAGGAATGGACAAATTCCCAGAAACATACAACCTACGGAAACTGAACCAAGAAGAAATAGTAGGGAAGAGTTAAGATGGCAGAGTAGTAAGGGGACCCTGGTCTTAGCTCATCCCTGGAACACAACTAGATCAACATCAAACCACTTTGAACACCTGGAAATCAATCTGAGGATTAACAGAACAATCTGCATAATTTAAGGGAAAGAACATGGCAGGTACGGGGTATGGAGAGGTGAATTGTGGGAGAGAAGAGTCAAGGTGCCGAGGAGGGGAGGGAGCCCTTTCCACAGAACAGAGAAAGAGAGAGGCAGAGAGTGAGCAGTGCATGGAGTTCAAGCAGGAATAACACTTTCCCTGAAAGTAGCTAGACGGAAAAAAAGAAAGAGTGAAAACACATGCAAGGTTCTGCGCAAGAAAATTGTTCCCCAAAACCATTTGACAGGGCAAAAAAGAAGGTTCTACTACTGTCAGTTTGTTACAAAAGGCACAGCACAGAGTCTGAAGTTTCAGAGCTCAGTACCTGGAGGTGCTCTGGTGAGGAAGCAAGGTGGAACCCTGAAGCCAGCAGCGCAGTCTGAAGATCCCCTGGGTCACAAGGGGAGAAGAGGTTCTCCTGCTTGGAGTGCCTTTGGTAGAGATGATACAGCCTCTCCAAGGACAAAAGACCCAGTGGGCACCATCAAGCCACTATGTTCACCCATATAGAAACAAAGATGCTGGCTGAGGGCAGCAAACCCTGACACTGGCCATGTGTTGTGATTTACCATAAACTCAGTGCTGGGTCGGTGACCATTTTCTGGGAGAAGCCAGTACCAGCCACAGCAAGGCAACACCCTCCCCCAGAGGATGAGCATGGGTCCAATCATTGGGGCCTCTGTAGTGTGGGGTTTTGAAACATGGCCAATCCTGAGATAAAATTCAGGAGGGCAGCACCACCTGGTAAGGGATAGCTCAGACACAGACAGGAGGAAGGTAGGGAGCTGACAGAAGCTGGGGACACAAGAGGGGTGATTGATCATGTGTCTGTGAGAGCATGAACTTCCTGCTCCAGAGACTAGAGACTGGGGTGAAGCATTTTCACCATTAGCCCACAAGCACAGATTACCCTCAGTTAGCTAAATAGTGCCATCAAGTGGAGAACAGAGCTGTTACATAATGCCCACCCCTTGCACCCTCTAGGCACATCTCTACTAGGGCAATCTGCCTGAGAATCAGAGCAGCAGGCCCCTCCCCCAAAAGACCAGCACAAATCCCTTCCACAAGCTTAGTCTAATGACCATAGACTGCTGCAAAGTTTCAGCTGTTGGGAAAACTGGATCTGGATTCCTTTGTGTTTTTTTGTTTCTTTTGCTTCTAATTTTGTTTTTGGTTTTTTTCTTGGATATAGAAAGAGCAAATTTTATCTTGTTTTATTTCATTTCACTTCATTTATTTAATTTTAAATTTTTTCTCTTTTTTTCTTCTTTTTTTTCTATAAAGCCTCTCTTAACAAGCAGACCAAAACACACCTAGGATCTAGCTTCCTTTATTTGATTTTTTTAGTTAAAAATTTTTTATTTTATTTTATTATTTTTTCCTCCAAAATGACAAGATGGAGGAATTCACTCCAAAAGAAAGAACAAGAAGAAACGACAGCCAGGGATCCAATCAATATGGATATAAGTGAGATGTCTGAACTAGAATTTAAAACAACAATTATAAGGATTCTAGCTAGACTTGAAAAAAAAAAAAACATAGAAGACACTAGAGACTCCCTTACTGCAGAGATATAAGAGCTAAAATCTAGTCAGGCCAAAATTAAAAATGCTATAACCAAGATGCAAACCCAAATAGATGCCATTACAGTGAGGATGGATGAATCAGAGGAATGAATCAGTGATATAAAAGATAAAATTATGGAAAATAATGAAGCTGAAAAAAAGAGAGAAACAAAAGTCATGGATCATGAAGGCAGACTTAGAGAACCAACGACTTATTAAAATGGAATAACATTCATATCATAGGAGTCCCAGAAGATGAAGAGAGATAAAGGGACAGAAGGTTTATGTGAGCAAATTATAGCTGAAAACATCCTTAATCTGGGAAAGGACATAGACATGAAAATCCAAGCACAGAGAACTCCCATTAAATTCAACAAAAGCTGGCCATCACCAAGGCATATCATAGTCAAATTCACAAAATACTCAGATAAGGAAAGAATCTTGAAAGCATCAAAGGAATAAAAGTCCTTAACCTAAAAGGGAAGACATGAGACTTGCAGAAGATCCATCCACAGAAACTTGCTAGCCAGAATTCAGTGGCAGGATATATTCAACATGGGAATGCTGAGTGGGAAAAATATGCAGCCAAGAATACTCTATCCAGCAAGGCTGTCGTTCAGAAAAGGAGAGATAAAGAGTTTCTCAGACAAACAAAAACTAAAGGGGTTCGTGACCACTAAACCAGCCCTGCATGAAATATTAAGGGAGACTCTTTCAGTGGGGGGGGGGGGGGGAGACCAAAAGCAACAAAGACTAGAAAGGACTAGAGAACTTCTCCAGAAATACCAACTTTATAGGTAACACAAGGCACTAAACTCAGATTTCAACAATCACCCTGAATGTAAGTGGATTAAATGCTCAAGTCAAAAGACATAGGGTATCAGAATGGATAAAAAAAAAAAAAAAAAAGACCCATCTATATGCTGCCCACAAGAGACTATTTTAGACCTAAAAACAACTGCAGATTGAAAATGAGGGGATGGAGAAACATCAGTCATGCTAATGCACACCAAAAGAAAGCCAGAGTAGCCATACTTATATCAGACAAACTAGATTTTAAACCAAAGACTGTAACAAGAGATGAAGAAGGCATTGTATCATAATTTAGGGGTCTATCCATCAAGAAGATATAACAATCATAAATATTTATGCCCCCGACTTAGAAGAACCCAAATATATAAAACAATAACAAACTTATCTCACTGACAATGATACAATAATAGTAGGGGACTTTAACATCCCACTTACAACAATGGACAGACCACTTAAGCAGAAAATCAACAAGGAAACAACCACTTTGAATGACACACTGGACTGGATGGACTTAAATATATTCAGAACATTCCACCCTAAATCAGCAGAATACAAGTGCACACAGAATATTCTCGAGAATACATCACATACTGGGTCACAAATCAGCCATCAACAAGTACCAAAAGATTGAGATAATACCACACATATTTTCAGACCACAACGCTATGAAACCTACCACAAGAAAAAATTTGGAAAGACTACAAATACTTGGAGTAAAGAACATCCTACTAAAGAATGAATGGGTTAACCAGGAAATTAAAGAGGAAATGTAAAAGTACATGGAAGCAAATGAAAATGAAAGCATGACAGTCCAAACCCTTTGGGATGCAGCAAAGGCAGTCCTAAGAAGGAAGTATATTGCAATTCAGGCCTACCTCAAGAAGCAAGAAAGGTTTTAAATGCACAACCTAACCTTATACCTAAAGGAGCTAGAAAAGGAATAACAAATAAAACCTAAAACGAGCAGAAGATAAATAATAAAGATTATATCAGAAATAAATGATATAGAAACAAATACAAAAAAACCCCACAATATAACAGATCAATTAAACTAAGAGCTGGTTCTTTGAAAGAATTAACAAAATTGATAAACCCCTAGCCGGATTTATCAAAAATAAAAGAGAAAGGACTCAAATGGATAAAATCACATATGAAAGGGGAGAGATCACACCCAACACCACAGAAAGACAATTATAAGAGAATATTATGAAAAATTATATGCCAACAAACTGGGTACCCTGAAAGAAATGATAAATTCCTAGAAACATACAAACTATGAAAATGAAACAGGAAGAAATAGAAAATTTGAACATACCCATAACCAGAAAAGAAATTCAAACAGTAATAAAAAATCTCCCAACAAACAAAAGTCCAGGGCCAGATGGCTTCCTAGGGGGAATTCTACCAGACATCTAAAGAACAGTTAGTACCTATTCTTCTCAAACTGTTCCAAAAAATAGAAACAGAAGGAAAACTTTCAAACTCATTCTATAAGGTCAGCATTACCTTGATTCTGAAACCAGACAAAGAACCCACTAAAAAGGAGAATTACAGGTCAACATCCCTGATGAACGTAAATGCAAAAATTCTCAACAAGAAACCAGCAAATCGATGGGGTGCCTGGATAGCTCAGTTGGTTGAGTGTCTGACTCTTAATTTTGGCTCAGGACATGATCCCATAGGGTCGAGGGATCGAGCCTTGCATCGAGCTCCATGCTGAGTGTGAAGCCTGCTTAGGTTTCTCTCTCTCCCTCTGCCCCTTCCCCTGCTCACACGTTTGCGTGTTCCTCTCACTTAAATAAAAATTAGGGGCGCCTGGGTGGCTCAGTCGGTTAAGCATCCAACTTCGGCTCAGGTCACGATCTCACAGTTCGTGAATTCAAGCCCCGTGTCAGGCTCTGTGCTGACAGCTCAGTGCCTGGAGCCTACTTCAGATTCCGTGTCTTCCTCTCTTTCTCTGCCCCTCCCCCACTCATGCGTGTGTGCGTGTGTGTGTGTGTGTGTGTGTGTGTGTGTTCTCTCTCTCTCTCTCTCTCTCTCAATAATAAATAAACGTTAAAAAATTTTTTAAATAAAAATTAAAAAAACCAAGACACACCATATAGAATTCAACAGTACATTAAAAGAATTATTCACCACGATCAAGTGGGATTTATCCCTGGACTCCAGGACTGGTTCAATATCCACAAATCAATCAAAGTGATACACCACATTAATAAAAGAAAGGATAAGAACCATATGATCCTTTCAATAAATGTAAAATAAGCATTTGACAAAATATAGCATCTATTCTTAATAAAAACCCTCAACAAAGTAGGGACAGATGGAACATACCTCAACATCATAGAAGTCATATATGAAAGACCCACAGCTAATATCATCCTCACTGTGGATGAATTGAAAGCCTTCCCCGATGGGTAAGAACAAGACAAGGATGTCCACTCCCACCATTACTATTTAACATAGTTTTGGAAATCTTAACCTCAGCAATCAAATAACAAAAATAAATAAAAGGCATCCACCATGACAAGGAAGAAGTCAAACTTTCACTATGTGCAGATCACGATACTCTATATAGAAAACCTGGAAGATTCCACCAAAAAATCACTAGAACTACTACATAAATTCAGCAAAGTCATAGGATATAAAATCAATGTACAGAAATTGGTTGCATTTCTGTACCCCAATAACAAACCAGTAGAAAAAGAAATCAAGGAATCAATCCCATTTGCAACTGCACCAAAAACAATTAGCTACCTTGGAATAAACCTAACCAAAGAGGTAAACGATCTGTACTCCGAAAACTATAAAAATTTTATGAAAGAGATTGAAAAGAACACAAAGAAATGGAAAAGCATTCCATCCTCACAGATTGCAAGAACAAACATTGTTAAAATGTCTGTACTACCCAAAGCAATCTACACATTTAATGCAGTCTCCATCAAAATACCACCAGCATTTTTCACAGAGCTAGAACAAACAATTCTAAAGTTTGTATGGAACCACAAAACACCCTGAATAGCCAAAGCAATCCTGAAAAAGAAAAACAAAACTGGAGGCATCATGATTCTGGATTTTAAGCTATGTTACAAATCTGTAGTCATCAAGACAGTATGGTGCTGGCACAAAAACAGACATATAGATGAATGGAACTGAATAGGAAACCCAGAAGTGGACTCACAACTATATGGGCAACTAATCTTTGACAAGGCAGGAAAAAATATCCAATGGAAATAAGACAGTCTCTTCAACAAATGGTGTTGGGAAAACTGGATGGCAACATGCAGAAAAATGAAACTGGACCACTTTCTTACACCACATACAAAAATAAACTCAAAATGGATGAAAGACCTAAATGTAAGACAGGAAACCATCAAAATTCTAGAGAAGAACACAGGAAGTAACCTCTTTGACCTTGGCCAGAGCAACTTCTTACTAGACACATCTCCAGAGGCAAGGGAAACAAAAGCAAAAATAAAGTGTTGGGACCTCATCAAAATAAAAAGCTTCTGCCCAGCAAAGGAAACAATCAACAAAACTAAAAACAGCCTATGGAATGGTAGAAAATACTTACAAATGACATATCAGATAAAGCGTTAGTATCCAAAATCTATAAAGAACTTATCAAACTCAACACCCAAAAAACAAATAGTCCAGTGAAGAAATGGGCAGAAGACACAAATAGACATTTTTCCAAAGAAGACATCCAGATGGCTAACAGACACATGAAAAGATGCTCAACATCACTCATCATCAGGGAAATACAAATCAAAACCACGGTGAGATACCACCTCACACCTGTCAGAATAGCTAACATTAACAACTCCGGCAACAACAGATGTTGGCGAGGATGTGGAGAAAGAGGATGTCTTTTGCACTGCTGGTGGGAATGCAAGCTGGTGCAGCCATTGTGGAAAACAGTATGGAGGCTCCTCAAAAAGTTAAAAATAGAACTACCCTATGATCCAGCAATTGCACTACTAGGTATTTACCCAAAAGGTACAAAAATACAGATTTGAAGGGGTACACGGCTATCAACAATAGCCAAGCTTTGGAGAGAGCCCAAATGTCTGTCAACTGGTGAATGGATAAAGAAGTGATACACACACACACACACACACACACACTGGAATATTACTGAGCCATCAAAAAAATCAAATCTTGCCATTTGCAACAACGTGAATGGAACTAGAAAGTATTATGCTAAGCAAAATAAGTCAGTCAGAGAAAGACAAATACCGTATGATTTCACTCATGTGGACTTTAAGAAACAAAACAAATGAACATATGGGAGGGGGAAAAAGAGAGAGGGAAACAAACCGTGAGAGACTCTTAAAGATAGAAAATAAACTGAGGGTAGATGGAGGGAGGTGGTTGGGAGATGGGCTAGATAGGTGATGGGGATCAAGGAAGGTGCCTGTTATGATGAGCATTGGGTGTTGTATGTAAGTGACAAATCACTGAATTTTACTCCTGAAACCAATATTTCACCGTATGTTAACTAACTAGAATTTAAATACACTTTTGAACAAAAAAGAAGAAATGTAAACCCTGAATAGACCAATAACAAATAAGGAGATTAACTCAATAGTGAAAAACGTCCCAATAAAGACAAGGCCTAAATCAGACGGGGCATCACACGTGAATTCTGCCAAACATTCAAAGAAGAATTAATACCCATCCTTCCCAAATTTTTCCAAAAACTGGAAGAAGAGGGAACATTTCCAAACTAATTTTATGAGGCCAGCATCATCCTAATATTCAAACCAAACAAAGACAATCCAAGAAACGAAGATGACAGGCAAATATCCCTGATGAGCATAAATGCAAAATCCTCAACAAAAGTCTAGCAAATAAAATTAAACAGCACATTAGAAAGACCAAACACCATGACCAAATGGGACTTATCCCTGGGATGCAAGGGATGGTTCAACATATGCAAATGAATCAACATGATACACCGCAATAACAAAATGAAAGTAAAAGCGTATATGATCATCTCAATAGACGCAGAAAAAGCATCTGACAAAGTTCAATATCAATTCATGTTTAAAATTCTCAACAAAATAGGTGTAGGAAGAGCTTTCCTCAATACTATAAAGAACATCTACGAGAAGCCCACAGCTAACATCGTAATCTACAGAGGAAAACAGAAACCTTTCCCTCTGGGATCAGGTACAAAGCAAGGATGCCCACCCCACTCTTACCACTTCTGTTCAACACAGTGCTGGAAGTCCTCGCGAGAGCATTGAAGCAAGAAAATGAAAATAAAAGACATCCAAATCAGAAAGGAAGAAGTAAAATTATTTCTGCAGATGACATGACCATATAGTATACAACCCAAAAGACTCAATAACAAAAAAACCCTGTTAGAACTAATAAGTGAGTTCAGTAACATTGCAGGATACAAAAATCAATACACAAAACTCAGCCACATTTCTAAACACAAACAGTAAACTATCTGAAAAGGAAATTAAGAAAACAATTTTATTCACAGCAGTAACAAAAGAATAAAATACTTAGGGATAAACTTAACCAAAGAGGTGAAAGACCTGTACATTGAAAATTATAAAACACTGAGGAAGGAAATTAAAGGTCACAGACAAATGCAAAGATATCCTGTGTTCATGCCTTGGAAGAATTAGTACTCATGAAATGTCCATATTACCCAATGTCATCTACAGATTAAATGCAATCCCTAGCAAAATCCCAAAGGCATTCTTTACGATAAAAGAAAAAAAAATCATAGGATTGATATGTAACCAAAAGACCCCAAATATACAAGGTGATCTTGAACAAGAAGAATAATTGCATTATAATGAACTCTCATCAGATATTTAACTATGGCCTTTTAAAAAAAGTCTTTTTGTGGGGCGCCTGGGTGGCGCAGTCGGTTAAGCGTCCGACTTCAGCCAGGTCACGATCTCGCGGTCCGTGAGTTCGAGCCCCGCGTCGGGCTCTGGGCTGATGGCTCGGAGCCTGGAGCCTGTTTCCGATTCTGTGTCTCCCTCTCTCTCTGCCCCTCCCCAGTTCATGCTCTGTCTCTCTCTGTCCCAAAAATAAATTAAAAAAAAAAAAAGTCTTTTGTTGTTTGCATATAGATATTGGTTTCCTCTGATGCTTTGGTAAAAAAAATTGTTCCTGAAAAAGGCTTCGAGAAAATTCACAGGAAAGACTTTGTCAGGTTTCTGATAACTAAGATCAATTTGCTTTCACATGGGAGGGACAATAATAAACTTTTCAAGTGCTTCCCCAAGGTTACCTGCACAACCCTACCCTATGTCATCTGTCCTTGTCCCCCTTCCCCGTAGCAGTGAAATGGGCCCATTGCACTGATGATCTAATGTTAACATGTGAAGGTTTGCCTCTGCTGCAGGACACCCTGCAAGCTTTCCTGGAACATCTGTGGGCGGGGGTGGGGGGGGGGGGGGTGGCGAACAGTGAGCCCACAGAAAATTCAAGGTCCAGGCACTGCCATAAGTTTTTGGGAATTATTTCATTGCTAAGGCCCCTGTTGTCCCAGAAGCCATGATTGATAAGGTGCAAGCCCATCCCACCCCTAACAATGTGAAAGAGGTACAAGGCTCTGTAGGAATTTGAGGGTTTTGGAGGACTTTTAATCAAGAGTGACCACTGCAGTGCCCTGGTGGGATGACACATTGTCAAGGATGCCAGACTGCCTCTGAAGTGCAGCGACTTGGTTAGTGTAGTAAAGGCGTGTTCTGTATGTTTTCAACACTGCTCAAGGCAACGGCCAAGGGAGTCTGGGGCCACGAGCTAGGGATCCCAACTATCATTTGAGGTTGCCTCAATGACAGAGCGTTGAGATAGTGGGTGTGATGCTGAGATCATGTGGATAGTGTTTGTGACTGAACCCAGTTACAGCCTCTACATAAACACCTGAGATCTGGTGAGTAGGTGCAGAGATCTACTCATCTTGTAACTCCCAAGACAAGCCTCCTATGTAAGTTCTCTTGCTCATGAAAACCTGCCACCTTATCCATCTGCAGTGGTCTGCCTTTGGTCTCTCCCTGGCCTCTGAGTATGAGTACCAGTTTCAGATGATGAGTACTCAGGGTATGAGTACCAGTACCTGGAAAGCTCCTGAGGAGCTTGCAAACTGACAGACTTTCTGATTTCAAAATGTATTACAAAGCTGGATAGTCTCTTCAAAAAGTGGTATTAGAAAAACTGGGTATCCACATGCAGAAGGATAATATTGGATCCTCACCTCACACCATATGCAAATAGCAACTGAAAATGGATTACAGACTTAAATGTAAAATCTGAAGCACAAGACTTCTGAAAGAAAGCATAGAGAAAAAGCTGCTTGACCTTGGTCTGGGCTATGATTTTTTTGATATGACACCAAAAGCAAAGGCAACAACAGCAAAAATAGGCAAGTGGAATTGCATCAAACTACAAGGTTTCCACACAGCAAACAATTAACAGAATTCAAACGCAACCTACAGAATGGGAGAAAATATTTGCAAACTATATATTGAATAAGGGGTTAATATCCAAAAGATATAAGGAACTCATAAACTCAATTGCAAAAAATCAAATAACCCCATTAAGAAACAGATAAAGGACCTAAATACGTTTTTTTTTTCAAAGAAGGTATACAAAAAGGGGCTCCTGGGTGGCTGAGTCAGTTAAGCACCCAGCTTCAGCTCAGGTCATGATCTCACAGTTCGTGAGTTCCAGCCCCACTTTGAGCTCTGTGCTGACAGCTCAGAGCCTTGAGCCTGCTTCCGATTCTGTGTCTTCCCCTCTCTCTGCACCTCCCAGGCTTGCACTCTGTCTCTCTCTCTTTCAAATATAATAAACATTAAAATAAATACTAAAAAAAAAAAAGCCACTGACTGGGCCAGCCAGGTGCCCCTATTAGACATTGTTTTTAACCAAATAAAAATGAAAACACAACATATAAAAATTTGCGTAATACAGACAAATCACTACTTAGATGAAATTTTTTAGCTTTAGATAATTACATGTTAAAAAATGGACAAAGAATTTGATTATTTGACAGAAAAGCAAAAGTTAACGGACAACTAAACCAACACATATTTATCAATCATACTTATAACCACAGAAACACAAATCAATCATCACTTATTCCAAATCAGGGGGAAAAAAAAACGTGGACAATGTTAAGTGCTGGTCAGGATGTTGGGATGTGGTGGTTTTATTTATTAGCACAGTGGTTTTGGAGTAGGGTTTAATAAAATTGTTAACGTTGAAATCTACTTGCAGATACATGCCCTGTAGACACATTTTCACAAGTGCACAAAGAAACCAGGATAAAATGTTTATTTCAACACAGTAACAGTGAAAATGGAAAACTATTTGAATTTGGGGGCAGTTAATTTAAAATGCATAATATATGACACAGTGGGTTGTATATTCACAAATGCAATATGACACTACAGTTGAATAAATGAATTTGAATTACACCTGTCAGAATGGATACTCCCTACACAGAATGTGAAATGAACACACAAATTAGTAATTATAGAAAAATAATGCAGATGTAATGTTCAGAAGCACAGAGCAATAGGAAAAGAGGCAATGAAGATGTAAAAACTTGGATAGGAGATTTCAGAACAACCTCAGCTCTGGGATGGAAAGCAGAGGAACAGATTCCAGAAAGACCACAAAGTGTGTGTGTGGGGGGGGGGGTGGTGGTGTCTCAATTGTTTCTTTGTGCTTTTCATTGTAGTCTTCATCTTAAGATATGGGGAAAATGTCAGCCACGTGGAGGTTTATTTATATGTTTTCCTATTTGAGTGAAATCTTTCATAATAAAATGAATGGATAAAAAACAAAACAAAAACTTTTATGTGTGTATGAACCACCCACCCGGGGAACCTTGTTAAAATGCAGATTCTGATTCAGAGGTGAAGCCTGAAATTCTGCATTTCTAAGAAGCTCACAGGTGATAAGGTTGCTGTTGGTACACAGGGCACACTTTGAGTAGAGAGATTCTGAAATGATGATTTTCAATCTTAGCTTCCCACTAAGGAAATATTACTTAGCAAAATCTGTTAACTCTTAGTTATTGAAACTGGTTCAGCATTCTCTTTTAATTTGCATCAAATCCTGGAATGGGAAGAAATTTCTAGTTGATTCTAATGTGTAGCCAAGGTTGAGAACCACTGGTCTAGTGAAAAAGTCATGAACTCAAAGCACCTAAAGACGGGAGCTGCCTGTAAATGGCGTTCACAAATGACAAAACAATTGTGATGTTAAAACCATTAAAAAATAAAACCGTTGATCGGAACATATTTGGTTAACCACCCCACTGAGTGCTACGTATAAATACTGTTGAGGGAATTCGGAGGGCAGTTCTGGTAGGTTGGGGTACTTAAGGAACGGAGGACATGGATGAAAATGAGGCAGGACTCTACCCCCCAGGGTCCCAGGTGTGGTGTGATGCAGGTGCAGGTCCCAGGTGATGGAGGGAGTGAGCAGCTGAGCTGAGGTCATGTCCACTCCTCCAGAACTGCACTTTTTCTGGAATTAAAAGCCCACCACCTTCCTGTTTATGCCGCTGGCCAGATGAGGTTGCTTTGCAACTGTAGGCAATCATATGCTTGCCACTCTCCCACCTACTATAACCCCATGTCTGTGTTTCACTTCTGCCTTGTCGAATTGTGGTATTAGGTGCTCTCTGATTCCCATTGTAGAAGGTTAAGGTTTTTAGCCCTTTTCTTACTTAAAACTGTTACAGGTGGCTTCAGGTGTGTTGTGATGCAGGTGCATGACAGGGGGATCTGTCCTCTGCCTGGATCTTCCCTCCCCACCCCTACTGGGTTCTCTCATTTACCCTCCTTCCCATCTTAGCACTCCTGAGGCAAGCCTTTGGCAAAGGATCATGGTACTTTAGAAAGGACTCAGATTCTCTGGGGAAGTCGGTTTACCTCCAATACCGTGTGGTAGTTTTAAAGATATATGCACAAATTCTTTGATACTCCTCCTTAAAGGGGCTTAATTCCCCTTTCCTGGGTGCAGGCTAGACTTTGTGACTCATCTCTAAAACATGGATGTGACAGAAATGATGGAATGGCACTCCTGCAATTAGGTTTCTAAAAGACTGTGGCTTCTGTCTCGCCGGTGAATGCTTACTCTTTGTTCTCACCTTGCTCCCACTGGGGGAACTGGCGGCCATGTGGTGAGGCAGCCTGTGGAAACGCAGGTAGTGAGGAACTGAGGACCGCCAGCAGCCGTGGAAATGAGCCCGGAAGGAAACCCTTCCGTGGGGTTAAGCCTCCAGAGGACTGCGGTCCTGGCGCTACCGACTGCAGCCTCAAGGGAGAGTCTGAGGCGGAAGCACCCAGCTGAGCTGCTCCCACCCCTGACCAGGGCAGTGTCTATACTGAACACCAGAAAGGAAAGGAATGGACAGTGTCCGTGTGAATCCATGGATCATCGGGCCCGACAGAAATGAAGTGTGTGCGTGTGTTTGAAATATATCTCACTTCTTTGGAAGTGAGAAATGAATTTTTGAAACAACCAACCAGCTTCTTTGTTGTTATTGAAACCGTTTGAAAACCCTTAAGTATGCACACACACACAACCCCCCACCCCCAACACACACACGCAGAGTCACACTCCCAAGAGAGTCGAGGACAGTAGCTCAGAAGATAAGGGACAGGATGAACCACAGAGAAGTACCCTAAGTTAGAGCCATCTGGCCTTAAAGGATGGAAACCCAAGGCAAGCGAATAAGTGAACAGTGTAATTTATTGGTTCACATGGCCTGACTGAAGTCATTCTAAACACATGGTTGTTGTCTCTAAGGTGCTTCAGAGAGACGCAATTAGGGTTTTAGCCAGGAAGGGGATTCTCTTCTAGAAACTTCCAGATATGAAAGGTTAAATTACTGGTAAATCTCTGGAGGCCATGGCAGGCCCTCAGGCCTTTTCTACTCAGAGCTGTTCTACTTGTTAAGTGTGAGAAGTTGACCGCCCTCCACTCAGAGGGAGAGAAGAATTAGGTCAATTTGCCCTTACATTTTGGAGAAAGCTCATTTGGAGTTTCAAAACACAGGGAGATTAAGGGTGTAGGAATGTGTGGAGGTGGTAGACATCTGCTGAATCTTTTTCTTAAGCAAGTTTGAATTGGCATTTCGGCTTACGCAACCAAGAGATTCTAATAACGTTGGGTTTGAAAAGATCCAGATTTTTCTAACAGAAATATGGTAAATGAGATGTAAGTGATTTTATTAAACTTTGTATTGGAGATTAAAATATTCTGCACTGGAAGGTGAGTTCAAGAGCAAATCTATGCAAAAATGTACCAAATGAATACTCTATATTCAGAATCATGCTGTGTTCGCACTGAATGAAAGAAGCCTTAGAGATCCTATGTAACTGGGCTTAAATGAGAACAAGCATCTTTTCATATGTTTAATGGCTGTATTTCTTCTTCTGTGGGTTGCTTTTTAAAATTCTGCTATCTTTTTTTGGAGAATGAATTTGTTAGCAATTTGTGTTTTTGCACGAAAAATATAAACGTATCCGTCATATACAGTACATACCTTCTCCCCCATGTTGTTATGCTGTTTTTTATATACACAAGTAAGTTTTACACTTTTATGTATTTAAACTGATTCATATCTCTTTTTATGGATTATATCTTTTTTAGTAGTTGTTTATTTATTTTTGATAGAGAGAAAGAGCGAGGGAGGGGCAGAAAGAGGGGGAACCGAGGATCTGAAGCAGGCTCTTTGCTGACAGCAGAGAGCCTGATGTGGGGCTCAGACTCACCAACTGTGAGATTGTGAGGTGAGCGGAAGTTGGATGCTTAACTGAGCCACCCAGGTGCCCCATTTTTATGGATTATCTCTTTGCGCTTATAATTAGCAAAACTTTCCAATTCAAAATATAGTGAATAGTCCCTTCTATTTTCTCAGTTATTTTGTGATTTACCTTGTGTAATTTTAAAAATTCATCTATAATTCTGGGCACCTGGGTGGCTCCATCAGTTAAGCATCTGGCTCTTGGTTTCAGCTCAGGTCACGATCTCTCTCTCTCTCTCTCTCTCTCTCTCTCTCTCTCTCTCTCCCCCAGAAATAAATAAATAAACTTTTAGGAAAGTTAAATAAAAAAATGAAAAATTTTCTATAATTCAATTTTATGTAAGTTTAATGTATGAAGTAGGCATCTAACTTTACTTTTTCCCAAATGGTTAGCCAAATGTCCCTGTACCATTTATTAAACAATCCATCTTTTCTGTGTTCATTTGAAAGGCCACCCTACGTTAAATCTTCATTGGATTACTTTGAGGTGGCAAAACTGCTCAAAACACTTATTAACAGAGAATACTGTTATGTAATTAGCATGTGGCTTTATAGTTCAACTTCCAGAATGTAAAAAATTAAGAGAAATGATAGAACCCAACACTATGAACAGTGTTTGTTGGTATTTTTGAAGTCAGAGGACTTGGAAAAAATTCTGACGTTGCTTTAATTTAGAGTAGAAGCTAGTTGCACTTGAGAACTTTATTTTCTCTTTGCATTTTTCCTCTGCCATTTGCAGATTTTCTAGAGGACTTAACATCTGGTGCTGAGAATCCTTAAGCCTGAGGAAGGAACTTTGCTGTCAGGAAGTTTTTCTAGGGATGTTAGATTGAGAAAGTGGGGATTGTGCATTAAAGATTTGCAGAGAGATACTTATTCTTAAGATTTTAAACTCTATCTACATAGCCCCTGTTTGGGTTGAATTATGTAACTCCCACCAAAAGAGAGAGAGTGAGTGAGTGAGAGAGAGTGAGAGAGAGAGAGAGAGAGAGAGAGAGAGAGAAATGTTGAAGTCCTAACTCCCAATATTCAGAATGTGACCTTATTTGGAAATAGGGCTGTTAAAGATGTAATCAGTTAAATTAAGATGAAGTCATACCACACATAAATGGAAAGATACTCTGTGCTCATGGATTGGAATCATTAATATTGTTAAAATGTCTATACTACCCAAAGCAATCTACACATTTAATGCAATCCCTATCAAAATTTCCATGGCATTTTTCACAGAAATAGAACAAAAATCCCAAAATTTGTTTGGAACCACAAAAGACCCTAACTAGCCACAGCAGTCTTGAGAAAGAAGGAAAGCTAGAGGCATCATGCTTCTAGATTTTAAACTATATTGCAAAACTATAGTCATCAAAACAGTGCGGTATTGGCATAAAGCCAGACACACATAGGTCAATGAAACAGAATAGAGAGCCCAGAAATAAACTCATGCATATGTGGTCAGTTAATTTACAACAAAGTACCCAACATATACAACGGGGAAAGGACAGTCTCTTCAAAAAATGCTGTTGGGAAACTGGACGGCCACATGCAGAAGAATGAAACTAGACTACCTTACACGACACACAGAAATTAACTCAAAATATATTAAAGACTTGAACATACGACCTGAAGCCATAAGACCCCCAGAGGAAAACATAGGTGGTAAAGCTCCTTGATGTCAATTTTGTCGATGATTGTTTGGATCTGACACTAAAAGCAGAGGAACAAAAGCAAAAATAAACAAGTGGAACTATATTAAACTAAAAAGCTTCTGCACAGCAAAGAAGACCACCAACAAAATGAGAAGGCAACAACCACATGGGAGAAAATATTTGCAAATCATATATCTGACAAGGGGTTAATTTATAAAATATATAAAGGATTCATACAATTCAATAGCAAAAAAAAAAAAAAAAAAAAAATCCCAAACAATCCAACTTAAAAATGGGCAGAGGATCTGAATAAACATTTTTTCCAAAGAAGACATACAGATGGCTAACACATACAAGAAAAGGTGTTCGACTTCACTAATCATCAGGAAAATACAAATTGACACCACGATGATATATCACCTGGTACCTACTAGAATGACTATTATCAAAAGGACTAGAAATAACAAATATTGGTGAGGATGTGGAGAAAAGGGAACATTTGTGTCTTGCTGGTGGGAATGTAAATTGGTGCGGCCACTGTGGAATATAGTACAGAGGTTCCTCAGAAAAAGAAAAATAGAGGGGCGCCTGGGTGGCTCAGTCGGTTAAGCAGCTGACTTCGGCTCAGGTCACGATCTCGCGGTCCGTGAGTTCTAGCCCCGCGTCGGGCTCTGTGCTGACAGCTTAGAGCCTGAAGCCTGTTTCAGATTCTGCGTCTCCCTCTCTCTCTGACCCTCCCCCGTTCATGCTCTGTCTCTCTCTGTCTCAAAAATAAATAAACGTTAAAAAAAAATTAAAAAAAAAAAAAAAAAAGAAAAAGAAAAATAGAACTACTATATGATCCAGCAATTTATAACAGCTCAAGTATTGAAGCAAGCTAAGTGTCCACTGATGGGCGAATGGATAAAGAAGATGTGAAATGTGGAAAGGAAACGAATAAGGAAAATATTTACAGGTATATGTATATGTATATGTATATGTATATGTATATGTATGTATGATCTCACTTATATGTGAATCTGAAAAATAAAAAAACAAATAAACCTGAACTGATACAGAGAACAGATTGGTGGGTCACCAGAGGCAATGGAATGGGGGATGGGTGAAATGGGTGAAAGGAATCAAAAGGTATAACTTCCAGTTATAAAATAAATAAGTCACGGGGATGTAATCACCGTGCTGGTGATTATAGTTAATAAGACTGTATTGTATATTTGAAAGTTGCTGAGAAGGCAAATCTTAAGGGTTCTCATCATAAGGGGAAAAAAATTGTCACCATGTATGGTATGGATGTTAACTGGATCTGTCATGGTGATCGTTTCTCAGCATATTCAAATATTTGATCATGTTGTATACCTGAAACTAATATGATGTTATATGTCAATTCTATCTCAATAAAAAGGATGAGGTCATTCTGGAGAAGGGTGGGCTCTTAATTCAGTATGACTGATGTCCTTATATGAAGGCATCATGCAAAGACTGCCATGTGACAATAAAGGCAGAGACTGGAGTTGCGTAGCCACAAGTCAAGAAACACCTTCTTACACGTGTACTCTGTGTCAGTGTTGGCTAAGTGGCCAATGTGGGTTGTTGGCAAATTACCAGATGCTAAGAAGATAGGAAGGATTCCCCTACAGATTTCAGAGGAACATGCGTCTGCTGACACCTTGAGTTCAGACTCCCAACCATCCAGTTTCAGGGACTTTATTACAGAAGCCCTAGGACACGAATATATCCCCCATGAAATTTAATGGCCTTGTGGTTTCTGACATCAAAATGCCCAGTGACTTCTTTGATCTGAATTTTGCCACATGTTGAACTCTCAGAGATGACAGAACTGAACACGAGAAGATACTTGCTAAACCCAGCCCCAGTGACTCCATGGAATCTAAGTAAATGTTAAGCGGACCCTTAAAGTCAGAGCTAGAACAGTGGTGAATAGCCCAGACGGTTAAAGCCAGGTGGCAGGACGTGGAGCCCTTTCCTGCCACTTATTAACATTGTGACCTTGAGCAAGTTATTTAACTTCTTGGGGCCTGTGCCCCCTTGGCTGTAAATAAAATATCTACCTCAAAGGCTTGTGAGGATAGGCTGAGCTACTCAATTGCCAAAGTGCTTATGACAACAGTACCGGACACACAGTGGTCAAACAACAAATGTCATCATCAATGTTGTTGTTGTTATTAGTGTCCTCACTTATTACAAGCATGCTGTGGAGGGCGGGGAGGCTTTGGATGATGGGCCACTGCACTGTTGCAATAGCTGGAGGCTCACAGCGAGGTCATCATTTTGCAGTTTGGCCACGTGACAAGACTGTGGCCATGGTTTGTACCCTAGGTCACCATGATGTCCACGTACAGGTGTCTGTGGACTGAACTGTGTCTCCTCCCCCGGTTCATATATTGAAGCCCTAACCTCCACTGTGACTGTACCTGGAGGTAAGGTCCTTGAGAGATAATTAAGGTTAAATGAGCTCAGAAGAGCAGGGCCCTAATCTGAGAGGACTTTGGCCTCATAAGAGGGAGAAATCTCTCACTTACTCTTCATTCTCTCTCTGTGTCTCTCTCCCTGTCTGCCTGTCTCTCTGCACCATGGGAGGACACAGGAAGAAGGCAGCCATCTGCAAGCCAGGAAGAAAGATCTCACCAGGAACCTACCACACTGGCACCCTGATCTGAGAATCCCAGCCTTCAAACTCTGAGGACAGAAGTGTCTGTTGTTTAAGCCCCTCGGTCTCTGGTATTTTGTGTGGCAGCCCGCACAGATGCACACATTCAACACTCAAAGGGTTAAATATACACCCTTCTTGGGAGCGGGCCATGTGGTGCTCCCCTGCCCGGCTATCTCCACCTTGCTACCCAAGCTCCAAATCTGGAGTGCTCCAGGGCCCTCTGCTTTGCTCTATTTCCAGCCTTTCCCTTGTCCTTTGACCTCGACCAGGCCCAGGGCTGGAGATACCACGGGGCACTGATGAGCCCGAGCCCTGTCCTCTCTTCCCTCTGCTGCGGGCTCATATGGCCAAGTGCCTTCTTCACACCTCCACTCAGATAAACAATAGGCATTTCAAAATATTTAAAAGTCCAAAAACCTTGATTGAACGGCTCCCTCTTGCCAACCCTGCCTCATCCATGCTGACATCCCCACCCTAAAAGTCGTCCTCCGTTTCCATTTCCTTATTCCCTCTGCCCACGTCCAATCCAGCGGAACTAGACTGTTTATGCTCTCTCCATCGCCTGCTTTCACCGTCACCACCCCAGGCTCAGCCACGATGATCTCTTGCCACAGTCCCCTAAACAGCCTCCCTGTGTGTCTATGATCTTTGACTTTGTCTTATTATCTTTTCTCCATCCAGTAGCCAGAGTTCTCTTTTCTAAATGTGATCTTCTACTAAAAATCATACATGCGCAGAGTTTAAGGGGGCAAAGTGATCAAGAAACAATGTCACCAAAAACAAACAATCCCAAACCCAAAACCCCTCCCATAAACATTTTCCAGAGAAACCATTCTTAGTGCTTGAGCTCAGAGTTGTCTTATTTTGGGGGTTAGGTTTATGAAGGTGTAATCGACATAGAGTAAAGCTCACCAATTAATTCACCTTTTATGGTTTACAATTCAGTGACTTGCGACAAATGTAGACAGTCCTGTAACCACCACAATCGAGGTATGGCATGTTTATTTCCTTTGCCCGCAAAGCTCTATTTTAAAACACAAACTGCATCACCTTAGCCCTTTTGGTAAAAGGCTGTCCGTCCGTGACTTTCCCCAAATCTGAATAGAACCCATCCTCCTTCTCCAAGCCCTCGAGGCCCTGCAGGGTTCACTTCTGCTTCCTTTTCGAACTACAGTAATAACAACTCCTCACTCAGCCCAGCCCCCGTGTGTGCCCACCCCACCTTAAGGTCGCTCACCTTGCTGTTCCTTTTACCTAAACCGACCTTCCCCTGATGTTCCATGTCATGATCTCAGCTTTTCTGATCTTTTCCAAAGTGGCCTTCGCCTCACCCCAAGTGAGGGGCCAATCATTTCGTCCTTCTTTCTATCACAGTTTGGAATGATTTTGTTATCTTGTCTCTCTGCTCATTCATGTCTTGGGCGACCAGAAATGCAAGCAAGAATGCAAGGCTGGAACTTTGGTCCTTCTCACGTAACACTATATCCCCCGCAGCTCCCAGGATATTACCTGAGCACACAGAAGGTGCTTTCTATTAGACTGAACCATTTGGAATTGCTAACAGATGACCAGGTTTGACCTACAAAAATGGCAGCTTTAAATTGTTCGACACAATGAACATTTGCTGAATGAATTCATCAAGTGAAATCCTACATTGCTGCCACCAGGAGACCGTAGACAGTTACATTTGTGTGCGGTTAGTCTGCTCTTGCTGTGTTCACTTGATCACTTTTGATTGTAAATTGCCCCCAGAAGCACCACTGTAGTTTCCAAATGATAATTCTCCGTTATGAAAACATTCTTCTTTACTAAAACAGACAACACTAATAAACACAAAACTTAAAGGTAACACTTCTTTGAGAACACTCACGAAAAGAAATGGAACTTTTTGTGGTGCGTTTGATTGACACATATCTTAACACAATAAAATTCACCCATTTCAGCTGCACAGTTGCATGGGCTTTGACAAAGTCAACTGACCCCCATGACACCCATGATGTAGAATTTTCCATCATGATAAAAAGTTCTTTCTTTTTTTAGAAAGTCGGTTCCCTAGTCCCCTTCCAGCCCCAGGCAACCAGCGATCCTGCTTTCTGTCATTATCGTCTTGCTTTTTCTAGAATTTGCCTTTCAAGAATTTACATAAATGGGATCCTATGTGACGTCTTCTGTGTCTGGCTTATTTCACTTAGCATAATACTTAAAATTTTTTTTTTAATTTAAATTCCAGCTAGTTAACATACAGTGTAATATTAGTTTCAGGTGTACAAACAGTGATTCCACACTTCCATACATCACCCGGTGCTCGTTACAGCAAATCAGCACCCCACCCCCTGCCCTCTGGTGACCATCGGTTTATTCTCCACAGTTAAGAGTTTGTTTCTTGGTTTACTTCTCGCTTTTTTCCCATTACGCTTGTTTGTTTTGTTTCTTAAATTCCACGGGAGTGAAATCCTGTGGTATTTGTCTTTCTCCGACTGATTCATTTCACTTAGCATAATACTCTCCTGCTCCATCCACATCGCCAGAAATAGCAAGATTTCATTCTTTCCATGGCCAAGTAATATTCCATTATATACATAATTTCTTCTTTATCCATTCATCAGTCAGTGGACACTTGGGCCATTTCCATAACTTGGCTATGGCAGATAATGCTGCTATAAACATCAGGGTGCACGTATCCCTTTGAATTAGTATTTTTGTATTTTGGGAGCAAATGCCTAATAGTGCAATTACTGGATCATAAGGTAATTCTATTTTTAATTTTTTGAGGAGCCTCCATACTGCTTTCCAGAGTGGCTGCACCAGTCTGCATTCCTACCAACAGGGCACGACAGTTCCCCTTTCTCCGTATCCTTGCCAACACCCGTTGTCACTTGAGTTGTTGATTTTAGCCACTCTGACAGGTGTGAGGTGATATCTCAGTGTGGTCTTGATCTGTATTTCCCTGATGAGTGATTTTGAACATCTTTTCATGGGTCTGTTGGCCATCTGTATGTGTTCTTTGGAGAAATGCCTACTCATGCCTTCTGTCCATTTCTTAATTGGATTATTCATTTTGGGGTATTGAGTTTGATAAGTGGTTTATATGTTTGGGATACTAACCTTCTATCAGATATGTCACTGAGCATACTACTTTTGAGAGTAATCCACTACTGTGTCAGTAGTTTATTCCTCTTATTTCTGGCTAATTTTTAACTTTCATACTTTTTGGTGGCAGCCATCTTGCGGATCATTCTCCGCTTCCCAGGAGGCAGGTGGTTTCCTTTTGAGGCGGTTTTGAGGCCACGGCACCGAGAGGCGGTGAGGCACAGTGAGAGAGCCACTGTATGCGGCAGGACCCCCCCCGCCCCCCCGACACACGTGCTGCCCGGGCTGCTCCCGTTAGGAGACCTTGAGCAAGCCGCTGGGCCCCTCACCTGTCTCCTCAGCAGCGATTAGGCTGATGAGACTACCGCCTCGGGGCTTCTGTGAGGGTCACATCAGTTAGTGTCTGAAAAGTCAGCAGAGTGTCTGGGACAGGGAAAGTGCCTGAAAAACGGTACCGCGGCTGGGCTTTGGGGGCTATAGAAGATCCTGTCTCTCCACCACGTCTCTAGCTTCCTTTTTCATTTTCTACGCACCCTTTTACCCAACTCAGCTTCTCAATCCCTAAACGACAAAGCAGTGGAAAGGGAAAAGACCTGGATGGAGGCTTCCGTTTGCTTCTTTGAGAATTGAGCTCTACGTTTCCCTCATTCGTATTCGGTTGACTCGAGAGGCCTCTTGCCTAAGTGACTCTGAACTTCTTCTCTCGAATCTAACTGCTGACCTACATACAGTGCTTCAGGGGTAAGTGATGTAATGGCCCCCAGCATTTGGCCTTCAGCGATCAAGTTCCCAGTCAGGGCATCCCTTTGAGCAGACCAGCAAAGTGAACAGAGGTTCCATCACCGGGTCCTGCAACTGGATGCAAGGATAGGGGTGGCAGGACGCGGTGGTGGCACAATTAGTGTAGGGCTGGTGGCTTCTCTCGCATCGACTCAACTCCCCCCAGACTCCTCTGCCTGAACAGTGGAGGACATTAGAGACCATCTTGCCTCTCCTGCGTCCCTGGTGCCGGCTCCATCTTGCTGTATTCTGCATCCCGCTGACCACTCTCCCTCTGCCTCCTGAGCTGGCTTCTCGTCCCCTCTCCTACCTTAAACCACACCAAGGCTCAAGGCAACCAAAACCAATGCTTGCTTTTGTGCAGACCATTCCCAGATCTAACCCTGTGGTCCAGGCACCCCCACAAGATTTCATAGTTATTTACTACTATTCGATAAATATCCCACTAAAATTTTAATACCAAATGTCCGAAACTTGACCCATTACTTTCCCTGCACACCAGCTACGGTTCTGGCTCGGGCGCCTTCCTTCTGATATCCGAGAGAAGAAACAACAAAGGTCTATTTGGTGTAGAGAGACAGGTCCCAAAGGTGCGGTGAGAACTGTAAAAGCTGTGGATGGAACTGGAGGGCATTATGCGAAGTGAAATTAGTCAGAGAAAGACAAAAATCCTATGACTTCACTCCTATGAGGACTTCAAGAGACAAAACAGATGAACATAAGGGAAGGGAAACAAAAATAATATAAAAACAGGGAGGGGGACAAAAGAGAAGAGGCTCATAAATATGGAGAACAAACTGAGGGTTACGGGAGGGGGTGTGGGAAGAGGGATGGGCTAAATGGGGAAGGGGCAGTAAGGAATCTACTCCTGAAATCATTATTGCCCTAGATGCTAACTAACTTGGATGTAAATTTTAAAAAAGAAAAAAGAAAACTAAAAAAAAAAAAACTGGAAAAGCAGGGGGCCAAGACTCTCCAGGAGCTGAAGCATCGGTCCCCTGGCTCAAGCCTCTTTTATTTTTGCAAATTGTCTAACAAGAGCAAGCACACACGACATAGTATTTGGCATCTGCACAGTCATCCACCTGCATTCCATACCGGGTCACGACTACATCCGGCGCCAGATGAAACATTCTTACCCCCAGGCCTGGCGCCCGTACGAAGTCCTGGAGAGAACGAGCAGTCCCGATGGCCTTCCGTCCTGGGGATGAAACTGCTTTCAGTTTCTTGCTGCTCCGTCCCTTTCCTTCAGGACATCCTTACGGTGCCTCCAGCTTCCTGTTCTCCAACGATTTGGCATTCTTATTTCCATTCAAGGAAGCAGACTATCACCAGGTTTGCCGTTCATTCTTTTGGACTCTCTCTCGAGTCCCTCTCCTCTCTCTCCTCACTGTCACCATCATCATGCTGGCTAATATTTCCTGAGTGTCTCTTGCCCAGATGACGATGGGTGTACCACCTTGCTTAATCCAAACAGCCACTGTATGCGCAAGTTGCTATTACCCTATTTCACAGACGGCCCAGGTCTAATTGCTGTTGTGCAAGCTCTTTCTAGGATGTCCTCTCTCCGTATCCTTCTGGAATCTCACCCTTCCTCTGAAGTACTCAGGGAGCCCTATGTTGCTTTTTAAATTTTTATTTTTTATTTATTTTTTTTAATTATTATTTTTTAATGAAATTTATTGTCAAACTGGTCTCCATACAACACCCAGTGCTCATCCCAACAGGTGCCCTCCTCAATGCCCATCACCCACTTTCCCCTCCCTCCAACCCCCCATCAACCCTCAGTCTATACTCAGTTTTTAAGAGTCTCTTATGGTGTGGCTCCCTCCCTCTCTAACTTTTTTTTTCCTTCCCCTCCCCCATGGTCTTCTGTTAAGTTTCTCAGGATCCACATAAGAGTGAAAACATATGGTATCTGTCTTTCTCTGTATGATTTATTTCACTTAGCATAACACTCCCCGGTTTAATTTTTATTTTAATGTTTGTTTATTTTTGAGAGAGAGAGACAGAATGTGAGTGGGGGAGGGGCAGAGAGGGAGGGAGACACAGAATCCGAAACAGGCTCCAGGCTCCTAGCTGTCAGCACAGAGCCTGACGCGGGGCTTGAACTCACAAACCCTGAGATCATGACTTAAGCTGAAGTCAGATGCTTAACCAAGTCGACGCTTAACCAACTGAGCCACCCAGGGACCGCACCCTATGTTGCTTTGTGAAGCCTCTTCCGGCTTCACTGTCTCACACAGGTTTCTCTTTTATTTTTTTAATTTTTAAATTTTTTAAATTTTATTTTAGAGAAATAAAATTATTTATTATCCACACTGAGTATGGAGCCCGACTGGGGGCTCAATCCCACAACCCTGATCGTGACCTGAGTGAAATCAAGGGTCAGACACTCAACCAACTGGCGCCCCTGGTCTCCCTTTTCAACCAACCTGGGCGCCCCTGGTCTCCCTTTTCACTAAATGTCCACCACACTGTGTACCAGTGCCCCAAAGCTAGGACAAAATTGTTCTTGGGTGACCAATTTATTAAAATCATTAAAAGTTAATTTTTCTCTCATTATGAGAAGGATACATGCTCTTAATAGTCAATTTAAAAGGTAGGAAACAATTATCACTATCTAGACTGCTTTCTGTGTTACGCATACCTTTTTTTCTGCCCGTGTTTATCTTGTGTTTGTGATCTGCTACTATAAAATATGTATTGCCATGTTTGTCACCAACATCATCTGAAATTACTGAATAATAACGTACCATCAAGTGAACTTACACATTTTCTGTATGACTGGATTAAGGGAGAATAGAGCGCATGAAGTAAAATGAGTTATCTGACATGGAACAGGCAATAAAAAGACGATCACATAGTACATCAACTGATTTATGTCTTGTTAAAGGCTTTAAGTGGAAGGAAGTCTGTTCTTTTTACTTCCCAGATTACTTAGTACAGTACTATGCTCATACAAAATGCTCAATCATTTTGAGGGAAATAGCTTTTTTTCCCCCTCACCATGAAATACGGTATGCTTACTGCAAAACCTCCAGAAAATAAAGAGGAACATACTGAAAGCAATCTCAGTCTTCAGAAAGAGGCACTTTAAACACTGTCAGCACTTTTCTTTGAATCTAGATTTTCTGTTTTCTACGTGCATGCAAGCAAGCACACACACAAAGCCGAACACCTACGGAAACAAATCCCAGACGCTCAGAATTGTCCCCGACGCTGTATGAAATGTGGCACGACAGCTCCCTCCACAATGGAAAAGCTCTTTTGCTGGGACAGAAAGGCAGTATGCAATAGGGTCAGGCTCTCCAACACAAGAAACTTGGTAAATATGTTCAGCGTGAGAAAACAAAAACAGAAGGCCTTCTGTCCTAGCGAATTAAGGCTCAAAATAAACTCATTTATCCTAGAACTAGAGGCGAAGCAAGTTTGAGGGTGAGGGGCAAATTGGGGGCATCAGCCCTTAAGTTTTCCACATTTTTTAAAATGTTTACTTATTTTTGAGAGAGAGAGAGAGAGTGTGAGTGGGGGAGGGGCAGAGAGCAAGGGAGACACAGAATCTGAAACAGGCTCCAGGCTCCGAGTTGTCAGCACAGCACCCAGCGTGGGGCTCGAACTCATGGACCACGAGATCATGAGCCAAAGTCGGATGCTTAACTGACAGAGCCACCCAGGCTCCCCTTAAATTTTTCACATTCTTGGGCTCCCAGCAGAACCTTTGGGGCGTCCGCAGGTGGTGTGCTGCACACTGCGTGCGGTTTAGAGCGAGAACAGGAAGCGAGCACCGGAGGGGGAACCAGGTACATCCGGTCTCTCCCCTAACTAACTGCCATGAGTGACACTCCTAGTCACTCTCTGTAAGACGGACGGTTGCTATTAATAATGGGCATAGCATTTTTATTTCACATATTACTTTCTTTTCATATGGATCTTGAAAAAGTCACAGATAAAAGCTACATTCATTTCCTAACACTTAACAATAGCTAGTTAGAGAAGCCTAATATCCTCCCACATTTTTGTCTTGCTCCAGTCTTATGATTTCCCAAAATAGATATATTATTGGAAGAAAAAGAGTTCATGGGCAAAATGTCACACTTTTCTTGATTCAGCTAATAATATTTCTGCTTTTGCTTAGGATAAGATTGATTTTCCCAGTCTACTAATAAACCATGTGATAGCAAAATGCCTTTAGTATTTTTTATGCTAGGAAATGCCTTTGACATTTTAAAGAATTGGGAAGCTATTTCAGATAGGTCATCATCATGTGCATAAAGATTAATTTATTCATATGAAATGTTCAATAATGAGAAAAGGCTGATTTAAATAAAACCATTTCACAGTTATTTTTTTGGTTCCAGACATTGATTTCTTGTAAGAAATAAAGTGCCTGTGTACATGAAGCAAAGCTAAAAGAACAGTAAACATATATTGATTGGGTCTAGCCAAGTAAGCAGCATCTTTGGTTTTATAGACAGCACTAACTCATCATTAACTGTGTTTAAACGCTTATAATGAAGCCTTGATCCCAACAAACCAGAGTCCAGGGCCGGATGGCTTTCCAGGGGAATTCTACCAAACATTTAAAGAAGAGTTAACACCTATTCTTTTGAAGCTGTTCCAAAAATGGAAATGGAAGGAAAACTTCCAAACTCATTCTACGAGGCCAGCATTACCTTGATTCCAAAACCAAACAAAGACCCCACTAAAAAAGGAGGACTAAAGACCAGTTTCCCTGATGAACATGGATGCAAAATTCTCAACAAGATACTAGCCAACCGGATCCAACACTATGTTGAAATAATTCCACCACGATCAAGTGGAATTTATTCCTGGGATGCAGGGTTGGTTCAGTATCTGCAAATTCAATCAACGTGATATACCACGTTAATAAAAGAAAGAATAAAATCCATGTGATCCTCTCAATAGATGCAGAAAAAGCATTTGACAAAATACAGCATCCTTTCTTGATAAAAGACCTCAGGAAAGTAGAGATAGAAGGATCATACCTCAAGATCATAACGGCCACATACAAAAGACCCACCGCTAATATCATCCTCAATGGGGAAAAACTGAGAACTTTCCCCCTAAGGTCAGGAACAAGACAGGGATGTCCACTCTCACCACTGTTATTCGACATAATATTGGAAGTCCTAGCCTCAGCAATCAGACAACACAAAGAAATAAAAGCATCCAAGAGACTCTTAAAAACGGAGAACAAACTGAGGGTTGATGGGGGGTGGGAGGGAGGGGAGGGTGGGTGATGTGCATTGAGGAGGGCACCTTTTGGGATGAGCACTGGGTGTTGTATGGAAACCAATTTGACAATAAATTTCATATATTGAAAAAAAAAAACAAGAATAAAAGGCATCCAGATAGGCAAGGAGGAAGTCAAACTTCTACTCTTCGCAGACAACATGATACTGCACATGGAAAACCAAACAACTCTAGCAAAAAACTACTAGAACGGACCCATGAATTCAGCAAAGTCACAGGACATAATTCAATGTACAGAAATCAGTTGCATTTCTATACACTAATAATGAAGCAGCAGAAAGGGAAATCAAGGAATCGATCCCATTTTCAACTGCACCGAAAACCATAAAATACTTAGGAATAAACCTAACCAAAGAGGTAAAAGATCTATACACTGAAAACTATAGAAATCTTATGAAAAAAAACTGAAGAGGACACAAAGAAATGTAAAAACATCCCATGCTCATGGATTGGAAGAATAAATATTGCTAAAATGTCGATAATAGGGGCACCTGGGTGGCTCAGTTGGTTAAGCATCTGGCTCAGGTCATGATCTCACAGTTTTTGAGTTTGAGCCCTGTATCAGGTGAGCTGGAGCCCCACTTCTCTCTCCATCTTTTTCTTTCCCTCTGCCACTCATGGGATTCTCTCTGTCTCTCTCTGTCTCTGTCTCTCTGTCTCTCTCTCTCTCCCCTCACTCACTTGTGCCCTCCCTCTCAAAAAAAAAAAGTCAATACTACCCAAAGCAATGTAAGTATTCAATGCAATCCTATCAAAATAACACCAGCATTCTTCACAGAACTAGAACAAACAATCCTAAAATGTGTATGGAACCAGAAAAGACACCGAATAGCCGATGCAGTCCTACAAAAGAAAACCAAAGTGGGAGGCATCATAATTCCGGGCTTCAGGATGTATTACAAAGCTGTAATCATCAAGACAGTATGGTACTGGCACTAAAACAGACACTCAGATCAATGGAACAGAATAGAGAACCCAGAAATGGACCCATAAATGTATGGCCAACTAATCTTTGACAAAGCAGGAAAGAATATCTGATGGAAAAAAGTCTCCACAGCAAGTGGTATTGGGAAAATTGGACAGAGACATGCAGAAGAATGAATCTGGACCACTTTCTTACACCATACACAAAAATAACCTCAAAATGGATGAAAGACCTAAATGTCAGACAGAAAACCATCAAAATTCTAGAGGTTCTCTTCTAGAATTCAAATTCTCTTTGACCTCAGCCGCAGCAACTTCTTACTTGACATGTTTGCAGAGGCAAGAGAAACAAAAGCAAAAATGAACTATCGGGACCTCATCAAGATAAAAAGCTTCTGCACAGAAAAGGGAACAATCAGCAAAACTAAAAGGCAACCAACAGAATGGGAGAAGATATTTGCAAATGACATATCAGATAAAGGGTTAGTATCAAACTCAACACCAAAAAAAGGAATAATCTAGTGAAGAAATGGGCAAAAAACATGAATAGACACTTCTCCAGAGAAGACATCCAGATGGCTAACAGACGCATGAAAAGATGCTCAACATCGTTCATCATCTAGGAAATACAAATCCAAAACAAAATGAAATAACACCTCATACCTGTCAGAATGGCTACAATTAACACCTTAGAAAAAACAGATGTTTCCAAGGATGTGGAGAAAGGAACCCTTTTATACTGTTGGTGGGAATGAAAAATGGTGCAGCCCCTCTGGAAAATAGTATAGAGGTTCCTCAAAAAATTAAAAATGGAAACTACCCTATCACCCAGCAATTGCATCACTAGGGATTTACCTAAAGGATACAAAAATGCTGATTCGAAGGGGCACATGCACCCCAGGGTTTATAGCATCACTATCAACATTAGCCAAAGTATGGAAAGAGCCCAAATGTCCATCAATTGATGAATGGATAAAGAAGATGTGGTATGTATGTATGTGTGTGTGTGTATATATATATATATATATATATATATATTACTCGGCATCAAAAAGAATGAAATCTTGCCATTTGCAACAATGTGGATGGAACTAGAGGATATTATGCTAAGTGAAATAAGTCTGGCAGAGAAAGACAAGTATCATATGATTTCACTCATGTGTGGAACTTACGAAGCAAAACAAATGAACATAGGGGAAAGGGAGCAAAAGTAAGATAAAAACAGAGAGGGAGGCAACCCTAAGAGACTCTTTTAATGTTTATTTATTTTTGAGGGGGGGGGGAGAGAGAGAGAGAGAGAGAGAGAAAATGAGTGGGGGAGGGGCAGAGAGATAGAGAGGTACAGAAGATCCAAAGTGGGTTCTGTGCTGACAGCATGGAGCCTGATGCAGGCCTCAAACTCACTAACCATGAGATAATGACCTAAGCAGAAGATGGACGCTCAACCAACTGAGCCACCCAAGCGCCCCATGAGACTCTTAAATACAGAGATCAAACTGAGGGTTGCTGGAGGGGTGTTAGTGGGGTGGGGGCGATGGGGTAAATGGGTGACCGGCATTAAGGAGGGCATTGGTTGGGATAAGCATTGGGTGTTATATGTAAGTGATGAATCACTAAATTCTACTCCTGAAATCATTATTACACTATATGTTAACTCACTTGGATGTAAATTAAACAACATATATATATGGGGTGCTTGGGTGGCTCAGTCCGGGAAGCCTCTGACTTTGGCTCAGGTCATGAGCTCGAGGTCCGTAAGTTCAAGACCCGCATCAGGCTCTGTGCTGACAGCTCTGAGCCTGGAGTCTGCTCCAATTCTCGGTCTCCCTCTATCTCTATCTCTTCCCCACTCATACTCTGTCTCTCTCTCTCTCAAAAATAAACATTAAAAAAAATTTAATTAAAAAAATTTTTTAAAAGAAACCTTGAAATTGGAATAGGAGTTTTGTTCCTTAGTCTCATAAATATTTTCTAACTCCTTTGTCCTAAATTCCCTGCCTGATAATCACCATTCTCAGGGAAGAAAGGGACATGATAAGTGATAAATCTATATTGAAGCATGTTTTCAATCTGAAAAGTTCACACACATCTTATTTCTGGTAAGCCTGGAAACTGCAGAGAAAACTGAAGGCAGTAAAACCTTTAATAAGGAAATCAGTATTTACGTATTCGGGATGTTGTTATATTTTAAAAAGACTTTCTTTCTTATCACCATGTTTTTTTTTTTATTTACTTTTTCTGATTTCCCAAAACTAAGCTAATTACTTTGGGGATTGTTTCACATTTATCTTCCCGTTCGGACAATAAGCCTCGTGACTTCATTCCCAGCACTTTCCTCACAGTCTAAGTAAATACAGACTTCCAAATATTTCCAGCCTGCACTACTACTTGGAGTAAGGAGTTTCTAAGTTTACTGCTCTCATTTTATATACTCAAACATTTTTTTGAAACTTCTAGGGATGCCCCTTCGTCTCATTATTCCAGGGTTTGGTAAGCAGAAGGGGGTGTCTCCTTGTGTACTCTCTCCGCAGCTGTCTAGATTTCGATCACGCCCTCAGATCTCTACCTTTCTCATCGGTGAGTCCCAGCATACGGGCTGTCCACAAAGCCAGTTCCAATCGCCCTCGTCATTTCGCTTAGGTGGAGGATGGTGGCCACGACTGTCCTTCCCAGGATGCCTGCGGATAAGAGGAAATAAAGATCATGGTGGGGGCACCTGGGCGGCTCAGTCGGTTGAGCGTCCAACTTCAGCTCAGGTCAGGATCTCACCGCTCATGGGTTTGAGCCTCGTGTCGGGCTCTGTGCTGACAACTCAGAGCCTGGATCCTGCTCTGGATTCCATGTGTCCCTCTCTCTCTGCCCCTCCCCCCGCCTCAAAAATAATAAAAACATTTTTAAAAATTTTAAAAAGAGAGAGATAGTGATGATAATACCTTAAACTAGTAGCCTGAGCTGCTCCCACCCCTTAGGTAACTTTCCACCACTGGCGTAGAGGCTGGTGGTACAGAGATTGCACAGGGCTTTGTGGGATGTTGGCCGGAGTTCTCCTTCCAAACATCCAGGACATAATCTTTTCTCTTTTGCCTCTCCTTCAGAATCTTCTTCCATAAAAGATCCCCTTAAGTGCAGAAGGAAAGCTATTCTGAGCATGACAATTGTCCTGCTGTTGTGTCGGGGCGGAAACCCTCAGTGAGCTCTTGCGACGGGCACCTATCTGGTGCTGAGTGCTGATGGCCCTGTGAAGCTCCATGCTCTTAACACCAACGCTCATTACTTCATGCACATCCCAGCATGCAACCAAAGATCCCCAAACTTTAGGACTTCCCACGTCCCTTTCTCTCCAACCTTCCCCTCTTCCCAACGTTGTTAGCCTCGTAGCCTCAAGGGTCCAGCCCAGAATACACAACGTACCACATTCCGTGGTTGCAAGTAAAGCACAGATCATTGCAAACATTACCTCATCCTTCACATTAGCTTGGTGAAAATTAATATGCACTTAGGAGTTTTATAGGTATGACTCTCAGTTTCAGTTCATCTAATTCATCCTGACACCTACATTTAATCTAACTCTGGAGCTATTTCTCCCAGCTCCTTTGAGATAAAAGGCCCCGGACCCCCAGTCTTCCAGGAAGCCATCTTCAGGTCAAGCAGTTTCCTTGTTCTGGATGGAGATATTCTCTGAATTGGACATTTGTCATCCTGAAAGCAACGTATTTTATTCGTGTCCGTCCTCATCTTCTGGTGGACACATTTCCCATAGTTTCAAGTCATGGTATCTCTAAAACAATTCATATTCCTTTCATTGTTAAACCCCGTCTCTGGAGCTCTCCTCTGTAGCCTATAATCTTCATTCAATTCATCTAGGAGGTCTTAGACCCTAAGTACACATCTCTCTTCATCATTTCTCATTAACAAATTTACAATGACGAATATTTTATTTTTCACATCATAGATCTTTATTCTTTCAAGGGGAGGCATTCTCCTAGAACTGCTCAGAGTGTTCCTGGTAAGGGCACATAATGGATAGATTAAGACATGGTTTGGCATTGATTTTTACATCTTTCCTGATGTACTGAGCAGTGTAGATGACAGGAGCAGTTTTATCAAGCACCAACTGAAACCCAAATGTGGGAGTCGAAGGGCCTCACCGGCAGCTCTCAAAGAGGCCCTCTTCACTGGCAACCAGAGGGATGACGGACCTGAAACCAGAGGTGAGCCTTCATGAAGAGTGGCAGAACTTCGGAGAAGGTGAATCCCCTGCCTTGGCAAATCCCTTTGACAGAGTTGGGGCCCCACAGGAAAGGAGAGGGGCTGTGAGGCATGGAGCACGAACCCTGTTAGATACTCAAGGACCTTAATCACCCAGTTTTCCCCAAGCCCTCTGGACCTACAGAGGTGGCCCACTCCCTTGTTGGAAGATAGAAGAACTTCTCCTTGCTTGACAACTGTACAGAAGGTTCCAATGAATCGAGTATCTTACCAAATAATGCTGGCCCTGCTCAGAATTCGCCCCCTTCTCTCCTGGCCACCAGCCAGTTCTAGGATCACATTTTAGTATGAGTCAAATGCAGACGTGCAGGGTTTGCTAAGGGAAGAGAGGAACGTGAGGCAAAGGAGCTGCAGGATCTGGCTGATGTAGACCAGCAGGAACCCAGAGAACGAGTCTGGAGTGGATCCCAAGGGCACTGGATCAAGTGGGCAGAGTACGAGTCGAGAAAGGGAGAGGTCATGGATATAATGGTGGCACTGACTGGGACACAGGATTTAACACCCTGGCAAGGGCCCTCGAATGACTCTTAGAGGTTTGGCTTTCCTACTATTTCAGTGCCATTCATCATGTTTTAACCTCAGCTTCTTCATCTATGAAATGGGGGACTTGGACAATGTTTATTAGTTGATTGTTTCAACAAGTATTTATTGGCCATTCGACTGGTCCTAGGGAGTGGCTCTTCAATGTTCCATAGCACCGACATGGCCCTCGGTCTTAGTGGGAGAGGCTGATAGCAAACCAGTCAACAAACAAGGAAAGCAATACAGGTTGCAACAGGGTCCCTGAAGGAAATAAACAGGCACTCTAACAGGGGCTAGTGGAAGGGAGAGCCTTATTTAGCTGAGGTGATCAGGAAGGGCCTGTCTCAGGAGGTGACATTAAGCTGACACCTAAAAGATGAGAAGTCAGCCATCTGAACAGCTTGAGTAAGAGCTTTCCAGGCTGAAGAGAAAGGAAATCACACTTGTGAGGTGAGAAGGAGATTGGGTATCTCCCAGAAACAGATAAAAGGTCAGAGCTATATGGACATGTTCCCTTGCTTTTGTTTTGCGGCTTGGGTTTTAGAACTGTACTTAGTATTTGGAGCTTTGTGCTTTTAGGCAAAAATGCCTTTGATGTATAGGACAGGTGCATATATTGTAAAGTTTTTGCTATGAACTCACACGTTGTTATTTCTGGATATAAACAAGAACATTAGTTTCTACTTATTTATCTTACTAAATGCCAAGTATTCCTTATCTCACTTATCTGTCCCAACAATCCTGCAAGAGAGCTAATATTAGCCCGTTTTACAGATGAGGAAACCAAGGCTTAGAGAGGCAAAGTAGCTAGCCCAAAGCCACTTAGGACCAGCCACAGGATTTCCTCCACCACCTGTCCCCAAAACCTATCCCAGCAGACTCAGTTGTGGATTTCCAAATGTAAAACTCAGAGGGTTTTATTTTATTTTAATTTAAAGCTTTGGCCCAAGATATAGTATATTACTTTATGATAGAAAGCAAATAGAAAGGAGCCTCTTCCTGATGGCTACAATGAACACGAGTGTTCTGTTTTTCCAGCTTGCGTCTAGCAATTCTCTTCTTGAGCCAATAGGACACTACTTCAACAGATTAGCCCAGGTTTGATTCGGATGGCAGGGCTAAAACGAAACCCAGCTTGGATTTAAGTTAAATTCAGCAAATGAAAGCAGCAGGAAGCATTCAGCAGTAACGACCACAAAGGTAAGATTAGAGCTGAAGAAATGCCTCCATTTTTTAGATTCTAAAAGGATGCTGCTGACGACTTAGTGGGGACATCTGGAGAGCATCAGAAAAGCATTTACAAATTAAACTCTGATTTGAAGGGCCAATCCAAAGGCTACAAAGATAGTAATTAAAATTCAGGCATGTATAAACATATAAACAAGCAAACTTCGTATTGCTTCTGGCCCTTCCATTTCTTAATTATAGAGTAGAAAGTCAATGGTACCTTGTTGAAATCCCTGGGATAATTACAAAGAGCTAAATGAAGGCAGGTTTTCTTGGCCCAGAAAGATGCGTGTCAAGTTGGTGCAGGATCAAATTCAAAGGCTATTGCCTACATGCACGGAACAAGAGTAATAAAAGGGCACATTTGGGCGAATAATTCAAAGTGGTGGAGGAGAGAGTGGCTGTTCCAGCATAAAAATGAGAAGAAATGGCAAGAGCAGTTCTGTCTAGTTAAAACAAGAAATCCATTCCCAGTTTCCAGTGACTCTCACTCTACCCAGAGAGGCCCCTGATAGAATTGGAGGGTTCACTGGAGAAAGAGGGAAACCCTGGGTGAGAGGAACAAAAGAGGTGACTGTTCTCAAACTGGACTGTGCACTGCCCTGGGGTAATTTTAAGGGGAAAAAAAGAAACGGAAGAAGGGAGAGAAGGAGGAGGAGAAGGAGGAGAAGGAGGAGAAGGAGGAGGAGGAGAAAGGAGATGGGAGAAGGAGGAGAAGGAGAAGGAGAAGGGAGACAGGAGATTGGAGAAGGAGGAGAAGGAGGAAAAGGGAGAAGGAGAAGGAGGAGGAGAAAAAGCATGTCCCAGACCTCATCCCAGACCAAATGAATCAGACCCTCTGGGAGTGGGGCGTAGTATCCATATCTTTGGAAAACTTCTTAGGAGATTCTAACGCAGGGTATACATGGAGAATCACTAGCTTTAAGGATCTCAGGGGCTGTGAAGAGAGGGGAGGGAGGATGGGAATGGTACGAAGGGAATGAGGGACCTTCAGAGACTATAGCAGCTGCCCTTCAAGGGCAGGTTGAAGAGAACGAAGGACCTCTCTCACCCCCGCATTCTGTGTAGACTGTGTATGGTTTGGAAGGTAGGGTTCAGCCATCATTAAAGGACCATCTATCCATCTGCACTATTCGTGTGTAACTTGCTGAGATAATGGAGTTTCATACCGGACGGCCCCCTCCTGTAAGTGCACAGTACTGTTACATTATTTGTCCAGGGGTGTTCTCACAATGGAAATAGAAAATTTCCAGATTGGATTCACTTCCCCTGCTGCCTTGTCACCTATAAATTATTTGTTTGAGCTGATGTCTGGGGGCTGACTGGGTTGAGCTTGCTAAGTGTTGACGGTAACCAGGCCCTTCACAGCCTGATCATGGGAGTGTTTACAGTGGAACGTCGACGTATGAGCTACCTATGTGTGGTTGATGAAAAAAAGATTACAGGGACTCCATCATTGCTGCTGATGCCTACAAAAAGAAATTCTAAGAAAAGGGAAAGATGTTTCCTCTTCAGGCCTTGAGTTGATGGAAATTTCAAGCAAGTCCAGACTAAAGAGGAGACTAAGAAGCTGAGATTTTAAGGATCCCAGGACATCTTCCCCCCACCCCCCGCCCCGCCAACATAAAATGTCTCTACTGATCCTGACATGTCCCACGTGAATCATTTAATGGACCTCAGCACAAACACAAATGTTACCTGAGATAAACAGCAGCATTTGCTCAACTGATCATACTAGGCAGTCAGCTGGCAGAACCCTGGGAAAACTGAAAAAAAATCAGTAAGTTCTGATACATAAAAAGAGTTTAGGTTTGGGATGCTACCTTGGGCTGGTAAAGATTCTAAATTGGGAGGCTCCAGACTCAAGCAAGTTCCCTGAACTCGGCGGGTATATGTGGGTGCCAAAGAAAGGCAGTGTTCACAAAGGAATAAAGAAATCTGAATGCATAGATTGGCCGCTTTTTACTCTTTAATCTAGCATCTTCTTGAACATGATAAATCCTGCTGAACTAAGAGGAAAACATTAACAGAGTTAGAATGAAGTCTCTTGAATTCTGTTCCCTGAGTTCCTGGCAAATCTTAGGAAAATGTGCTATATACTCACTTTGGATCAGTGTTTGAACTGCTCTCTGTAAATCATGTACTGCATTGGAGACTTGAATAACAGGATGATTATATTTTCCTTCCCCTTTGACAAACAAGGGTACATTTCAGTCAATTCAAATATTCAAACAGCCTCTTTATGCTAGGGATGGAAGTACAAGGTTAAACAATGTTAAGGACAAATCTTTACTGAGTTCTAACTCCATAGGGAACAGATGTTCCATTTGTCAAACATTATATTCCATTTGTCAAACATCTGCCCTGCTCTTTTCTTTGCCATACTGTAAAGTTTAAGACTCTCAAGCATACTCTATTCTCTAATCAAATAGCTTTGAGAATGCCTCTTGTGATAAGAATCTCAGAAAGAGGGGCACCTGGGTGGCTCAGTTAGTTAAGCATTCGACTCTTGATTTCAGCTCAGGTCATGATCTCACGGTTGTGAGATAGAGTCCCACGTCGGGCTCTGTGCTAACAGCGCAGGACCTGCTTGGGATGCTCTCTCTCCCTCTCCTCTGCCCCACCCCCAGCTCGCTTGCATATGCATGCACTTTCTCTTTTTCTCTCTAAAAATAAATAAAAATAAAATATAATAAAAATAAGTCTTAAAATAAACGATCTCAGGAAGAGAAGAAAATATTCCCTTAGATGTGCAGAAGAACATATATCATTCCATACTGTAAAGCCAGTTGTGATAAAGTAGAGAATTCAGGCCATTCACAAAATTATCACTCTTAGTCTCTTACCCAATGTGAACACTTGCATAAAAACTATGTAATCTTATTCTAATCTTCTTTGGTTTAACAGAAAACTCTTTCAAAGACACCTGGACTGCTGAGTGTATTGCTATATCCTGTGAAAAGAACCTTATAATTACTAAAATTCTGTCATTCTGACTGCCTGGCTTCTGTAATAATTTCTTGCTCGAGGAACAACATTTAAATTGATCTCTCTTTTCTAAAAAAGATAAATGCTTGCAATATTTCTACGCATGAAAGCTTAGCTAAGCATGAAGAGCTTCATAATGTCCTTCTTCTCCCCTCATACATAAAAAGGTAATAAACCTATGATTCTGTTGCATTCCTTATTCAACCCAAGAGTTACGGAGTCTATTTCTCATTTACATTCACACTGTTAAGTGCTCTGATAGAATTTAAACTAAGAGTCATCACTGTCAAGAAGAAATAACGGTCCCTTTTGAGGATGGGGACCTGAGAAAGCTTCACAGAGGAGATGACATTTAAGATGCTGTGAAAGAACAGCCAAATCTCTGCAAGCAAAGAAGAGAGGAAGGAGTTGGAAGGAGGGCGTTTCTGGTGGAAGGAGTGGTAATGCCTTGACAACATGACACGTCATGTGTTTAAGGAATGTTGCCTCTTTCAACCTTGGCAGGGGGCGGGGGGGGGGGCGGCGTCGGTTACTGAGTGAAGCTGGAAGAGTTGGCTGGGTCAGATCAAAAGATGAATTAAGCATTTGGGGACTTTAAGAAAATAAACAGTGGTGTGCCATAAAACATTTGTAAGTAGGTGGTTGCATGATTTGCTATTTACTTAGGGACGTAAAGAGCAGCAAGATAGAAGACATACTGAAGACAGGAAGACCTGGGTACAAGGACCCCATGTAGGAAGCTACCTGCATAGTCTCTGGGGAAGGTGATGGGGTCCGTGGCAATGAAAGGATAAGGAGAACAGGAATTCAAGACATTTCAGAAGTGTAATGAAGACAAGAGAAAAGTCGGATACACCTACGGGTTACTAAAGGGGTTGTAGTATCCCTCTCTTTTGAAATTTATAAATTTTTCAAAAGTTTATTTATTTAGAGAGAGAGAGTGCACGTGGGGGAGGGGCAGAGAGAGAGGGAGAGAGAGTCCTGAGCAGGCTCTGTACCAACAGCGCAGAGCCTGATGCAGGGCTCAAACTCATGAACCGTGAGATCATCACCCAAGCCAAAACCAAGAGTTGGATGCTTAACTGACTGAGCCACCCAGGCTCCCCACTCTTTGGAAATTTATACTCATAATATATGCTCTGTATATCTTTGGCATGTTTCGGAGGTGAGAGATAGGATCATAAATGCAATCTATTTTACAGGAAGTCCTCCACAACAATGAAGTATAATACTCTGGCTCTTCTCTGTGAAACTACCCTGCACTTCTCCTCTAGAGGACTTAATACTCTTGCCCTGGAATGCCCATATTGACCTCCAACTTCACTCATATCTCAGACTATTTCTTTGTGAATAATTCAACCACTTCTTTATACATAGGCAGAATGAATTTTTACCAAGATCCAATAATTGAACATTATAAGATGCTTCTATAAATCCTTTATCTAGTCTTTTTGAATCAATGGCTCCCATCCTCTGAGTACTTTCTTTTTAATTCTATTAATTTTCCCTGTCTTCAAGTTTCACTCACTTTTGTGGTAAACACTTTTGGTAATATTTTTCATGAAGGATGTATTATGAAAATCAATGACGGAAAGTAAGCCATTGATGTGTTACATCTTGAGCATAAATGATATTTAATACTTTTACAGTTCCAGTTTGATAAAAAGGGACTCACCCAAGTAATAAGGCTCAGCATTAAGGTGCTCCAAGTTGTTATGTATCCAGATTTAATTTTAGGAATATTATGATCATGAAATATGCATCAACCAAATGAATTGAAAAATTACCTCATCTCCGGTCAACCATATTGTATCATTTTCCAAGAGATGAATTTTGATGTAATGTAGAAAAGCTTTATTTTTTGAGTTATCGGTAATACTTATTACCAGAGCCAAAGACCTTGTCAGTATTTTCCTTTCCATTATAAATTTTAAACTATCAATAAAAATTTTAAAGTCAACACTAATCTATAAAAGGAGGAGGCAGAAAGGAAACATGTATATTCTTACATATTTTGGAATAATCCAAGAGAGAAAATCATTTTCTCTGGAAAGGCAAGACTGAGACAAACAGTTGAGATAAAGTGTTGAGGTAAACAAAACGTTTTGTCCCAGAAGCTGAGAAGACATATTACTGAATGATTATTTAGCCCAAGATGTTTACCTTCAAGGGGGTCTTGAGACAAGAATATGTAATTATTTTTTAGTTCAATCTTAGCTGAATGGGTTTTACCAAATTTCATTCACGCAGACATTCACTAACTTATCAACAATTTATGCAACATCTTTTGTGAAGCAGGTACTATGTTAGGTGCACTGTTAGATACAGAAGTGAACAAGGTAAGAGATCCCTCATTTTGTGGAGTTTATGATCTAGGGAAGGACAGAGGCATTATATAATCTCTAACTCATTCATTTATTTATCGACAAATATTTATTGAGGTTCTATCATGTGTCAGGCATTGTCCTGGGCACTGGAGATACAGCAATGCACAAAACATAAAAACCCCTGCGCTCACAGAGCTTAACGTCTACTCGTGTTAAGCGCTACAGAGGTAAATGCAGGCTGCTATGAAAACCCATTCAAGCCAAGCCCTATAGTTGGTCTAACTACTTGCCCAAATGCCTCTTGGAAAGGGCTGGAAAACTGACCCTTGCTGTGTTTCCCCAGGGGTGAGTTCCACCTGTACTAGACCGGAGAAAGTGAGAGTGATGGAGGAGGGCTTTGTTCATGCCTAAAGACCCTGCAATTACATTTTGCATCGTATGTATGTACATACGTACTACGTACGTGTATGTATGTGACACTACACTTGAGGAGACTTCTCTGCTTCCAGAACATCTTATAGGACCCTCACTAAACAGGCGTTATCATCTGCAAGTATACATCCTCTGGGGAGGCATTTGGGACCAGGAAGCTGCATGTCTTGGGTCTGTTTTGGAAAGCTGACCGTGTATTTTAGTTGTGTTGACTTCCCTCTGTGTCCTTCAAGTGAATTGACTCTTACTTGTCCAGGTGGGATCTGTGCCTGATCTTTCCATCCATCTAAACCTGCTACTGAAATCAGTCAATTTACCAGATGTGCAGCTCAAGGTAGACTGAACAAAAGTGACACATTATCTAGGTTTTCCATATAATTTTAAAGGTGATAATAAAAATTATGAGAGAACTTTTAAAAGCTTCCTAGTTTAGGCATTACATCCTATCACATACACTCACTACAGGGGCCACGGAATAGGAGCATCTCCAGCCCAGGTCATTTCACTATAAAGGCTCATGTGAAGGTGATAACAGACTCATATCTGCATGCAATATGCAGCTGCCTTGAGGGTGTAGTTTGAGGGAAGCTGGAGAAGACTGTTTTTAACCAAAAATGTTCCCACTATTACTTCTTGTTCAGAATCGAATATAATATGTGGTAAGTGTCTTAGTTTGGGTTTACCCTAAAGCACAGCATTCAACAAGGAGGACCTGCGACCAGACACGTTATTTGAAGGTGATTCTAGGGACTAGAAGTGAGAGAGTGGAAGGAGTGAGACATGAAAGAGAGAAACGCCCTAGAGAAACTTGAGAACAGAGGGTGTATCCTTATCACACTTCTCATGAGAGCTCCTATCTTATAAATCAATTTGCTGCCAGTTAGGAGAGAAGAATACCTCTACAGTATTTTTCATGGAGTGTTCTGTGTTAAAGGCATCTCTGCTCATTTAAGAGAACCTAACAGTTTGAAAAAAAGGATTTTGACTTGACACTCAGATGACTCACATTGATACGGAAATAACAGAAGAAACAGAAGAGCTCTCCAACCGAAATGTAACAAGAACTCTCAGGGAGAAAGAATTAGAGAGCACAAAATAATTCCTGAAACTTAATACATGATTTCAAATTTCAAAATTCGGTAGAAAACCTGGGGGGAATAAAAGCACTACAGGAAAAAAATTAATTACGTGGAAAAATAATGAAGGAAATGCTTTGTAGCACAAAGCCAACACACAAATTTTAAAATGTAATCAATGAAACGTTAACAAAAATGAAGAAGAGAGTCAGAAGACTTTATGTGTATGGAATTTCTTAAGACTACTAGAACCCAAGATGGGCAAAAAAATCTTTTTTTCAAGCAAAGGCCTCACCTGTTTATTACTGAACCAACCTACTGGTGCAGAAGCATAGAAGCAGAACAAAATCACTTTGCCGATAAAAACGTGTCTATCTACTGTTCAGGTAGTAGTGATGTTCAGAGAGTGATAGGACGCGAGCAGGCGACTTGCATGCAGCATAAATACGTGTGCCATCTCACGTATGATCCCTTATCGACCCAGCTTGGGTCTTCTCCAATACCTCGTCTTGGAGTTGTACCTCACCAGTTTTCATCTGAATCCACTCGGACGATTCTGTATTTGTTTCCTGGCCAGGAATCGCTTGATCCTGAAAGTCTCATGAGGAGACATGGCGAGGAACACGTAATCACACACATCACGATGGTGGACCAAAGGCGCCAAGATGAGGAAAACTTTGATCTTGAGAAATTAATAAGAATGGGAATATGAGCAATAATAAGACAAACATTAATTCTGTGATATAATCATTCTTGAAAATACTTTTGTTCTCAAATAGGTAATCTTTGTGTATTCTTCCTCTTTTTGCTTTTTTTTTTAATTTTTTTTTTAAGTTTATTTATTTTTGAGACAGAGAGAGACAGAGCATGAACGGGGAAGGGTCAGAGAGAGAGGGAGACACAGAATCTGAAACAGGCTCCAGGCTCTGAGCAGTCAGCACAGAGCCTGACGCGGGGCTCGAACTCACAGACCGCAAGATCGTGACCTGAGCCGAAGTCGGTCGCTTAACCGACTGAGCCACCCAGGCGCCCCCTCTTTTTGCTTCTTAAGGTGTAATGTAACACATCGTGTTTGTGACTTTAAATGGTTTGAAATGTTAAGTTAGGGGGCAGCCTGAGTGGCTCAGTCGGTTAAGCATCCTACCCTTGAGTTCGGCTCAGGTCAGGATCTCACGGTTTGTGAGTTCAAGCCCCTGCTTGGTAGCTCTCTCCCTCTCGCTCTGCCCCTTGTCTATTCACACACTCTTTCTCCTTGTCAAAATAAACAAATAAACATTAAAAAAAATAATAAGTTGAAATGTTAAGTTTGCAGCAGAAAAAATATTTCTTGAATCCTTATGCTTTAATGTATCATTATATAAGTAGTAAGAGATATTTAGAGGAATGGTAATCGTTTCATGATTTAATAAACATTAATTTTCAATAGATACTTATATTCATTTGCCAGGATTGCCATAAAACATACCACTGACTAGGTACTTTAAGGACCCAGGGTACTTTCTTTTTCGATGCTGCTTAAACAACAGAAATGTCTCTTCTCACAGATCTGGAGGCTGGAAGTTCAAGACCAAGGGGTTAGCTGTGCTGGTTTCTTCTAGGGACTCTCTGGTTTGCTGATGGCCGTCTTCTCTGCGGATCTTCACATAGCCTTCCTTCTGTGCTCATCTGTGTCGACCACCAATCTATTTCTTTATTTCTTGCGCATCTTGGGTTCTAGTGATCTTCCATGACCCAAGAGGAAAAGAATGCCATCTCGGTCAAGCGAAGGTGGCGACTCCTGCGTTGCTGACGGGATTGAAATTTTTCGGAGGAGGGGTTGAACTGGGATCAGAACAGGAGACCCATGAGCAGGTAATTCACATTTGTACCACTTGTAATTAGATTTTTATTACCGAGTTTCACCTATCACATCATGGGATTTTTTTTCCCCAAAACCTATCTGTTAGTTCCTTATTGAGGCTGTAACAAATTATCACAAACTTAGTGGTTCAAAACAACAAAAATTTGTTCCCCGCCAGTTCTGGACTTCAGAAGTCTGAAATCACTTTCACAAGGAGCTAACATCAAGGCATCGTCAGGGCAGGTTCTTTCTGGAGGTGCTGACAAAAGAATCCATTTCCTTGACTTTTTTCAGCTTCTGGTGGCTCCTGTATTCCTCTGTCTGCGGCCCCTGCCTCTGTCTGGAAAGCACAATGCTCCATTTTCTGCTCCCAGCGTCCCACCACCTTCTCCTCTGGCTTGGACTCCACCTTTGACCATCCTACACAAGGAGTGCTGTGCTGACATCAGCCTATTCAGAACATCCAGAATGGTCTCCCATCTTAAGGTCTGCAAAATCCTTCTGCAAAATCCCTTTTGCCATACCAGGTGAAATTCACAGAATCTGGAAGATTAGGACATGGGCATCTTGAGAAATCATTATTCAGCCTGCCACGCTATCCTTAATACATTTCATACGCATAGATTTAAATTTTAGAAAACTTGGTGTTTTTACTGGAATTGAGGGGCTCTGTGGGCTGGCAGCACCTAATTTTTATCCTTTCATAATGATATATTGACATAGTCTGTTGGTGTCACTAGAAACTTATGTATGTCTTATCGGTACCTCATTATAATTATAGGGTCAGTTAAATGTTATATTACCCGCAAGATGGGAAAATGAGTGTATGCAGTTAGGTTTTGGGGGTATGTGTCCAATTTGTCATCTCGAAGCACATCTTCAAACACACCATTGGACTCTCGTTTACATGATTACTGTGTATGCCTAGAGGTGCTAATCAGCTATTACCTCCTGTTCCCCAGAGAGACCCTCCTTGTTGATCAGCCCTTCCTTGATACAGTTCTTTTTTTTTTTTCAGAACTGTTGGAAAAAATTCATAAACATTGGTTCACCCTCTCTGTCCATACAGACAGAAGCAGGAACTTAACCTCTTCCTTGTGAATGGATAAACTTAATAAAAATAGATCTAATTAACATTAAATTATATATTGTATAATAAACAATATCCTACTTACTAAAATAAGGCTAAACATAATTTATTTACTTTTTTATGTATTACAATGATCATTTTTATACCTTGTATAAATTTTCCTTTTGTACATTAGTTTTATAAACTCTTGGTCCTTTAAAAACTCAATGAGTTCCAATTCGACATAATTATTATAATTTTTTATGATCAAATTGGCCTAACTAGGTGATAAGGAACCCCCTTAAATTGCCTCTTGGCTTTTTAGAATTGCCTCTAAAGATCTTGAGAATACCCTGTCTTCCTAGAAAAACAACATCAACAACAACAACATAGGAATTTCTGGATGCCTCCTGATTGCTTCCTGCCCTGGGATATTAAATTAAATATCCTCAGGTGCCTTGGTTTCTTCTAGTAGAGAATGATGTTACAGATCCGGATATGAGCTGCAGCTTATGTGTAACATAAGCGGTGGTGGTGAGCAAAAGGGCTGTTTCTGTGGTGCTCAGAACTACCACAAGAGAGAATTCTTCCGGGGCGCCTGGGTGGCTCGATTGGTTAAGTGTCTGACTCTTGATTTTGGCTCTGGTCGCGATCTCACGGTTCCTGAGTTCAAGCCCCACATCAGGCTCTGTGCTGACCGTGTGGAGCCTGCTTCAGATTCTCTGTCTCCCTCTTTCTCTGCTCCTCCCCTGCTCTCTTTCTCTCTCTCCAGAATAAATATTTATAAATAAATAATACATAATTTAAACAAAAGATTTATTTTTACGGTTCACACTGGTGGTTCCACTGTAACACATTCTGTTCTTGCACCCTACTTAGCGGTGTATGGTTTTCTCAGTCACTAAGATTTTCCCCACGCGGACACTTGTGAACAAAACAAAAGGCAGCAGCGGGAAACCATTTTTCATCGTTCAAACAGGCAAAAATTAGAAAGATGGATGGTGCTCAGTGTTGGCCAGAGGGAAGGGAAATAAAGCAGTCTCATAAGCTGTGGTGGTCGTGTGAACTGGCATAGCATCTTCAGAGAACCACTGGGTGACATCTGTTGACAGCACAACATCTTCTAGCCTAGAAATTCACTTTCAGGAACTCACCCTACACATAAGTTTACACACAGTAGGTCTGACCACTGCAGCATCGTGTACCGGGAAAGGAGGTGGTGTGTAACAGAAACATGTCTAAACGCCATCGTGAGGGGACTGGTGAAATAAATTATTACGGTACAACCAGACACGACGAAATGCTATGGAACCATTGAAAAGAATGAGACTATACATGTTCCCATGGAAAAATACCTATGATACATTTATGGATAAAAAATAATAATATGGTAAAGAAGAATTAGTTTAGTTTGATCCTGTATGTATAAACACGTGTGTACATATATACATGTATGTCCATATGTGTGTATATATCCATGCATCCATGTATATACGTGTATATACACATGTGTATACATATGTGTGTACATGCATACATGGATATATACATACACACATATGGATATATACAGAGACACACGTTTGCCTTCTAATAGCAAATGGCTGGATATATAAGAAACAGTGGCTTTACCTCTGGAAATCTGAATGGGGGCAGCTCCAGAGAGGAAGACTTTTACTTCTCACTTTATAACATGTTATAATAATAAACTTTAAAGGTACTGTTGATATTATCTCCGGGAAAATAGTTTCATTTCTGTGCTCATTAGTTAATGTTGTTAAGAAACAAAATTCAACTGAGTAAATTTTAAATTTTAAAGATCTTCTTGGCTTTATTTAGTGATTCATGAAATGGGCAGCATCCTGTTTAGCAGACAGAAAAGAGCTGTGAGAGGCTGTACAAAATAAAAGACTTTTATAGCTGGAAGGGAGCAGTAACAAGAAAGTTATACTAGCAGGAAGTGGACTGGCTGGGGCACAGTCACTTTTCTTTAGGGGATCAGAGGAGTCTCTCAGGCAGACTTCTTCACTAGTGCTGATCAGGTGATTAGTGACTCATTGGTTTAAGATTCCATTTCTGGGGGAGATCAAAACTGTAATTAAGTCTTGGTGTGATGACATGGGCTTACCATAAGTGACTCCATTTTGGTCCTGTTGTCTTGTTTTTAACAATGTGAACTAAGCGTTAAGTTGAACTTTTGTTTCAGGTTTTCTCTGTTGTTGACTGAGAATTCCTTCTTCCAGTAGTTGCTCTGTTTTCAATAATATCATTGTCTATGTTGAGTCCCTGTTGGGCTTCCTTTCCCCTTTCTGTAGTGTCAGCACCTGGTAAGAAGATATGATCCCTTACCAAGGAATCTGATCGCATTAAAGGCTGCAGTGTTCTCATCAGGCCCTGCATGAGCAGTTGATACATCCAACAATAGTAAAATAGGGGCCGCATGGTCTACTAATGACAGTTTCTTAAGTGGGGGGGGGGGGCGGTAAGTAAATTTTATTAAACAATAAAAACCCTTTTTAGGCTGCCTTCATTCTGTTGCTTGAATGGCCATTTTTATCCAGCAGAAGTAGTTAAAATGAAGTGATACAAGAATTCAAAGGTGAATTAAATTCTTAGATATTTTCAAAGAATGATACTATTTACCTCAAAATCATGTATTTGTTGTATATCAAATAAGTTTCAACATTCAGAGGAGACTACAGAAATATGAGATCATAGAAATCAGACTGCTATTAAGTTTTACTTCTTTTGGTATCTCTTCTCTGGATTTCTCATTCATGAACCCCATTTTTAACCATCCATCCACTCATCAAATACCATATTTACCAAAATAAATACTATGACCAGGACTGGATTAAGATTTGGGCATATACCCAAATCTTTAACTTGTTTAAAAAAAAAAGTAGTGTTTACACTACAAGTACAAATATATGAAACAAAAAGGGAAAAAGGGGCGCCTGGGTGGCTCAGTCGGTTGACTTCAGCTCAGGTCATGATCTCAAGGTCTGTGAGTTTGAGCCCCCGTGTCGGGCTTTGTGCTGACAGCTCAGAGCCTGGAGTCTGCTTCAGATTCTGTGTCCCCCTCTCTCTCCGCCCCACCACTGCTTGTGCTCTGTCTCTCTCTGCCTTTCAAAAATGAATAAACATAAAAAAAAAATTTTTAATAAAAAAAAAGAAAAAGAAAAAAAAAAAGAGGGTGACTCTGTAGCTTAAAAAAGCTAAAAAGCTAATGTCTTTGGACTATTAACTAAGTTCAAGATGTTGAACCTTGTTTATATCCAGAGTCCAGAAAGCACATTTTAAAAATGATGAGATAATTAGAAATTTAAATTCTTCCGGGATACTTGATGATATTAAAGCTGTTTAATTCATTTCTAGGTGTGACAGTAGCATTGTGGTTATGTTATAAAAAGGAGTGCTTTCTCAAACATACTGAAATATTTGCAAATAAAATCATATGATGTCTGAGACTTCAAGATAATATAAAGGTGTGGGGGATGGGTAGGGGTGCAGCAGAGATAGCACTGGCTATGAGTTTATGATTACTACGGCTGAGTGATGGTACAGGGAGCTTATTATTTTATTTGGTTTCTTTCGTCTACTTTCAAAAAAATTTAGAAATCTGCCCTCCCTCCCTGCCTCACAGGGGAAAAAAAAGATAGAGATTTTCTCCCTACCCTCTTGGAGTTTTCAGTCTTAGAGATAAAGCAACATTCACTGCGTAACTAAAAGATGAAGTGTGTTAAAGATGAGAGTGCAGGGGTGCCTGGGTGGCTCAGTCAGTTGTGCTTCTGACTCTTGATTTCGGCTCAGGTCATGTTCTCGTGGTTCGTGGGATTAAACCCTGAATTGGGCTCTGCGCTGAGCAAACCTGTTGGGATTCTCTTTCTCTCCCTCTCTGCCCCTCCCCCCTTAGGGCACATGCTCTGTCTCTCTCTCTCTCTCTCTCTCAATATAAACTGAGGGTTGGTGGGGGGGGGGGGGGGGGGGGGGGGGGTGGGTTAAATGGGTGATGGGCATTAAGGAGGGCACTTTTCGGGATGAGCATTGGCGGTCCTATGTAAGAGATGAATCACTGGGTTCTACTCCTGAAGCCAAGACTACACCGCATGTTAACTAATTTGAATTTAAATTAAAAAAAATTAATAAACAGATAAAAGAATTTTTTTTTAATAAAAATGAGAGTGTAGGGTGGCAGCAGACCTCACAACTTGAGCAAGCTACCTGGAGGTGGAGAGAGACGTTCATTGAAAGTTTCTTTGATGAAGTTTGGTTGAAACTAAAATTGGAAGGTGCGGTGGAATTGTGGGAGCGGAAAGAGAGAGGCATATGGCAGGCAGGAAACAGCATGTTCCAAGCCCTGGAGAAGTATGCATATATATATGTAACTTACATGCTGTACAAGCCAAAATAGGATTTAAAGTTAAAAACTCAGCTGAATATTTTGTTTGCATATGTCACAACATTTATCTGAACTTGAAAGAGGTACATCCACGGTATCTTTTGCCATGTCACCCCCAACTACATGCGACTAAATTCAAGGAGCGTTGTTCTCAGTATCACAGATGTCAAGTTGAGTAACATATGGTTGCTTCCTTTAAGAGCCTCACAGTCTAATGAGAGTGACAGAGAGATCTATACCTGTCTATACTTGTCAAAATGAAATATGACAAGGTCTCTACTGATAGGATAAGCTGAAGATGGGAGGGGTATAGAGGGGGAGTGCTTCATTCTGCCTGTTAGAACAGCAAACAGCTCAGAGAAGAGAATGGCACTGGGGCTGGGTTGTAGAAGTTAAGTACGACTTGGTTGGTCAAAAACAGGGAAGATAGGGCGTTCAAATCAGAGGGAACAGCATGAGCACAGGATCAGAAGCGTGAAAAATATATATTGCGTCTGGGGATTCCCAGGTAAATGCTGTAGGTAGAACATACAATTAAAATAAAATTTAAACCATCTCTTTGGTGCTGTGATAACATGTCACATGCATGCCTGCATTTTTTCAAGCTCTTCACAAATAAATAAACCTGTACTGGCTTTAGTCACAGGAATTTCAGGAAAGGAAATGCCTAAGTAAAAATGAATACAGATAATGTGAAACAGTGGATAGAAACAGAAGCTGGGTCAGGATCTGTCTCAATTTTTTATTCATCTAAGAAACCAATGACAGGTACAGTTGAGATAGTACCAAAGCATCAAAGTAAGCTTTTGATAAATGAATTTGGCCATTTTCATGATGCTAGAACATCCTTCCTGGCTCTTCTCCTTCTGACCACCTCTGGATTTGGTAGTTTTTCCAAGCTTTGTCCTGAATCTCTCTTTTTAAACAAACAAACAAACAAACATTACTTTCTTTTTTTCATGGCCTCAAATAGAGACGCTTAAGACTATATTTATCAACAACTTGAACGTCTCTTCTGAGCCCCAAATGCATACATCCAAGTGCCTTCGTGCCATCCTGACTTGAACGTCACACACATGGAAGACAGAGAGAGCTGTGCTCGCTCTGCCATGTCAATACTGCCTCGAAGCCCGTCCTTCCACATCTTCGTTAATGACACCACCTTCCACTCGGATATTCCAGCCAGAACTTGGAAACTATTCCTAACTCCTCCCTCTTCCTTTTCTACACATTCAAACTCTCACTAAGACCTTTTAGCTTAGCTCTCCCCAGATCTCGAATCTCTCCATATGTGTCCTTTACTGCTGTCACCCGAATAAAAACCACTGTCTTCACCAGCTTCCACCAGTTGCCTCCACTATGCATTCTCCGTCTTAGAAAGACAAGGTTAGGTAATTTCTCCGATTAGATCCCTTTAATGGTTTCTTTGCTCATTGATACAATGCAAAATCCTTAATAAAGCTAACAGCGTCCTGCAAGATCTGACCCCTGCCTATCTCTCCCATCTCATTTCTAATTATTTGCTGTGTTACTATCGTATTAGCTTATAGGTTTTTGAATGTGTTAAGATCTTTTCCAGTTCATAACCTTCACACTTGCCCTTTCCTGCCTGGGAAGTTCTTTTCCACTCTCGTGGCTGGTTATCTCTTTTATGCTAAGCATTAGCAGGGGCTTAGATAGTGAAAATCGCTTCCATCACTTACCTGGCTGGAATACTATACATGGATAAAGCCAGCCACAAAGTTTACAGGAAGCAACTTCTCCCAAGAACATGCTATTTCTCCCAAGGACAAGTGTCATAACAACGTCTTTGTTGAGTGATTACTGTCTTCTGACTTGTTAAAAAAACTCTGTTCTCTAAAACTATAGACTATTAGAAGCTTTGGTATTTGAAACTTTACATTAAGAATAAAATATCCCACTCTGTCTGGAGATTCTAAGACACTTTGACACAGAGAATCAAATTCGATTCCCAACCCAGGTACAGAGCTTAAGATAAGGGGGTTCTGGATATACCACTCTGCATCTATCTTAACTTTGTAGTTTCCATGGAAATAGGACTGTGGATCCTTCTCAGACCTGATGTTGACCTCTGATCTGCTTTCAGTCTACCCAAACGCTGCTTCATTTATATGTCCCTCAAATTCTACTCTTACCCCAAATCCTATAATAACTTTATCTTTTCTTTGTTTGGTCAGATGCCTCACAATTCTTCTTATCCCTGGGATTTGACCTGAGGGCAGAAACTCCATTGGAGTCAACAGTCCAAACTTTAAGAATCAAGAAAGGGCCTTTTTCTTTAAAACAAACAAACAAACATGGCATAAGAAGAGACACTCAGATCAATGGAGCAGAATACAGAACCTAGAAATGGACCCACAAATGTATGGCCAACTCATCTTTGACAAAGCAGGAAGGAATATCCAATGGAATAAAGACAGTCTCTTCAGCAAGTGGTGCTGGAAAACTGGACAGCGACATGCAGAAGAATGAACCTAGACCGCTTTCTTACACCATACACAAAAAAATAAACTCAAAATGGATGAAAGACCTAAATGTAAGAAGGGAAGCCATCAAAATCCTTGAGGAGAAAGCAGGCAAAAACCTCTTTGATCGTGGTCACAGCAACTTCTTACTCAACGTGTCTCCGGAGGAAAGGGAAACAAAAGCAAAAATGAACTATCGGGACCTCATCAAAATAAAAAGCTTCTGCACAGCGAAGGAAACAATCAGCAAAACTAAAAGGCAACCGACAGAATGGGAGAAGATATTTGCAAACAACATATTAGATAAAGGGTTAGTATCCAAAATCTATAAAGAACTTATCAAACTCAACACCCAAAAAACAAATAATCCAGTGAAGCAATGGACAAAAGACATGAATAGACACTTCTCCAAAGAAGACATCCAGATGGCCAACCGACGCATGAATAAATGCTCAACATCACTCATCATCAGGGAAATGCAAATCAAAACCACAATGAGATACCACCTTACTCCTGTCAGAATGGCTCACATTAACAACTCAGGCAACAACGGATGTTGGCGAGGATGCGGAGAGAGAGGATCTCTTTTGCATTGTTGGTGGGAATGCAAGCTGGTGCGGCCCCTCTGGAAAACAGTATGGAGGTTCCTCAAAAAATTAAAAATAGAACTACCCTACATCCCAGCAATTGCACTATTAGGTATTTATCCAAGGGATACAGGTGTGCTGTTTCAAAGGACATATGCACCCCAATATTTATAGCAGCACTATCAACAATAGCCAAAGTATGGAAAGAGCCCAAGTGTCTATCAATGGATGAATGGATAAAGAAGATGTAATATAGATACACAATGGACTATTACTCGGCAATCAAAAAGAATAAAATCGTGCCATTTGCAACTATGTGGATGGTATTATGCTAAGTGAAATTAGTCAGAGAAAGACATATGTCTTTATATATATCATATGACTTCACTCACATGAAGACTTTAAGAGACAAAACAGATGAACATAAGGAAAGGGAAGCAAAAATAATATAAAAACAGGGAAGGGGACAAAACATAAGAGACTCTTAAATATGGAGAACAGAGGGTTACTGGAGGGGTTGTGGGAGGGGGGAATGTGCTAAATGGGTAAGGGGCATTAAGGAATCTACTCCTGAAATCATTGTTGCGCTATATGCTAATTAATTTGAATATAAATTAAAAAAAATAAAATTTAGAAAATGCATACATACATATATACATATACATACATATATATATACAGATACATACATATATATGTGTGTGTGTGCACGTGCAGCCAGCCATCCCTCATCTACATCCCAAATCATCAAATATTTTTTATCCACTCTCTTTAAAATTTTTGAATTTCTTAAAAAAATGTTTCATTGTATTCATATATAAAGCAGCATTATAAGCATCACTGCTTCTCACTTCCAAGAATATCCTCTAACCCAAACACATAAAATCATGAATAAAAATGGGCTTACCACAACCAATCCTTCAGAAATACAAGCAATTATCAGATAATACTATGAAAAATTATATGCCAACAAACTGGACAACCTGGAAGAAATGGACAAATTCCTAGACACCCACACACTACCAAAACTCAAATGGGAAGAAATAGAAAATTTGAACAGACCCATAACTAGTGAAGAAATTGAATCAGTTATCAAAATCTCCCAACAAATAAGAGTCCTAGGTCAGATGACTTCCCAGGAGAATTCTACCAGACATTTAAAGTAGAGTTAATACCTATCCTTCTCAAGCTGCTACAAAAAATAGAAACAGATGGAAAACTTCCAAACTCATTCTACAAGGTCAGCATTACCTTGATTCCGAAATCAGACAGAGACTCCACAAAAAGGAGAATTACAGGCCAATACCCCTGATGCAATGGATGCAAAAATTCTCAACAAGACAGTAGCAAATCGAATTTAACAGCATGTAAAAAGAATTATTCACCATGATCAAGTGGGATTCATTCCTGGGCTGCAGGGCTGGTTCAATATTTGCAAATCAATCAATGTGATACATCACATTAATAAAAGAACAGATAAGAACCATATGATCCTGTCAATAGATTCAGAAAAAGCATTTGACAAAACACAGCATCCTTTCTTAATAAAAACGGGATAGAAAGTCGGGATAGAAGGAACATACTTAAACATTATAAAAGCCATTTATGAAAAGTCCACAGCTAATAACATCTTCATGGGGAAAAATGGACAGCTTTCCCCCTGAGATCAGAAACACAACAGGGATGTCCACTCTCACCACTGTTGTTTAACATAGTGTTGGAATTCCTAGCATCAGCAATCAGACAACAAAATGAAATAAATGGCATCGAAATTGGCAAAGATGAAGTCAAAGTTTCACTTTTTCCAGAGGACGTGATACTCTACATGGAAAACCCAAAAGACTCCACCAAAAGTCTGCTAGAACCGATACATGAATTCAGCAAAGTTGCAGGGTACAAAATCTATGTACAGAAATTGGTTGCATTTCTAAACACCAATAATGAAGCAACAAATAGAGAAATCAAGAAATCAGTCTCATTTACAATTGCACCAAAACCCATAAAATACCTGGGAATAAACCTAACCAAAGATGTAAAAGATCTGTATGCTGAAAACTATAGAAAACTTATGAAGGAAACTGAAGAAGACACAAAGAAATGGAAAAACATTCCATGCTCATGGATTAGAAGAATAGATATTGTTAAAATGTCAATACTACCCAAAGCAATCTACACATTCAATGTAATCCCAATCAAAATTGCACCAACATTCTTCTCAAAGCTAGAATATGCAATCCTAAAATTTGTATGGAACCACAAAAGACCCCGAATAACCAAAGTAATATTGAAGAAGAAAACCAAAGCGGGGGCATCACAATCCCAGACTTTAGCCTCTACTACAACACTGTAGTCATTAATACAGCATGGTATTGGCACAAAAACAGACACATAGACCAATGGAATAGAATAGAGAACCCAGAATTGGACCCACAAATGTATGGCCAACTCATCTTTGACAAAGCAGGAAAGAGTATCCAATGGAAAAAAAAAGACAGTCTCTTTAGCAAATGGTGTTGAGAGAACTGGGCAGCAACATGCAGTAAAATGAAACTAGACCACTTTTCTTACACCATACACAAAAATAAACTCAAAATGGATATGTGAGACAGGAAACCATCAAAACCCTAGAGGAGAAAGCAGGCAACAACCTCTTTGACCTCAGCCGCAGCAATTTCTTATTCAACATGTCTCCAGAGGCAAGGGAATTAAAAGCAAAAATGAACTATTGGGATCTCATCAAGATAAAAAGCTTCTGCACTGCAAAGGAAACAATCAACAATACTAAAAGGCAACCGATGGAAGGGGAAAAGATATTTGCAAATGATGTATCAGATAAAGGGTTCATATCCAAAATCTATAAAGAACTTACCAAACTCAACACCTGAAAAACAAATAATCCAGTGAAGAAATGGGCAGAAGACATGTATAGAAACTTCCAAAGAAGACATCTAGATGCCAACAGACACATGAAAAGATGCTCAATGACACTCCTCATCAGGGAAATACAAATCAAAACCACATTGAGATACTACCTCACACCAGTGAGAGTGGCTAAAATTAACAATTCAGGAAAAAACAAATGTTGGTGAGGGTGTGTAGAAACGGGAACACTCTTGCATTGTTGGTGGGAATACAAGCTGGTGCAGCCGCTCTGAAAAACAGTGTGAAGGTTCCTCAAAAAATTAAAAATAGGTCTACCCTACGACCCAATAATGGCACTACTAGGAATTTATCTAAAGAATACAGGATTGCTGATTCATAGGGGCACATGTACCCCAATGTTTATAGCAGAACTATCAAATGTCCATCAACTGATAAATGGATAAAGAAGATGAGGTTTATACATACAATGGAATACTACTTGGCAGCGAGAAAGAATGAAATCATGCCATTTGCAGCAATGTGGATGGAAGTGGAAGGTATTATGCTAAGTGAAATAAGTCGGTCAGAGAAAGACAGATATCATGTTTTCACTCATATATGGATCTTGAGAAACTTAACAGAAGACCATGGGGGAGGGGAAGGGGAATAATCGTTACAGAGAGGGAGGGAGGCAAACCATAAGAGACTCTTAGATACAGAGAACAAACTGAGGGTGGATGGAGGGGTGGGGGAGAAGGGAAAACGGATGACGGGCACTGAGGACAGCACTTGTTGGGATGAGCACTGGATGTTGCATGTAAGCAATGAACCACGGGAATATACCTCCAAAACCAAGAGCACACTGTACACACTGTATGTTAGCCAATTTGACAATTAATTACACTAAAAAAAACAACAACAAAGAAGGTCCTCTAGGTTTTCTGTTGTTTGCAAAACATATATATTCCAATTACATGAACAGCAACAATTACAAAAAGCTTCAACAAATAACACTTGTGCCTAATGTACCATGTAACGATGTCATTATGTAGTTTTAATACCAAGAACATTCTATTTCTAGAAATTGTAAGAAAATGGATCTTTCTTTTGAGAACATCTAAGGTATGTGAATATTTGACTTTCAAATGCCCAACATACGGCTGGTTGCTTCCTGCTTTCCTAATCTCCCCGTGTGAACCACAGCCATGCTATGCTGAATTCATGGAACTGCCCAACCCAACATCTCTTTCCATCTTCTTTCTCTTCTCCCAGACTTCCATTCCCTTACTGGTAACAACTGTCTTTAATCTACACCAGAAGCAGAAAAAGCTGAGCTCCTGTCTATTCTCTTTTAGTGCACGCTCAGTTACACCACTACTGTATGATCTTAAATAATTTTACCTTGTGAGAGACTTTTTTCTCATCTATAAAAGGAGATAATAGTACCTACCTGAAAAGGTGGTAAGGACTTTTAAAATAAAGCATGCAAAGCTTTTAGCACAATGCTTTGTTGGCAAATGCACTGTAAATGGTAGAATTATCTCCAGGACTATCTTCAACAAGGGTAACAGTCCTTCCTAAACCCATGATCTTAACTGAGTGATATAAAAATTGTGCTTGTGATAAAACTGTTCCTTGAAAAGCAACAGTGACTTTGGAAGTAAAATCTGTCCTCGTACTAATCGTGTGGCTGCTGTAACAAATTATGACACACTTAGTGGCTTAAAATAACACAAGTTTATTATCGTACAGGTCTAGGGATCAGAAGTGTAAATGGATCCACGGGCAGCTTTCCTTGCGGAGGTTCTAGAGGGAGGACCCACTTCCTTGCCTGTTCTGGCTGGCTTCTAGAGGCCACCCACATTCCTTGGCGTGTGGCCCCGCATCACTCTGGCCTCTGTGTCTGCCATCACATCACCTTCTCTGCCATGGCCGTTGTCTCATCTCATCTTTCTTCACTCTGACCCTCCTGCCTCCACTTAGAAGGACCCTTGTGATTACCTGGTTATACCAGATAATTCAGGACAATCTTCCCTTAACTTAACCACAACTGCAAAGTCCCTCTTGCCGTGTAAGGTAACATATTTACAGGTTCCGGGGATTTGGATGTGGATATGATTGGGGCTATTATTTAGACTATCACAGTCATTTAAAATAATCGGGCCATTTCACACGTACCCCAGTGTTTACAGCAGCACTATCGACAATAGCCAAAGTATGGAAAGAGCCCAAATATCCATCGATGGATGAATGGACAAAGAAGACGTGGCATGCATATATATATACATATATATATATATGTATATATATACATATACATATATATGTGTACATACATATATATACACACAATGGAGTATTACTCGGCAACCAAAAAGAATGAAATCTTGCCATTTGCAACTACATGGATGAAACTAGAGGGTATTACAATGAGCAAAGTTAGTCAGAGAAACAGAAATATCATATGACTTCACTCATAGGAGGAATTTAAGGTACAAAACAGATGAACATAAGGGAAAGGAAGCAAAAATTATATAAAAAAAGGAGGAGACAAAGCATAAGAGACTCTAAATATAGAGAATAAACAGAGGGTTGCTGGAGGGGTTGTGAGAGAGGGGATGGGCTAAATGGGTAAGGGGCATTAAGGAATCTACTCCTGAAATCACTGTTGCACTATATGCTAACTTGGATGTAAATTAAAAAAATAAGTAAATTATAATAAAATAAAATAAAATAAAATAAAATAAAATAAAATAAAATAAAATAAAATAAATCAGGCTATTTAACCTTCTGGAAACTGCCCTTAAATTTCCCCAGAATATACACAAAACTTTCTATTTTCTCATTTTTCACTAATAAAGTTTGCTTTTCTTTAGATGCAACCAGTTGATAAAAATAATGCCATTGCTGATTCAATATATTTTTTCTATTTTGGTTAATTATCAATGTTTTGATACAATAGCATACTACAATTTCACGGCAAATATGTATTCTGTGTAATCAGGATAAATCGAGAAGCAAACAGCTATTATGATATTTGTCCTCTGGGTGAGTTATTTCGTACTCCCAAACAATGTACTCACCAACTTAAAAGACAAGCTTTTTTTTTTTTTTTAATGTTTGTTTATTTTTGAGAGACAAGAGAGAGAGCATGACTGGGGAAGAGATAGAGAGAGAGGGAAACAGAATATGAAGCAGGCTCCAGGCTCTGAGCTGTTGGCACAAAGCCTGACACAGGGCTCGAACTCACGAGCCGTGAGATCATGACCTGAGCCGAAGTCAGATGCTTAACCAACTGAGCTACCGAGGCATCCCCAAACTTTTTTTATTGTGATTATATATATATATATATATATATAATCGATATTGTAAGAAAATGTATATGTTTCTATATATATCAGAAAATGTATATGTCTCTCTCTATATATACAAAACATAAATTTTGCCATTTTAAACATTTTTAAGTGTACAATTTAATGGCATTATTATTATTATTACTTACAATGTCGTGTAACCATCACCACTATCTATCTCTAAAACCCTCTCATCGCCCCAAACAGAAACCCTGTACCCATTAAACACTAACTGCCATTCCCTCCTCCTCCCAGCCCCTAGAAATCTTGAATCTACTTCTGTCTCTATGAATTTGCCTGTTTTAGATATTTAAGTGGTACATTATGATAGTTGTCCTTTCCTTCTAGTTTGTTTTATTTAACATAATGTTTTCAGGATCCAATATGTTGTAGCATGTGTAAGTACTTTGTTCTTTTTATTGCTGAATAATATTCTGTTGTATATATAATACCACATTTGTTTACCCATCTATCTGTTGATGACATTTGGGTTATTTTCCCCTTTTGACTATTATGACTAATGCTGCTATGAATATTGTTATGTCAGTATCGGTTTAAGTCCTTGTTTCTGGATACATACCTAGGAATGGAATTGCTGGATGATAAGGTAATCCGATGTTTAACTTTTTGAGGAATTGCCAAACTGTTTTCCACAGCAGCTGTTCCATTTCACATTCCCACTGTCACAGACTATGAGTCTGGAGTTCTTTCTTGTCCATCAAGAGAATAGATGCAGAATTGAATACGACAGAGGCTAATGTCCAGGAGGAGACAAGAGCCCTGAAGAGGGGTTTCATCTCTGTATTTATTGGGCTCTCAAGATATTACCCATGTGGTGAATGTGAAGAAAACAAGACCTTACACACGTGGTGAACGTTCAGAAAACAATCAGACAGTAATCATTAACTTGTGTGTGTAGGAAGCAAAGGATCTGGGGGGCAAGAGGAGTTTGTGATCAAAGCACAATAGTATATTGGCATCAGATGGAAAGTAATTTCCTGCAGGTGATATAACAGGTTACCCATGATCCCATTACAATATCTCGCTAGGTAACCTCGGGCACTTTCACCTTGTGGCAGTGACTTTCTGCCCTAAACTTTCTTAACACATTTGTGTAAGTATAAGGAATTCTCAAACCTATTTCCCCACACCCACAAGTGATGGACTAGAGCTCTACTTTCTCCACATTTTAACCAACCCTAGTTTGTGTTAATTTTAGCCATTCTAATAGGTGTGAAGTGATATCTCATTGTGGTTTTGATTTGCATCTTTTCACATGCTTATTGGCCATCTGTATATCTTTTGGGAGGGAAATGTCTATGCAAGTCCTTTGCCCATTTAAAAAATTAAGTCCTTTGTATTCTTGTTGAGTTAAAGGATTCTCTACATATTTTGGATATTTGTCCCTTAGGGTTAGGGTTAGCAAGTATTTTCTCCCATTCAACGGGTTGTCTTTTTATTCTCTTAAAGGTGCTCTTTTTGTACAAAAGTTTTTAATTTTGACGAAGTCCAAATTATCTATTCTTTGTCACTTGTAATTTTGGTTTCATATTTAAGAAACCATTGCCAAACCTCAGTTCATAAAGACTTTTTCCTATGTTTTTTCTCTAAGAGTTTTATAGTGTTTAATTTTTAAATTTTATAGCTTTTAAATTTAGGTCTTTGATCCATTTTGAGTTCATATTTGTACATGGTGCAAAGAAAGGGTCCAACTTCATACTTTTGAATGTGGATACCCCAGCACCATTTGGTAAAGGACTCTCCTTTCCTCACTGAATGGTCTTAGCTACTTTCCCGAAAATCAATTGATCATAGATTTGAGGGTTATTTCTGAGTTCTCAGTTCTCTCGAGTCCATTGGTTTGTATGTCTTCCTTATGCCAGGGTCACATGGTTTGGAGTATGATAGCTTTGTAGTAAGTATTGATACTAGGAAGTGTGAGTGCTATAACTCTGTTCTTTTTCAGGTTGTTTTGGCTATTCTGGGTACCTTGACCCAGAATTTAGGACGGGCTTCTCCATTTCTGCAAAAGGATTGTTGGGACTTTGATAGTGATTGCACCAAATATGCATATCACTCTGGGTAATATTGTCATCTTAACAATACTAAGTCTTCCAAATCTATGAACACATGATGCCTTTCCATTTATTTAGGTTTCTCTAGTTTTTTTTTTTTTTTACTTTATTATTTTTGTAAAATTTAAATCCAAGTTAGTTAACATATTTCAGGAATAGAATTTAATGATTCATCACTTACGTACAACACCCAGTGCTCATCCCAACAAGTGCCCTCCTCAATGTCCATCGCCCATTCAGACCATCCCCCCACCCAACACCCCACTAGCAATCCTCAGTTTGTTCTCTGCATTTAAGAGTTTCTCATGGTTTGTCTCTGTTTTTATCTTATTTTTGTTTCCCTTCCCCTATGTTCATCTATTTTGTTTCTTAAGTTCCACATATGAGTGAAATCATATATTTGTCTTTCTCTGACTTATTTTGCTTAGCATAATACACTCTAGTTCCATTCATGTTGTTGCAAATGAAGGGATTTCATTCTTGTTGACCACCAAGTAATATCTCATTGTGTATATATACCACATACTCTTTATCCACTCATCTATTGATGGACATTTGGGCTCTTTCCATACTTTGGCTGTTGTCAATAGTGCTGCTGTAAACATTGGGGTGCACGTGTCCCTTCAAAACAGCATTCCTGTATCTCTTGGATAAATACCTAGAAGTGCAATTGCTGGGTTGTAGCATAGTTCCATTTTTAACTTTTTGAGGAACCTCCATATTATTTTCCAGAGTGGCTGCACCAGTTTGCATGCCCACCAACAGTGCAAAAGGGTTCCTCTTTCGCCACATCTTTGCCTACACCTGTTGTTGCCTGAGTTAACTTTAGCCATTCTGACAGGTATGAGGTGGTATCTCGTTGTGGTTTTGATTTGTATTTCCCTGATGATGAGTGATGTTGAGCATATTTTCATGTGTCTGTTGGCCATCTGGATTTCTTCTTTGGAAAAGTGTCTATTCATGTCTTTTGCCCATTTCTTCACTGGATTATTTGGGTTTTTTGGTGTTGAGTTTGATAAGTTCCTTATTGATTTTGGATACTAACCCTTTATCTGATATGTCATTTGCAAACATCTTCTCCCATTCTGTCGGCTGCCTTCTCCCATTCTTGTCGGTTGTTTCCTTCACTGTGCAGAAGTTTTTATCTCGATGGGTCCCAATAGTTTATTTTTTGCTTTTGCCTCTAATTTATTTTTCTCTTGCCTCTGGAGACATGTCAAGTAAGAAGTTGCTGCAGCTGAGGTCAAAGAGGTTGTTGCCTGTTTTCTCATCTAGGATTTTTATGGTTTCCTGTCTCCAATTTAGGTCTTTCATCCATTTGGAGCTTATTTTTGTGTATGGTGTAAAAAGTGGTCCAGGTTCATTCTTCTGTATATTGCTGTCCAGTTTTCCCAACACCATCTGCTGAAGAGACTGTCTTTTTTTCCATTGGATATTATTTTCTGCTTTATGAAAGATTAGTTTGCCAATATGTTTGTGGGTCCATTTCTGGGTTGTGGTCTGAAAATATGCAAGGTATGATCTCGATCTTTTTGTACGTGTTGAGAGCTGATTTGTGACCCATTTTGTGATCTGTTCTGGAGAATGTTTCATGTACACTTAAGAAGAATGTGTACTTGGTGCTTTAGGATGAAACATTCTGAACATATCTGTTAAGTCCATCCAGTTCAGCGTGTCATTCAAAGAGAATGTTTCCTTGTTGATTTTCTGCTTCAATGATCTGTCCACTGTTGTAAGTGGTGTCTTAAAGTCCCCTACTATTATGATATTATCATCAATGACTTTCTTTATGTTTGTGTTTAATTGGTTTATATATTTGTGTGATCCCACATTGGCGGCATAAATATTTACAATTGTTACATCTTCTTGGTGGATAGACACCTTAATTATGATATAATGACCTTCTTCATTTATTGTTACAATCTTTATTTTAAAATCTAGTTTGTCTGATATAAGTATGGCTACTCCAGCTTTTCTTTGACAACCATTGTCATGATAGATGGTTCTCCATCCCCTTACTTTCAATCTGCAGGTGTCTTTAGGTCTAAAATGAGTCTCTTGTAAGCAGCATGTAGATGGTACTTGATTTTTTATCCATTCTGATACTCTATGTCTTTTGATTGGAACATTTAAGTCCACTGACATTTAGGGTGAGTACTGAAAGATATGAACTTAGTGCCACTGTGTTGCCTGTAGAGTTGGGTGTTTCTGGTGGTGTTCTCTGGTCCTTTCTAGACTTTGTTGCTATTGCTCTTTCTCATTTTGTTTGATCTTTTCTCTACTCAAAAAGTCCCCCTTAAAATTTCTTACAGAGCCGGTTTAGTGGTCACAAACTCCTTTAGTTTTGTTTGCCTGGGAAACTCTTTTTCTCTCCTTCTATTTTGAATGACAGCCTTGCTGTATAAAGAATTCTTGGCTGCATATTTTTCTAATTCAGCATGTTGAATATATCCTGCCACTCCTTTCTGGCCTGCCAAGTTTCTGTGGATAGGTCTGCTGCAAACCTGATCTGTCTTCCCTCATACATTAAGGACTTTTCCCCCCTTGCTGCTTTCATCATTCTTTCCTTGTCTGTGTATTTTGTGAATTTGACTATGATATGCATTGGTGATGTTTGGTTTTTATTGAATCTAATGGGAGTTCTCTGTGCTTCTTGGATCTTGATGTCTGTGTCCTTCCCCAGATTAGGGGAGTTTTCTGCTATACTTTGCTCACATAAACGTTCTGTCCTCTTCATCTTCTGGGACTCCTTTGATTCAGATGTTATTCCTTTTTAATAAGTCACTGAGTTCTCTAAGTCTTGTATCATGATCCTTTGCCTTTGTTTTTTTTTTTTCTGCTTCATTATTTTCCATAATTTTATCTTCTATATCGCTGATTCCCTGCTCTGCTTCATCCATCTTTGCCATCGTGGCATACATTTGAGATTGCATCTTGATTATAGCCTTTTTAATTTCTGCCTATCTAGGTTTTATTTTTATCTCTGCCGAAAGGGATTCTCTGGTGTCTTCTTTGCTTTTTTTCAACCCCAGCTAGTATTCTTATTGTCATGGTTTTAAGTTCTAGTTCAGACATCTTACTTATGTCTGTGTTAAGTCCCTGGCTGTCATTTCTTCCTGTTCTTTCTTTTGGAGTGAATTCCTTCATTTTGTCATTTGAGGGGAAGAAAAACATTAATAAAAAGAAAATTTTAAATAAAAAAAAACACAAAAAATCAAATAAAGGAGGCTAGATCCTAGGTGTGGTTTAGTCTGCTTGTTGAAAGAAGTTTGATAGAACAGAGTAAAAAGGGAAAGGAAAGAAAAAAAAAGGGTAAGAAATTTTTTAAAATGTATATAATAAAACAGAATAAAATAAAAAAAGAAAATGAAATATAATAAAAAACTTAAAAAATAAAATTAAAAAATAAAAACAAAATTTTCTTTCTATATTCAAGAAAGAGAAAGAAAAGAAAGAAGAAAGAAAACAATTTAAGCAAAAACAAAAGCAAAGGAAACAAACAAGTAAGCTAACCAGCAAACAGAATGAAACCCAAATGAAGTTACATCCAGTTTCCCCTAAAACTGACACTATGAAGCCCTCTATAGTCCGCATACTAAGCAGGTGGAGTGATTTGTGCTGGTCTTGTGTGGGATGTGCTTGGAGGGTGCAGTTGGGCACAATTTGGTGTAACGGCTCTGTTCTCCACTGGGTGGCACTGCTTACTGGGGTGGAATCAGTGTGGCATGTATGTGCATGCACTGGAAAGGTGGAAATGGCTTCACCTGGTTCCCCTGCCTCTAGCACAGGAACTTTGTGGTCTCATTGACCCGCAATCACACATCCCTCCTTTGTCTCAGGCTTCCATCCACTCCCGCCCTTACCCTGTCTATGTCCAAGCCATCCCCCTGCCAGGGAGCACTTCCCTCCAGAGTTTTGCCTCAGATCGGGTTGTGTTTCAAAACCCCACACTTCAGAGACTCCTGTGGGTTGGACCCCCAACTCTCTGGGGGAGGGTATCACTGAGCAATGGCCGGTGCAAGCTTGCCCCAGAAAACATTTGTGGGATCCTGCAGTGGCAGAGATTAATGGCAAACCACAATACACAGCCAGCGCCAGGTTTCACCACACTCTGGTGTCTTTGTCCCAATACCAGCAAACGTGGGTGCTCTCTAGGGTCCGCTAGAACCTTTGCCTGTGGGGAGGCCATAGGGCCTCTACCAAATGCCCCCTACCAGGGGAACCACTTCTCCTGTGTGGCACGTGGACCTCTTAGACCCTGCTGCCTGCTCCTGGGGATTCACCCTACTTCCTCACTAGAACAGCACCAGGCACTGAGCTCCAAAACTTCAGACTCTGTGTTCCACTGTTTGTAGAATCCTGGTGATATGGAAACTCTCTCCTTTCTTCCCATCAGTGGTTTAGGAATAGATTTCTTGTTCAGTCCCCTGTGAGTGTTTTCACTCTTTCTCTCCAGCTACTTTTGGGGAGGGGGGACGGTGCTTTTCTTGCATGATCTCCATATGCCTCACTCTCTCCCTTTCTCTTTCTCTCTCTGTGAAAATAGCTCCCTATCTTCCATGACTTTTGCCTCCCTCAGTTTACCTCTCCACACTGTGTACGTACCGAGTTCTGCGGCTCACGCTATGCAGACTGTTGTTTTAATCCTCAGATCAATTTCCTATGTGTTCAAAGTGATTTGGTGGTGATCTGAGTTTCAGGAATAAGACAAACTTAAAGGCTCCATGCTGCTTTGCAATCTTAACCCCATCGGTTTCTCTAATTCTTTAAGCAATGTTTTATAGTTTTCAGTATAGAAGTTTTGTGCCTCTCATTGGTTAAATTTATTCCTAAGTATTTCATTCTTTTGGCTGTTATTGCAAATGGAATTGTCTTAATTTCCTTTTCAGATTTTCCATTGCTAGTATATAAAAATTCAGTTGATTTTTGTGTCATTTTGTAGCCTTCAATTTTGCTGAATTCATTAATTAGCTCTAAAAGGAGTATGTGGGGGAGTATGTATGCATATTTGCATGAATTCTTAATGTTTTCTACATTTATATAATCTGTGATATAGGCAGTTTTTCTTCTTCATTTCCAATTTGGGTGTACTTTATTTCTTTTTTCTTGTCTAATTGCTCTGGAACTGCCAACACTATGTTGAACAGAAGTGGCAAAAACAGGCATTCTTGTCTTGTTCCCAGGATTAGAGGAAAAGCTTTCTATCCTTTCCCATTGGGTATGATGTTAGCTGTAGGTTTTTTATATACAGCCTTTATCATGCTGAGAAGGTTCTCTTCTATTCCTAGTTTATTGAATATTTGTATCATGAAGGGATGTTGGATGTCATCAAGTGCTTTTTCTTTTAACATTTTTGTTTGAGAGAGAGACAGAGAGAGAGAGAGGGAGAGGGAGACAGAGCATGAGTGGGGGAGGGGCAGAGAGAGAGGGAGACACAGAATCGGAAGCAGGCTCCAGGTTCCGAGCTGTCAGCACAGAGCCCCATGCAGGGCTGGAACCCAAAACTGTGAGATCATGACCCGAGCTCAAGTCAGACGCTCAACCGACTGAGCCAACCAGGCGCCTCAAGTGCTTTTTCCACATCAACTGAGATGACCATGTGGCTCTCCCCAACCTTCGTTCTATTAATGTAGTGATTGATTTTGTATGCTGAACCACTATTGCCTAAATCCCCCCTTGGCCGTGGTGTATAATCCTTTTTATATGCTGCTGAATTTCATTTGCTAGCATCTGTTGAGGATTTTGGTGTCTATATTTGTAAAGGATAGTGGTCTGTAGTTTTCTTTTCTTGTAGTGTCTTGTCAGACTTTGATATCAGGGTAATGCCAGCCTCAAGGAAGGAATTGAGAAGTATTTTTTCCTCTTCTATTCATTTAATAGGCCTTTCTTTGTTGGGAGACTTTTTTGTTCTGTTTTGCTTTTGGTTTTGGTTTTTTGTTGGGAGATTTTTGATTGTTGATCTAATCTTCTTATTAAAGGTCTTTTCCGATTTTCTATTTCTTCTTGAGCCAGTTTTGGTAGTTTGAGTGTTTCTAGGCATTTGTCCATTTCCTCCAGGATGTACAATTTATTTGGTATACAGCTATTCCTAGTATTCTCTTATGCTGTTTTTTTTATTGCCGTAGTCAGTAGTAATATCTCCTCGTTCACTTCTGATTTTAGTAGTTTAAGTATTCTTTTTTTACTTTCTTAATCTAACTAAAGGTTTGTCAATTTGTTCATCTTTCCAAAGAAACAGTTTTTGGTTTCATTGATTGTATTGTTTTTTCATTCTCTATTTCTGCTCTAATCCTTATTATTGTTACTTTTTCCCTCAAACTCAATTTAACATATCCAGGAATTAATTTTTTCCTTAAATGCCTAAAACATAAAAATAAATAAATACCTCTGTGCCATCAGAGAAAGAATAGCCTATTTGTTAGATTTACTGCTTAATCCACATGAACAGCTCTCATATAACAAATAGAATATTACCATGTCTTTATGAAGATGTTCAAAAAAGGCTTAATTAAGGTCATGGGAGAGAACAGCCCCAGACTGGATGTTTAGGCCATTCGCTTAAGACTTGTGTCCAGCTGAGAGAGACCAATGCCATGAGCCTCTTGGGTATTTACAGGAAAAACTGAAACCAAGCCTCTCATTTTTAGACTGTGATGTCATCATGAAACACCTTATAACTGGGTCTGGTTCTGAAGAAGACAAGCATGACAAGAGTCCTCTGATATCCTATGAACAACGATTCCTCCCCTTGAGGGAAAAGCATGGATCTAAGTGATGCCAGTACGGTAACGTGGATTCCACCACTCTCCCCAGAGATGTGGCTCCTAAGTCCCTAGGACTGGCTTTCTAGGGCTGTGCTTGGGAGAGTTGCCTTCTCTGTGAGGTTCAACTGTATCTCCTGCTTAGCCTTCACACTTCACCTTGTCTGACCCAGATTACCGTCACCGCCCACACACCTCCTCTTCTTCCCTGTGCTTCTCATGCTTCCTAAACCATGATCATTCTGAGTGAGAGACCTCGGTCTAAGGAGCTGGGATCAGAAAGTCACCATCTGGGATTTGCTTTTATTCTCAAGAGGTGACTTCAGCAAGATCAAGAAAGGCACAACAGGACGTTTAACCTAAGGGGCTAATGAGGCTTAATGGGCACTTATACCAACTAGGAGACTTTCTGCGGAGAATAATGAGACAAAGGGTAGTTTAAACAGTAAAGATGGGTATTACCTTAGACGCCAGGACGCCCATGGCAAGCACACTCCTGGGTTACTTGATCAGCTCCACAGTATCACGAAGGGCTCGGGTCCACATTCGGCCGTGTCATCTTGCTGTGTTGGTCTTGTCTGCAAGCTGGCTCCTGTCTGCTTGCAAGATGCCCGCGGCAGGTCCCGTCATCACATCTGCGTGTGACAATGACCAGGGCAGTTGCCTCTTCCTTATGTATACTGTTCTCACTCACTTTAAGAATGAAGTTTTTTTTAGGATTATATTTAAAATTATTGGCATCTTGGTGCTGTCCATCTCTTTCGTCTTTGCGAACCATCAGTCCAATCTATCAAAAACAAAATGTTGGTGTAAAATAAATTTTTTTAAATAAGTTTCATGGAATAGTTGTTGAGTGAGCTGGGGATTTGAGGTGCATAGAGGGAGAAGTGCATAGACTTTTAGAAAGTGAGGATCTACTGGGGCTTAAATCCTGCAGGAACAGAAATTTGGAACCGGAGGAAAAATTTTGAGTCGGGATTTCTTGGCCTGTTTTTTTTTTCTTTGTTTGTATCTCCTTAATTCTAAAAGAATTGTATTCTATAACTTGCCTTGGCTAAGTTTTCTTAATCTTATACTCTAAACTGTCTCATTTAATCAATAAGAAGTACTCCACCATCTTTGAAATACCCATTTTAGGCATTTCATTCACTGAATACCATCTCCTTTCCTTCCAGAATATTGAACTGTGCCAACTGCAATACTCCTTTGAGTCATTAGGATCTCCAATCCACTGATCCTATAAAGTGTTGAGTGTTTATTGCCCCATCACTCGTCTTTTTTAGAACCAAAACAACTTTCTCAGAAACTGCTCAGTAGATGGTCCTTCATATCTCAGTGCCTAGAATTGAGTGACATGTTTTTTTTTTTTCTTTTTTAAAGAGAGAGAGAGAGAGGGCACAAGTGAGTGAGGGGCAGAGAAAAAGAGGGAGAGAGAAAGACAGAATCCTATGAGAGGCAGAGAGAGAGGGAGGGAGAGAGAAGGAGGGTTCACCTGAAGTGGGGCATGAGCTCACCCAAAGCATGGCTCGAGATCACCCCCATGAGGGACTCAGACTCACAAACCATGAGATCATGATCTGAGCTGAAGTCAGATTCAGATACCTAATGACTAAGCCACCCAGGTACCTGACATGCTCTTTATTTAACCAAAACTGGCAAGAACAATATAGTTACCAGGATTGGTTTAAACCAATCAGGACTCTTCCCTTAAGTGGGGACAGAGTGACCTTCCTTGAAGGTGAACACGTACACACATTGATTCCAAGAAAAAAGGCAGAATGAATGTTGAGTGGTTTACTAATAGTAACTATTATAGCGTTATACACAATATTTATACTTTTAGCCCCACCTACAAATGACACTTTTTGAGGTCACTGTTCATTTGTAAGGAATGGGGTAGGTGTCAGGAAAAGAAACACAAAGATGGCTCTTTCCACTGAAACATTCCAGAACTGGTTCTACTAAGTACTAGTTAGATGAGATGACTTTAGACAAGGCACCTAACCTTTGTTTTGATTTCCACATCCACAATGTCATGGATAGCTGGGAAGGTAATTACATTGCATAAATACAAAGCAATATTATTACCACATTTCACCTTCCCATACTGTCTGCTCTATGTCATTTATTCATTCATACTTACACCCTTTTAACAAATAATTGCTGACAGTCTACTTAATGCAAGGCATGAATATCTGAGGATCAACCAAGTTTTCACCATGGCTCTTGCATCTAAGGTATTAACTAATGAATGATTTACCAGTAACTGCTTTATCTCCTAGAGTACAGAATCAGACAAGGCAGTGCAAGATATAAGACAAAAAAGGCGGGGGAATGACGGGTGTTGTTTATGGAACCACAATGGTTGCTTCAGTTGGAGCAGTTATCCTGTTTACTAAAAATGCTGCCACCAAGTATGTGAGTTCATAGATGCCTATACTGCTTTCGTAGCTTAGAAACACCTACTGATACACAGTATAGGCAAAGCAACCCAACCCAAGAAATACGGGTTTATGTTACAAGAAAACAGTGACAAAACCTGAAAGATTGGTTCATGTGTGGGCCAGTGAGACAACGTGAAACTTATTAATGTATTAAAGAAGAACTAATAAACTTTTCTCTGAAAGTTCTCTGTTCTTGGGAATAAGGAAATAACGATGGCTTTAAAGTCAGCTAACCAATTATCTTAAAGATCTAATCACTCAAAGAGATCTTCCCATTTTGGAAAGCTAACATTTCGGGGAAAAATAAGATGTTTAAATTATTGCCGTTGTCTATGCTTGTTCTTGAAAAACACAAGGAAGAGGAGAAATTTTTACCAGGATTTAGAACACATTATTCATCTTTGTGATGGGATAACAAGACATTTTGGAGGGGACTTCTCAAGGAAATGATGTCTCTGAACAACAGTACTGGCATGTACAGGAAAATCCTTGTAGACCAGGACCAGAAAGTGAATAGCAAAGCACAAAAAGAATACTGGCAATTTAAACACTTAAAATAGTTCAATGGATATAGAACCAACATTCGATGGGAAGGAAGAATTTCCAGTATCAAAATCTTAAGATGTGTCAAGACACTAGACGGGAACTTTTGTCACTGCAAAATAACTCCCATAGCAAGGTATAATAGAGAATGTAAAATAAAAGGTCACCTCTATTATTGTGCATGGTTCATTGAAGTTGTCTACTCATCAGTTGAAACACAACGTTGTTAAACAATTCAGCGTAGCTTTCATATGCTGGCGAACAACATAGTGGTCAGCTATCAGTGATGATAGCGTTCCTTTCAAGCCAAGGTAGTTTATCTCTGGAGTCTGGTGGTCTATCGAACCTCCACATTCAAGCAAGGTTGAAGGGACTGCTGTTGAAGCATGGATCGTACCAGCCCCATCCATACATATGGTCCCTTCTTCTCTTGGCTGTTTCTACTGCAATAAAAAACAAATAAGCACTAAATCAATGACCAGGAAAGGAAAAGTGAAACAGCAGGGCAGTAAGATACTAGAGTTAAAGCTTTCTTGGCACAGGCACGAAGTTAGTTGCTTAATGTAGTTGTGAGATCACAAAGATCTATGACAAGCTGGCCATTGTCAGTTTACTTGGCTAAAGGAAAAGCAACAATAAGAAGCATCTTAATTGTGCTCAATAAACATTACATACTGATTTGGGGCCAGGAACTATAGCACATCTTTATGTAAACTGCTTCATTTAATCCTATCAACAACCCTATGATATAGATATTATCCTCAGTTGAGGCAACAGTTTAACTTGCTCCAGATCTCACAGATATTAAGTGATGCAGCTGGAATTTGAAAACCAGAAAGCCTAATTTCAGAAACCACGGTTTAAATTTTTTTTAAGTTTATTTATTTATTTTGAGAGCGGAAGAGACAGCACAAATGGAGGAGGGGCAGAGAGAGGGAGAGAATACCAAGCAGGCTCCACACTGTCAGCACGGAGCCTGATGCAGGCTTGAACTCATGAACCCTGAGATCAGGACCTGAGCCATAACCAAGAGTCAGTCGCTTAACTGACTGAGCCACCCAGGCGCCCCCAGAAACCATTTTTTTAATCGATACTTTCTATGCTTACACAGTCTACCCTTCCCCCCATAGTATTTACCCTTTTCCTTTCTTTATTGTTTCTGCATCAGAAAGCCATCTTCTTTAGGAACGTTTTTTAAAAACATTATAGATGTAACTTAAAATACTATATTTGACATCATGCAATCTTAAAAGTGGAATGACTATTTTAGAAATCCTATGAATAATCTGGGAAAAATACCGTATTCTTTAATATAATGGATGGATTAGAAGAGCTCTACATTTTTTAAATTTTATATATTTATTTTGAGAGAGAAAGAGATTGAGAGAGTGGGGAAGAACAGACAGAAAGGGAGAAAGAGAACCCCAAGCAGGCTCCATGCTGTCAGCACAGAGCCTGATGCGGGGCTCAAACTCCTGAACCAACTCATGAACTGTGAGATCGTGACCTGAGCTGCAATCAAGAGTCAGATACTTAACCCACTGAGTCATCCAGATGTCCCAGAAAAGTTCTGCTTAAGACAAATTAGAATAATGTAGAACAACAGAATTGAACTTTTTTCTTTTCCACTCTGGGAGACACAACAGGCAACGTCCACTTCTGGATAAAATTGCACTACCGCAAGCAATTCAAGTCTTCTACGCTCTGTTGGATTCCCAGAGCTGACCACCTAACTTTCTGTGTTTCCCATTCCTCTCAGTTGTAAATCCAAGCCATTTCCATATTCTGAAGACCTAAATCCTACTGTCCCATCTCTTTAGTCTTGCGTCCTAAGTCATTGAGGAAACTGAGGCCATCAGCTTGAAATCCATCAATTCCCTCCTGCTAAACCAAGAAAATTTATCAACCTGTGCGTCCATCCCTCCAATCTTCTCTTGGAAAATAAGGTCTCCTCTTGTTTCAGTCCAAATCAAGTTCTCTGTGCTCTTGGTTCCATGCTCTGTCACCTCTTCAAGGAACCCAAACCATTAATTTTCCATTCAACTTCTTGTGTTATGGTAGGTTTGTCAAATACATTGCTATCATGCTCACAACACCATAGGAGAGAAGGCAACCCATCCACGGTCTTTGCCAAGGGGCAGCCACGTTTTATACCATGCAAACTCCTGGGTACTAGCTGAGTACAGGTGGCAACTATCTCAAAGAGCAGCCAACATACAGACATGAAACGATGAGCAGGGCCTGTTGCCTAAACAATAATAAGAGAATATTATGAGAAATTATATGCCAATAAAATGGGCAATCTGGAAGAAATGGACAAACTCCATACATATACACTACCAAAACTGAAACAGAAGAAATAGAAAATCTGAACAGACCCATAACCAGTAAAGAAATAGAATTAGTAATCAAAGTCTCCCCAAAAACAAGAGTCCAGGGCCAGATGGATTTCCAGGGGAATTCTACCAAACATTTAAGGAAGAGTTAACACCTATTCTCTTGAAGCTGTTCCAAAACATGGAAATGGAAGGAAAACTTCCAAACTCTTTCTATGAAGCCAGCATTACCTTGATTCCAAAACCAGACAAAGACCCCACTAAAAAGGAAAACTGTAGACCAATTTCCCTGATGAACACAGATGCAAGAATCCTCAATAAGATATTAGCCAACCAGATCCAGTAATACATTAGAAAATTATTCACCACAACCAAGTGGGATTTATACCTGGGATGCAGGGCTGGTTCAATATCCACAAAACAATCAATGTGATTCATCATATCAATAAAAGAAAGGACAAGAATCACACGAGTCTCTCAGTAGATGTAGACAAAATACAGCATCCCTTCTTGATAAAAACCCTCAGGAAAGTAGGGATAGAAGGATCATACCTCGAGATCATAAAAGCCATATATGAACGACCCAACGCTGATATCATCCTCAAAGGGGAAAAACTGAGAGCTTTCCCCCTAAGGTCAGGAACAGGACAGGGATGTCCACTATCGCCACTGTTATTCAACATAGTATTGGAAGTCTTCGCCTCTGCAATCAGACAACACAAAGAAATAAAAGGCATCCAAATCGGCCACGAGGAGGTCAAACTTTCTCTCTTCACAGATGACATGATACTCTATGGAAAACCCTAAAGATTCCACCAAAAGACTGCTAGAACTGATTCATGAATTCAGCAAAGTTGCTTGATATAAAATCAATGCACAGAAATCAGTTGCATTCCTACACACCAGCAATGAAGCAACAGAAAGAGAAATCAAGGAATCGATTCCATTTACAATGCACCAAAAACCATAAAATACCTAGGAATAAATATAACCAAAGAGGTGAAAAATCTAAACACTGAAAACTAGAGAAAGCTTATGAAAGAAATTGAAGAAGACACAAAAAAATGGAAAAAGATTCCATGCTCCTGGATAGGAAGAACAAATATTGTTAAAATGTCGATACCACCCAAAGCAATCTACATATTCAATGCAATCCCTATCAAAGTAACACCAGCATTCTTCAGAGAGCTAGAACAAATAATCCTAAAATTTGTATGGAACCAGAAAAGACCCCGAATGGCCAAAGCAATCTTGAAAAAGGAAACTAAAGCAGGAGGCATCACAATCCCAGACTTCAGGCTATACTACAAAGCTGTCATCATCAAGACAGTATGGTACTGGCACAAAAACAGACACTCAGATCAATGGAACAAAATAGAGAACCCAGAAACAGACCCACAAGCGTATGGCCAACTAATCTTTGACAAAGCAGGAAAAATATTCAGTGGAATAAACACAGTCTCTTCAGCAAGTGGTGCTGGGAAAACTGAACAGTGACAGGCAGAAAATGAACCTGGACCACTTTCTTACACCATACACAAAAATAAACTCAAAGTGGATGAAAGACCTAAATGTAAGACAGGAAACCATCAAAATCCTCAAGGAGAAAGCAGGCAAAAACCTCTCTGATCTTGGCCACAGCAACTTCTTACTCAACACGTCTCCAGAGGCAAGAGAAACAAAGGCAAAAAATGAACTATTGGGACCTCATCAAGATAAAAAGCTTCTGCACAGAGAAAACAATCAGCAAAACTAAAAGGCAACCAACAGAACGGGAGAAGATATTTGCAAATGACATATCAGATAAAGGGTTAGTATCCAAAATCTATAAAGAACTTATCAAATTCAACACCCAAAAAACAAATAATCCAGTGAAGAAATGGGCAAAAGACATGAAGAGACAAGTCTCCAAAGAAGACATCCAGATGGCTAACAGATGCATGAAAAGATGCTCAACATCGTTCATCATCTGGGAAATACAAATTCAAACCACAATGAGATACCACACCTGTCAGAATGGCTCACATTAACAACTCAGGCAACAACAGATGTTGGCGAGGATGCAGAGAAAGAGGATCTCTTTTGCATTGTTGGTGGGAATGCAGGCTGGTGCAGCCACTCTGGAAAACAGTATGGAGGTTCCTCAAAAAACTAAAAATCTAACTACCATACAACCCAGCAATTGCACTACTAGGCATTTATCCAAGGGATACAGGTGTGCTGTTTCAAAGGGACACATGCACCCCCATGTTTATAGCAGCACTATCAACAATAGCCAAAGTGTGGAAAGAGCCCAAATGTCCATCGATGGATGACTGGATAAAGAAAATGTGATCTATATATATATATATATATATATACATACGTATATATATACGTATATACGTATGTATATATATGTATGTATGTATATATAAAATGGAGTATTACTCGGCAATCAAAAAGAATGAAATCTTGCCATTCGCAACTACGTAGATGGAACTAGGGGGTATTATGCTAACCGAAATTAGTCAGAGAAAGACAAAAATCATATGACTTCACTCATATGAGGACTTTAAGAAACAAAACAGATGAACATAAGGGAAGGAAAACAAAAATAATATAAAACAGGGAGGGGGACAAAACAGAAGAGATTCATAAATATGGAGAACAAACAGGGTTACTGGAGGGGGTGTGGGGGGGGGGATGGGCTAAATGGGTAAAGGGCACTAAGGAATCTCCTCCCGAAATCATTGTTGCACTAGATGCTAACTAACTTGGATGTAAAAAAAAAAAGAATGCCAAAAAAAAAAAAAAAAAACTTCTCAAAAGCTACTCACTGCTTCAAGAATAAGAAACCCATTTTAAGATGAGAAGATTTTTATTATTAGAAAATTATGAAATGCTCTTTGATGCATGTCTTTTGAAAGTCATTCACTTTAATGTTCAAAACTAAGGGGATACATTGTAATTGTTAGAGACTTCTGCATCTTAGTGCAGGAATAATAATACATAATATCAGTGAACATTATTAATGATAAAAATACTATTTATAGCACCCTCTTATATGAATTTTAAATGTCATCTCTGATTCGCACAATAATCCCACAATATAGGTTCTAATATTCCTAATTTTCAAATAAGGAAACTAAGGCTCAGAGGACTTGAGTTACTTCCCAAGATCACTCAGTTAATGCTGGGCCGAGCTTGGAGTCTGGATCTAAAGCTTCTACATATATTCATTGTCCTCTTTATACTACCTCTGGCTTTTTCCTAGCAAAAACCATGAAGGCGTTGCTTAATTTCATCATTTGTTACCTTGTCATAACATCAAAATGATAGGAATAGGTTTAACAAATATATAAATCAGCATAACACTAGCAGATGAAGAATGAGAATGAGAAGGAAAATAAAATTGGGGGGGCCTGGGTGGCTCAGTCCGGTAAGCCTCTGACTTCAGCTCAGATCATGATCTCACGGTTCATGAGTTCAAGCCCCACGTCAGGATCTGTGCTGACAGCTCAGAGCCTGGAGCCTGCCCCATATTCTGCGTCTCCCTCTCTCTCCTTGCCCCCCCCCCCCCCCCCCACTCTGTCTCAAAAATAAATATTTAAAAAAATTTTTTAATTTAAGGAAAAAATCAAGCTAGGGACAAATTTAGTGTAAAAGAATGTGTGCCAGCGGTTCTGTATGTGGTTACATACAGATCTAAAGATCAGTCATGGGAGGCGATCGTTATTAGGCGCATATATTAAGCAAAATATAACGACATACATCTGATACAAATGCTTGCTCAATGCACTTAGAAGTATTATCAAGCATTTCAGCCTATAAAATGTCAAGGTTAGGGGTGCCTGAATGGCTCAGTCCATTAAGCATCTGATTCTTGATTTTGGCTTAGGTCATGATCTCACCGTTAGTGACATGGAGCCCTGAGCCCAGCTCTGCGCTGACAGTGTGGAGCCTGCCTGTGATTCTTTCTCTCTCTCTCTCTCTCTCTCTCTCTCTCTGTCTCTTCCCTGCTCGCATACTCCCCACCCCTTGCTCTCAAAATAAGTAGATGAACTTTTTTGCTTTTAATGTAAGGGTTAGGAAGTCCGCAAAGAAAAGGTTCACCAAATGTTAATTTGAGTCAAGTTCTTGATCAGTGGCCACAAATATTCAGACGTTCTACAAAATGGCCTAACAAAAAAAGAACACCTGTCCATGTGAAGATGACTTCCTGCTACGAATGTCTTAAAATGTGCAGCGTCCCAAGTTAGAATCTATTGGTGATTTTCCACCATTTTCTTCAGTGGCTAACATTCAGAGGCACACCTCTCTGAACCAGAGAGCCACTTACGCCAGGAGAAAAGAGGTAAAGACGGACGCGGGCTTACCAGGGGCAGCGTGGTAGCGTCTTTGAAAGAAAAGCGACCTTACAAACACAGGATCCAAATTTCCTTCAATTCGCATCACCGTAGGACTTCTTCAATCTTCATTCTTTTCCCAACTAGCGCACGAAATGGTGTTCAAGTGGAGAAACCAAACTGTGGTTCCGATTTATGATTTCTCCTCTTTTCTTGGAGCAAAGATTCTGAGCAAGAACGTATGAACAAACCCAGCCGCTGACTGGAGTATGGAATCACATGGGCGCAGAGTTTGCTCCATATAGCAGGTTAGCTCACACTTAGTAACGCAGTCAACCTGCTGGGCTGTGACTCAGGGCGCCCAGGAGATGACGGTCGCTGGGTCTCTGCTCTGTAAGCCTCTGGTATCAACGAGCACAATCCCGGGGTGCTGTCTGGCTGAGGTCAGCTCCTCTGGCCCAGGTCCCAATACCACCAAAGGCTCTGGAATTAGACTTCCTGCAGGACAGAGCCTCTTTCGGGTCCCCCTTGCGCCTCGCCGTGTGCTATTTTCAGACTGCAACCGGAGAAGAGCCTGGGGCTCCGGGAGGCACGCTGGGGCGGGGCCCGGGGAGCTACATTTTTGAACAACCGCCTCAGGTGCCCCGGCCGTGGGTGGTTCAAACACGACGTTTTCAGACACGCAGATGAACGGGGCGGGGCGGGGGCACGAGTCAGCCTCGGGAGACTCGGGCTCAGTCCCGACGCATTCCCGCCGTAGAAATTCAAAGAGCGGGGGCGCCCTCGAGTCAGCCTGGGAGGCGCCTGCTACGCGGAAGCTCGCCCACGCCGGAGGCCAAGCCGACGCCGGCTGCCCCTCAGCCACAGGTCTCCGAAGCTCCGCGAGCGGCCGTCCCGGCGCCACCGGAGCCACAGGCGCCCGGAGCCCCTCGGCGCTCCCCGCCCGCGCGCCCGCGCCGCGCCGCGCGGCGAATCCTGGGGGCGCAGGCCGGAAGCGCCGTCCGGACCCGCCCCCTGCCCGCCGGAGCCGGAAGTTGCGACCCCGGCCCGCACGTCGCCCCTCGCGGGCCGCGCCGCACCATGCTCCGTGGCCCCCCGCGCCTCCTCAAGGTCTCCGTGGCGCCGGTCGCGGCCCTGGCTGTGGCGCTGCTCTCGTCGCTCTCGCGCTGCTCCCTCCTGGAGCCGGACGACCCCGCGGCCTCCGCGCTCAGCCCCTACTTCGGCACCAAGACCCGCTACGAGGATGCCAACCCCGGGCTGCTGCCGGACCCCGAGGCGCCGCGGAGGGACCCCGAGCTGCTGGAGGACGCCTGCACGCCGGTGCAGCTGGTCGCCCTCATCCGCCACGGCACCCGCTACCCCACGGCCAAGCAGATCCGCAAACTGCGGCAGCTGCACGGCCTGCTGCAGGCCCGCCCGTCCGGCGACGGCCGCGCCGGCCCCGCCGGCGGCCGCGACCTGGGCGCCGCGCTGGCCGACTGGCCGCTGTGGTACGCGGACTGGATGGACGGGCAGCTGGTGGAGAAGGGACGGCAGGACATGCGACAGCTGGCGCTGCGCCTGGCCTCCCTCTTCCCGGCCCTGTTCAGCCTCGAGAACTACGGCCGCCTGCGGCTGGTCACCAGCTCCAAACACCGCTGCGTGGACAGCGGCGCCGCCTTCCTGCAGGGGCTGTGGGAGCACTACCACCCCGGCTTGCCGCCGCCCGACGTCGCAGGTGACAGCCCGGGCCCGGGGCGGGGCCCCCTGCCTGGGTTCCTCCGCGCTCTTTGTCTTCCCCAGCCATCGGCTCACCTCACCTCCCCCCGTCTCCGGAGCCCCGTCTCCTCTCCGGGCTCCCCTCACCTCCCTCTGTGCCCCGGAGCCTCCGCCCCTCCTCGGACTCCGCTCACCTCGCCCCCCCCCCCAGCACCCCTTCAAGACTTAGCGACCTCCGGCTTCCAGCACACATTCATTTGTCCTTTGATCAGGTGTCGGCGGGACACAGCCGTAGGTGTTGGGGCGTTCGACCAGAAAGGAGACGGAGGGGGGCACTCTTTGATCCCCCATTCCCTAATAGAAGTGCGCCCCCTCTGAGCACCCACCTTCGCCTTTCCTCCCTCCCTGGCAGCTAGTTCCATAGTTGTGTAGTCGCGCGCCCTTGGTAAATACAACCTGGGACTTTTCTTCCTCGGGCTTTGCTTCTGATACTATTGGGTTGTTTTGTTTTGTTTTCCTTTTTACGTGCTGGTTCTTGACCCACATCCTGCTATAAGGAAGCTACTCTCAAACTTTCTTTACTGCTGTGCTTTTGATGAGGTTTTGGGCGATGGTGGGGTGATCCAGAGCCTACGGCCAAGAAAATTCTTGAAGACGTCTTTGGTGCAAAAAGGTGATTTTATTAAAGCAGGGACAGGACCCGTGGTCAGGAAGAGCTGCACTGGGGTTGTGAAGAATGGCTGGTTTTATACTCCGGAGATGGGGAGATAAAGTCAAAAGGGAGGCCTCCAGAGGGACTTGGATGCTACAGAGGACTCCAGTCTAGCTAAGGTTGTTTCCTTCTAGTAAGGCATTAGCAGTAGGGGGTTCTGGAGAAATGTTCTACTCTGTATTTGTCTCCAGTATTTGTCCATGGGCTGCAGGTTTATAAAGAAATTTGATGTTACCTTCCATTTCCTTCTGCCTTTGTTCCCCACATCACTACGGAGGGAGACGTTGGGGCTCCAGGAAACTGAGTCTACAGGTTTCTGGAGATTATGCTGTCGACAAGATTTTTTCTTGTATTTACTAAGATATTTGTAAACTGATGGAGACTCCTGTCCCGTGTGACTGTGATCTCTATCAGTTAGCGATTTGTTTTCTTTCCTGTCCTTTGTCCTTGGTCACCAGGAGAGCCTGAGGACTATCACACAGATCCCACCTGCAGGGGGCAGAATGGGGGTGTGTGCTAGCTTGCATTTTGTCCTCAGCCCGCCCCAGGCTCCCTCATCACTTTTTTCTCTGTTTTGTTCTTGTATGTACTGTAGAGTACCATCCCTTAGCTGTGATTCACGGTCGCTGCTCAGTTCTCTCCTAATTTATTCCATCACTTACTCTTTTGCAAAATAAGAGAGACCGTCTATTCTGCAGGTGAAGAAGCCGGGCCCCAGAGTATGCCTTGTTGATTGTCCTTGGTGAGTTTGAGGACTAGAGTCAGGCCAGGAATCAGTGTCTTCTTTTTCTCCCTTGAACCGGTGCCTTTTTTTCCCCCCCTCAGAAAATTTTTAATAGTCACAGATACTAATCACATACACTTAAGGCCAGCTACGGTGTAGGCTGTGTGCCAGGCATGCCTAACATTTATTTCACTAAATCCTTACAAAAGCTCTCTGAGGTTGGCAGTATTTTCTCCCCACGTAACAGAAGAGGAAATTGAGACACAGAAACACTAAATAATTAGCCTGCTTTCATATGGCTGGGTATGGGCCCGGGAGATGTGATTCGGCACGTGGGCTCTTAACCATTATGCCCTGCATTCTACCTTCCATTTGTCTTAAGAATGAAGATGAAAAATACAACGTGCTTGTGCCAAAGAGACGGGCACGTGTTCATGTTTTCTTGGCCACTTTTAAGGTCAGAGACGAGGTGAGACATTGTTTAGCTTTAAACCCCAGTGAAAAGTAAATTAGGAGTAGACTGGTTTGCCGTTTCTCCAGGAGCATTGTCTTCAGCGAAGCTCAGCCATTTCCAGGAGGTCATTCCTGCGTCCTGTTACTGCTGTGCGGGTAACCGTCGGCTGACTTGTGTTTAGTCACTTGTTGAATTGTGCTTTTTAATGATTAACGTGAGTGAAGATGCCCCACAAATCTGAGAGCTGCATGTTAAAAGCAGAACATACTTCAGTGTAACACAATATATACAGTGTATATAAAAAAGGGGCTCCTGGACCTCCTGAGATGAGTTCTTAGAGATTGAACTCTTTGTCTGGCTACATCATTATAATCCATAGACCGTTGGTTTGCCTGTTGTGTACATCCAGGCTTTTGAGAGAGGCCACTGAGTTAGGTTTTGTATTCTTACAGAAACGGGACAATAGCTTTTTGTTTTGTTTTCTGTTTAAAGAGCAGCCGTAATGAGATAATAGCAAGGATGAAATATCCAGGTCCACTTGGGAAACCATATTTTGAGTCCGCAGAGAAAGATGACAAAGGTCACTTACTTCCAAGTCAAGATGTTTTTGGAACTGTAACCCAATTGGCAGTTAAAGTGGGCAAAATTATCCATTTCAGGATCTTCTGAAAATGGATACACACACATCCATCCATATATTTTTTCACACCCACATCCAAAGCAAAATAATAACTTCATTCATTTTCTCATTTTGTAGACAGAAGTAGTATTCTTGGTGTTCTTTTCATGGTAAATTATTGGAGAAACGAGGACTGAAATGGATGTGTTTTGAATATGACCGAAAAAACTTAAAGGGTACCCGGTAGTTAACGCATGATTGCAGATGCTATTACAATACATATTCACTGCCAAATCAGCGAAATATGTAATTCCCAAGACCTAAATGGAAGGTCTTTGGGAACTTTCATTATAAAATAGGCCAAAATTAGAGGCACCGTGAAATGGAAGACCTGAAACTCGGTTCCTGTATTTTGTGCTGTTGTCAGTAGTTTTTGTCCAAAGCGGAATGTTTTGGAAAGTAACAGCGTTGGGCATGTTAATCGAGAAAATAAAACACCCTATTTAGATTTTGGCTTAGGGTAGAAAAACAGATTTGATCGGTTGAATTCGTCTCTCACTTTGTAATTAAGAATTTTGCTACTTTTCAATTTGCTTTCCCAAGTTTTCTGTGCCTGGCAGAAGTGATACTTAATAGAACACATTTTTGCACGTTTGATGATTTTCATCTCTATTTTTGTTTTCTTTAAGAAAATACTTACTTCAGCTACCTTTTTTCATTGTGTAGTACTGCATGCGGTAACATTTTGTTTTGTATTTGATCCTCTGTTTCTGTAGTCTTCTCCACCACAGACTCTCATGAATTACGGTCATTCCACAGTTTGGCCCTTGCTTGGTCGGTGTGCACTTATTTCAGACACGCCAATAAATAAGCAGGTTTTTAGTGTTCTTTTTCACACTCGAAACGAAATTTTCAATAATTTGAGATCGTCATTTAGGCCAATGGTATATATAATGAATAAATAATTTTTTTTCTCTCAGATATGGAGTGTGGACCTCCAAGAATTAATGATAAACTAATGAGGTTCTTCGATCACTGTGAGAAGTTTTTAACTGAAGTGGAAAAGAATGCCACGGCACTTTATCATGTAGAAGCCTTCAAAACGGGACCAGAAATGCAGAACATTTTAAAAAAGGTCGCAGCTACTTTGCAAGTGCCAGTCAACAATTTAAATGCAGGTAATGTGCCCCTTATCTTTCATTTGAACTCTGAAATAATTTAAATGTTTCTTGAAGTCTGAAAATGAAAAAATATGGAAGCATAAAGTTATTCCTTTTAAAGGCCCACAGTTGATTTTACACTAAGAAGATAATGTGTTCTAGGTCAAGAAAATTGTGTGTCCCGTGCTTACTGTTTTTAGAGTCATATTCTTCCTTGAACTGTATGTAAATTAATATACAAGAGTCTTGCAATATCCTGGAACTTTTTTATTGAGGGCAGAGGTATATAAAGCTTTAACTGTAAGCATACTTTATAAAACAAAAAGTGTATTTTTGAATTATCTCCCCAAGTGAAATACTATATTAATTTTTCAGCTTTTGAAGCCGTTGAGAAGTATGTCCAGGTTAATGTTTCAAGAGGGTATTAGAAAGTGAAAAGCAAAGTGCTGTGGGTATTTTGTTTGAGGCTTTTAAGCCTAGAGATGCTAAAAAAATGAACAGTTGTGTCTCTCAGTAGATATTGCAGTGGATGGGCTGACTGACAATTTGTTATGCAACCTAGGACGCTTGAAAGACACTATTAATACTTATGCTGGGAACGCAGGTGGAAAGCCAGGGCACGTGGTCACCTACCTATAGGAACTTAAGAAAAAGTAGTAAGATTTTCCCCTGATTTCTAAGAATTTATAAATCACACTACAGAAGTGGACAAATGTGCATACGAAGATTGTGGATTTTGTGTGATGTAAATAAGTTTCCAAAAGACTAGAAGTAGGAGATGGGGGAGAAAAAGATTAGAATCATGGAGCCTGAATGCTTTGTAAGCATCAAAATAGCGAAGACGCGAGACTAGCGTTTAAAATTGAATTTTTTTCTCTTTCCTCAAAGGTGCTAAACATTGAGATCACCTATAGAGCTTTAAAAATTATTTATTTTAGGGGCACCTGGCTGGCTCAGTCAGTAGGGCATGTGACTGTGGATCACAGGGTGGTAAGGTCAGACCCCACGTTGAATGTGGAGATTGCTTGAAAATAAAATCTTGTTTTAAAAAAAAAATATATATATATATATATATCGTATATATGTATATATCGTATATATATATATATATATCGTGTATATATATATATATACTTTTTTTTTTTTTTTTTTTTTTTTGAGAGAGAGACTGAGACAGGGTGCTAGCAGAGGAGGAACAGAGAGAGACAGAGACTCAGAATCCAAAGCAGGCTTCAGGCTCTGAGCCAACGCGGGGCAGGAACTCACAAGGTGTGAGATCATGACCTGAGCTGAAGTCACATCCCTAACCGACTGAGCCACCCAGGCGCCCTGCAAATAAAATCTTTAAAAAAATCAATTATTTAATGGGAAGCCATTTAAACGTATAGTCATAAAGGCTAATCTAATGAGCGTCAGTATACCCACAACTCAGTTTTATCAAATTTTAACACGCCGCAGTGAGTCGCTTTAAATCATTTGAGGTCCTTTGGTCCCTCTCAGGATTTCATTCCTCTTCTTTTTTTCCCAGTGGTAACCATTGTCACGAACTGAGCATTTAAATCATCCCATGCCAGTTATTATATTTAGGTTCCTGTACATAAATGGGATATTGTTTTGCAGGTTTTAAAACTTTCGTGAATGGTATGAAACTATGATAGCAGTCTGAAATTCAATTTTAATTCACCTTTTTATTTTTCATTTAATGTGTGTGATTTTAGTCTTACATTTTAAACTTCTGTACAGAATTCCATTATATAACTATAGTAGTGTCTAGCCATTATTCTGTTAGTGGGTGGTAAGACTGAAGATTTTTTAAAGAACAATATTTAGGGGCGCCGGGGTGGCTCAGTTGGTTAAGCAGCCAACCTCGGCTCAGGTCACGAGCTCACAGTTTGTGAGTTCGAGCCCCACATCAGGCTCTGTGCTGACAGCTCAGAGCCTGGAGCCTGCTTCGAATTCTGTGTCTCCCTCTCTCTCTCTGCTCTTCCCCCGCTCATGCTCTGTCTCTCTCTCCTTCAAAAATAAATAAACGTTAAAAAAAAAATTTTGTAAAAACAACGGTCTCTGACTGGAAACAGATGTTGTGTTTTACTGATGGAGTAGCTGAGAGCAACTTCTCTCTGGAGGCTCTAAGCGTGGTTGTTGAAATCCTGGGTTCTGGAGTTGGACTGTTTCCATTTGAATCTTGACCCTGTTATACTATCGACTAACTCTCTGGTCTTTGGCAAGTTCCTTAATATCTCTAGGCCATAGTTTTTCCTCTGTAAAATGGGTATAGGAATTGTACCTTTCTTTTAGGATTATCGCAAGGATTCTTTAATTCACATAAAGCGTTAGCACACTGCCTGGCAGAGTAACTTCTCAAAAATATTGTAGCTATTTAAATGCTTTTTCTTTCTTTTTTTTTTTTTTAAACGTAGAGGGATGATGATGTATATAATCATTTTTACTTAGTAGAATATCTGTCTTATGCAGATCTGTCTTGTTCTGAATTTTATGTTATTTCACAGACTATATAATTGAATTTCTAGGTCAGTGATAATTAAAAACTTATTTAACCCTTCAGATTTTACTGGTGGAGGGAGCTTGGAGCTAATACAGTGCAAATTCTTTTTACAGGAAATCACTTTCCTACTGCGGTTTTTCGTAGTTTGTCACTCTTTTGAATGATGCTACAGTGAACATTCTTACAGTCTGGGTTTTGCCCTGGAGAATTTATCTGTAAGATAAATACTGTAGGTTGGAGTTGTTGGGTTAAGGACAGTGCATATTTTACCTCTTGACGTATATTTCCAAATTGTTCTGTGAAAGTGTAGAAAAATTTATATCAATATATGAGATGCTCACTTTTCCTATTTTATCCAACAGTGGTTACCATTAGTCATTTTTTAAATTTTTTATTTATTTTGAGAGAGGGAGCAGGGGAGTGGAGGCAGAGAGAGAGGGAGAGAATATATCCCAGGTAGGCTCCACGCTGTCAGCGCAAAGCCAGACGTGGGGCTCGAAATCAGGAACCACGAGATTATGACCTGGGCCAAAACCGAAGAGTCAGACACAACCAACTGAGCCACCTAGGCGCCCCTTTAGTCATTTTGATTTTTGCCAATTTGATTAATGAAAAATGGTATCTAGCTTTAATTTGCATGTCTTTCGTTACTTGTGAGGATGAGCCTCTCTTCATATGTGTGTTGGCTGTTTGCATTCCTTCTGGGAATTGCCTCTTCATTACCTTGTCCATTTTCTCTTGGATTGTTTTTTGTTTTTCTTATTGGTCATAGCTACCCTTTATGTGTTATGGATATGTCAATTATATGTCCTTTAATTTTGCTTTACAAAGGATAAGTCTTTTCCGTATCGTATGTTGCTAACATTTTCTCTTAATTTGTTGCAGACTTTTTAACTGTGTTTATGGTGCCTTTGATTATACACTTTACATCTTTTACGTAGCCATGTATGTCTTTTTGTTATGGCTGTTCAGTGTTGTATTTTGCCTAGGAATCCTCCCTTAACCCAAGATTATTATATTTTCCTATGTTTTCCTTTATTTTATTTTAGTTTTTTAATGTTTTATTTTTTTAATTTTTATTTATTTTTGAAAGAGAGAGAGTGAGCGTGTGTGAGCACAAGCCAGGGAGGGGCAGAGAGAGAAAGAGACCGAGAGAGAGAGAGAGACAGAACCCCAAGCAGGTTCCACGCTGTCAGCGTAGAGCCCGATGTGGGGCTCAATCCCACGAACAATGAGATTGTGGCCTGACCCGAAATCAAGAGTCGGACACTTAACTGATTGAGCCAGCCAGGCGCACCTAGCTTTTTAACATTTAAATCTCTGATCCATCTGAAATATTTTTGTGGTTCCACAAGACTGACCAAGAGATCAGCGTGGTCATAGTAGATGGGTCAGAGCTGTAACTCCTGAGAGACTTCCTCACATTTCTGTTTTGCAGGTGGGGAGATTGAGACCTGAGAGGTTAGAGTCACTTGCTCAGGATGATTAGTGGCAGAGTTAGGTTCCATAGCCTGTCATCATCGTAAGTGTTTTTTGGTGAGATTTTTCTGTCGACTCCCTTCTAGTGGAAGAATAGATCATTAGGATTGACTTTCACAGCTTCAGAACTGGAACTTTGGGTGTGAATGAGTCCGGCTCTTTCATCAAAGGTCCTTGGCACTTAGGAGTCACTATGGTATGTTAGGTATTAGGAATATAAACCCTTTTGTTTACATAAGAAAGGTTTTAAGCGACTTCTACGTGTATTCTCAATTAAATATTCTTTTTGTACTATATGCTGCTTTAGGGAAGTTGTTTAAAATCAAAACTGGTTTCTTGGGAATGCGGAAAGACTCTGAAATTAAAGAATAAAAGTAAAGCGTAGGAGGCAGCCTCGCAGCGGACTTTCTTTCTCTCTCTCTGACACCGAGTGTCACCCATTTTGCCGTGACCAGAGAGCACTGCTCTCATCTGGTACTGGCATAGCCACCTTTCATGGCCCGGGGACTTGTTGCCTTCTTCCTTCTTGTCAAATTCCAGGTGCATCTAAATGTAATCGGCTAGTTAGCAGCGTAAAAATCCAGGTACCTTGCTCGAAATCTGCCTGACTGAGCAGCCAAGTTTGAAAAACGGATGCTGTTAGCCCCCCCTCTCTCCAATGTGTGAGTTCCCTGCTTGTCTCTCTCCTTCTTGACCTTTGTCTCACCTTCCTCCTGACCTGATCCACTTTGCCCGTTCTTTCCTCACCGCCTTCTGCATTCTTTTCTCCCTTTTTATATCCTCTCTCCTTCGTAACAGTTACAGTGTGAATTGTGTGATGAAGAGAACTGTTCAGAACTTATTGCTGATTTTCAAGATGAGGACTGAAAGCTTATAACTTTATGTCCCCTCCTCCAGCCCTCTAAAACGAACAAAAGCAAGTTGTTTAACAAGTTCTTGGATTAAACTTTTTGTTGGGTTCGTTAGGCAAATATGCTCTTAACAAACACCTTACTTGTAAAACCTGAAAAAGTTACCGTTTTGTAGAGAGAAAGCATCTTATTTTCATTGGACTGAAATTTGGACCTCCTCGTGGTTTCTTCCTGACAGTTCCTTATGTTAGGGATAGTACACAGTGAGTCGTCTGTGATGGCCAGGAAGAAGCTGAGTCGTGTTTTCTCCATGCTAGACGTGCCCAGGTCCTCTGACTGGCTGCACGTGACATTCTGTAGACATTCAGCCTTTGGAAGATTACAGAAAACAGTAACTCACAAATTTTACCTTTCTTTTTCCCCCCCCAGATTTAATTCAGGTAGCTTTTTTTACCTGTTCATTTGACCTGGCAATTAAAGGTGTTAAATCTCCTTGGTGTGATGTTTTTGACATAGATGATGCAAAGGTAAGTATTACTTTTGTAGTTTATTTGCTTTTTTTGCATGATTTTTATCGTTGTTGTTGTTACTTGAAGCAGCTTTTCAAAAAATAAGCAGAGTAGGGAACATGAACTGCCTTTGATTACTTGTAATGTTCCTTGCATAAAGAGATGAATTGTTCAGATACGGCCCACACACTTATAAATAGTTCAGGTTCAGAAAACTTTGGAAAACATCCTTCCATGGTGATGTGATTTCTGGGTCCACCCAGTTAAAAATCTATTTTGCCTGTCATCAGATTTTACTGCTGGAAAGGACTACAGAGCTGTTAAAATCCCAAGTTTTCTTATTTAACAGTTTTTGTGACAAATTGAGTTCCATGGCAGTAATTCCTCTATGGTTTCTGTCTGCTTCCTATTTCCTTCTTTTTCTCCTCATTCATGTTGCCTTTCTGTGGACTTTCAGACTCTAGAAAGAGAAGGGCAGACAGGCCTCTGGTGAATTCTGGTCAATTCTGGGATGTTGGGAGCCAGAGAGGTGGGTAGGAGAGTTCATTGTTTTCACAGCACTGAGAATAGCACCAGCTGGTAGAGTGCTGGTGTCTGTGTGGATCATTCAGGAACGTGGACGTCTGAAACTTTCATCGTCTCCTACATACACACAAAGCGTTCAGTACTCCATGCAAAAATCCATTATTAACCTCAAATTTTGAAAAGAAGGGTACTACTTGCCAGATAGAAGCAGGCTCTTAAGCTGAGAGCTAATGTACATTTGAGGGTAAACAAATGCTTTGTTCTGTTACTCAAAGACCAAAGTGACCAGCAGCCAGATGAAGGGTGATGTGATGTGTTAGTGTGCTCATGCGGGAAAGAGCAGGTGAGTGGGAAACAGAGGAGAGGGCCCTGGGTGGGTGGCTGTTCTAGGACACAGCACCAGGGGTAACGGGTGCGTTCCATTTCCTCCCTGTCTGCTCCTCTCCTGTAACTGTTCAAAAACTCATCACTTAGAAACTTCTTGACCACTGGGGTGCTTGGGTGGCTCAGTCGGTTAAGCATCTGGCTCTTGGTTTTGGCTCAGGTCATGGTCTTGCATTTCGTGAGTTTGAGCCCGTGTCAGATTCTGTGCTGACAGTGCAGAGCCTGCTTGGGATTCATTCATTCATTCTCTCTCTCCCCGCCCTCCCACCTCTCTCCCTCCCCCTCCTCCTCCCCCTTCCGCACTTGCTCTCTCTCTCTGGAAATGGATAAACTTAAAAACAAGAAATTTTAAAAGAAATTTCTTGACCATAAAATTAATTAATTATGCCCAGTGTAGCTATAAACTGAAACTTCTGGTCCCCATTCACCTGTGTCAAGATACGTCCTTTTTCTCCCTACCCAGACTGCTCTAGGGCAAAAAGTCGATAAAGCAGTAATTTTCAGTGCCGTACAAATGATTGATGAGTGTTGTCAAAGGGAGATTTACCTTTTAGCAGAACAACTACAGCTACTAGTTACTACAGCTGGTGGACTATTAGGCAGGTGCCCACATGCCTCTGCTGGCCATCCTTCTCCCGTTAGGAGGTGCTGCGTCCCCCTGCTCTCTTCCCAGGCCTGGCGGCTTCCGGTTGAAGTGCAGGCTCCCGCAGCTCCAAACCCCGCCCCCCCCCCCCCACCAGCCAGTGGTGCAGATGTGCCTCAGAGCCTAACCGGCCTGGCCTCCACTGACTCATCTTCTCTCCACCTGCTTACCTCCTTCCCTGTCCCTTCCCGAGTCCCTCTCCTCTTAAATATTTGCTCTTGCTTTTTGTGCCTCCGTCTCTTCTGGGAGATGTAGTGTCACATGTTCCAGAAACCCTGGAGGTCATGATCTGGGTAAAGTTACACTTCCTCTTCCTATGCCTTGATTTCCCTATCTGTTAAAGGATGCAACTGTTGGATTACTCAGGAACACCCCTGTAATTCTAAGATTCTGTACTACTTGGCTTTTCCTGTTTTATTTATTTATTTTTTTTAGGGTTATCCTTATATCTGTTTATTGCTTGTGAAGAGTTTTTTTTTTTTTCCTGCAACTTACTTTGATAAATTTGAAGCTGACAGAAGTTGTGAGAATAATACAATAAACATTCACATTCTTCACCTATATTCACTGGTTGTTAACCTTTTTTTTTTTTTTTTTTTTTTTGCCACATTTCCTTTTCTCTATATATGGGAGTTTCCTGTTGCTGCCATAATGAATTACTGCAGACTTAGTGGTTTTAAAACAATACACATTTATTATCCTACAGTTTTAGAAGTCAGAAGTTCAAAATGATTCTTAACAGGCCTAAAATCAGGATATCAGCACCGAGTTCTTTCTGGAGGCTCAAGAGGACGATCTGTCCCTTGCCTTTTCCAGTCTCTAGAGGCTACCTACCTTTTCCCCCATCACTCTGACCTCTGCTTCTGTGGCTAATCTTCTGCTCTGACTGTCCTCGCTAAATATTTATCCTAAGGATGTTTGCGATGACATTGGCCAACCTAAATAGCCCAGGGTAGCTTTCTCATTTTAACATCCTTACCCGAATCACACTTGCAAATTCCTTCTCATCATGCAAGATAACATATTCATAGAGTCTAGGCATTAGGATGGAAACATCTTTGGGCAGCCATTTATTCTGTCTACCACATATAATCTTGGCAGACATCAAAGCACTTCACCCTTAAATACTTGGGTATGCATCTAAGAAACAAGAACATGGCTGTAATAGTTATATACGTATATATATATGTGATAGTGATACATAAAGGAGAAAGTTGATTTAATGGCAGTTTTCAAAAAAATAGATGACATATGAAATAGGTATTTTTCTGTGGGATAGCTTTTTGCAACTTTGTATATATTTTATACTATAATGAGCATATCTTGATTTTCTGTCTCTTCTGGAGTCAGTTTTGGTATTTAATATTTTCTTATAAAAATCATTCAGGTTTTCAGATTTATTTGCAGAGGTTGGCAAACTTTTCTTGCAATTAAAAAAAAATTTTTTTTAATGTTTATTTTTGAGAGAGGACAGTGCAAGCGGGAGAGGGGCAGAGAGAGGGAGAGACACAGAATCTGAAGTAGGCTCTAGGCTCTGAGCAGTAGGCACAGCCCAACGTGGGTCTTGAACCCACAAACCATGACCTGAGCTAAAGTTGGACGCTTAACCGACTGAGCCACCCAGGTGCCCCTCTTGCAATGTTTTAAACAAAATGTTTCCCCTCTGTATCTGAGATTATTTCCCCACTATTATTACTTGTGTGCTTGGATTTTCATCATTACACTAATTTAGTATTTACTGATGTCATTTTTTTACAAGTAACAGTTTATATAATGAAATCACCCACCTTTTTTTGTCTATCTAGTTTTTATTTAACATGTTTTTAAGTTTCACCTATGATGCTGCATGTAGCTTTAGTTCACTTATTTTCATTGTTGTATTGTATTCCACTATATGAATTACCACAGGTTTTTTGTTTTTTTTTTTAATTTTTTTTTCAACGTTTTTTATTTATTTTTGGGACAGAGAGAGACAGAGCATGAACGGGGGAGGGGCAGAGAGAGAGGGAGACACAGAATCGGAAACAGGCTCCAGGCTTCCGAGCCATCAGCCCAGAGCCCGACGCGGGGCTCGAACTCACGGACCGCGAGATCGTGACCCGGCTGAAGTCGGACGCTTAACCGACTGCGCCACCCAGGCGCCCCCCACAGGTTTTTTTTAATCCATTATTTTGTTGGTAGACATTTGGGTTGTTCTCAGTTTGGGGCTATTACGAACATTCTTCTGTATGTGAATTGGGGCATACACACACACGTTTCTGAAGCTCTGTCTGTGTGTGTGGTAGAATTGCTGGATTACAGGGCGTAGTGAACTTGAAATTTACTAGATAGTGATGCCAAACTATTTTTGATGTTGTTCTAACTTGTTTCTGTGATTATGCTTCTTTTCGTATCTTTTTTTTTTTTTTTTTTTGCTTTTGACTTTTTTATTTTCTTAAGCCTTTGGAATTCATGATACTTTATTTAGTCACAGTTTTCATCTGGCTGTTTCATCTGTTAGCAGGGTTTTTTTAAACATTTATTTATTTTTGGGACACAGAGCATGAACAGGGGAGGGGCAGAGAGAGGCAGAGACACAGAATCCGAAGCAGGCTCCAGGCTCTGAGCTATCCGCACAGAGCCCCAAGCAGGGCCATGACCCACCGACCGTACCGCGAGATCATGACCCGAGGTGAAGTCGAATGCTCAACAGACTGAGCCACCCAGGCGCCCCTTGTCATATAACTTTAAAGAGTTTTGAATTTTGTTTTATTTTACAGTTTAGTTACTTGTGGGTCAGCTTGATCCTTTTGACATTTATTTCTGTGAGTTTCAGGCCCTAGATCTGAACTTAACAAAACTCAAAACCAAATCTTGTAAACATGCTTCTGCTGTTAAAGTGTGACGTTCCTGGGGTCTGCGTTGAAGCTGTGGATGTCTGAGTGTGCCCTGAAAGTCTCTTACTTAGGCTGCTTGGAACCTGATGATCTCCCACTTTTGTGATAGCTCTGGAATTCAGCTTGTAACGCCCACAATGTTCGGCGACAGACTCAAGGGGACCCCCCAGATTCCTAGAGCTCTCTTCTGGGCAGCTTCCTCCTTTCTGATACTCCGCCCTGCTACTTCCAGCCCCGTAAGACTCTGTTCTCCCTCCTCTGCTCAGCAGGATTCTGCCTGACATTCCTTTCCCTGTGCCTCCGGGCACAAACCTGGGACAATTGTAGGGTTTGCTGGGTTGGTTTCTCTTCTCTCAGCGATCACAGTTCAGTGCTGATTACTCAATGACTGAAAATATTTATTTTACATATTTTGTTGTTTGGTCCGGAGGACATGCTTGGTATCAGGTAGTCCGTCCTGGCATATGGCATTTCTTTCCGTATGCTGTTGAATTTTATTTGGTGATGTTTTATTTCAGACTCATTAAAGCCTGTTGGTAGTGAGGCTGGTTTATGGCAGTGGCTCTCCTTTGTGGGTGGTACTACTGGCCTGGGCCCATTCTTTTTCCTTCGATGGGTTTAGAACGTGAGGGGGAATTTGTGTCCGTAGCAGTGACTAGGACACACAGTGGAGGGCACAGGAATTGCAGTGCAGTGGTCCGGATTTTCTTTCCTCGACCCTTTCCTTAGGGCTTTATTTGTTCAGGTTTGGGTACGGGCTTCTAGTAGCTTCCTGAAATGAGTTCAGAAGCTTTCCATCTTTCCCTGTACCTTGGAATAATTTAAATATTAGGAACTAACCCTTCTTGAAGGTTTCGTAGAGCTCTTATTTAAAACCATATATACCTGGGGGCACCAGGGTGGCCCAGTCGGTTGGTTAAGCATCCGACTCTGGACTTCACCTCAGGTCAGGATCTCGTAGTTCGTGAGTTCAGGCCCTGTATCCCGCTCTGCGCTGACCGTGCAGAGCCTGCTTGGGATTCTCTCTCTCTCTTTCAAGATTAATGAGTAAACTTAACAAAAATTATTTAAAAAAAAGAAGAAAAGAAAAGAAAACAAATATACCTGGTATGTTTTAGGTAGACCTTCGTCTCTATTTTGTATGATCAGATTTTTCTGAGTCAGTTTGGGTAATTTGTATTTTCCTAGAAAAACCACTTATTTCATTTACATTTTCAAATCTTTTTGAGATAAAGTTTCAATAGTGTGCATGTATGATTTTTTTAAAATCTTTAGTTATATCTCCTTTTTTATTTCTGACAGTTTTTTATTTTCTTGAATGGATTTGACAGAACTTTAATTCTTTTAATGTTAATTCCTTCCTTTTAAAAAAATGTTTACTTTGTCCCTTTTGCCAACTTCTTGATTTAATTGCCTTTTTAATATCTCTTTAGTTTTGTTTTTGGATTATGGCAATGACTTACCCTGGCTCTTGCTCTTAAAGTTATAATAAAACTACTACTAGTTTTCTCTGGGGGCTTTTTCAGAGAAGAATAACTTATAATTACTACAGAGGCTTCTCTTGTGTCTCTTTTAATTGCACATTTTAGTTCTCTAGTTTTGGTGTTTATCTGATCAAATGATACGTGAGTGCAGAGTCTAACATTCAGAGAAAGCCTGCCTTAATCACCAATTCTAATCCAAGACCTCTCCATAGCGATCAGTCATTGCTGTCAGTTTAATATGGGCCTTTTAACCCTTTTCTGTGCTGCTGTTAATAATCTATGTCATTCTTAGAACTATAAACAGCATAATGTATACATGTAGGTATGTATGTCTTGGTAATACAAGGTATTATACTGTATTTATTATTCTCAACCTACCCTTCTCATTCAGTACATCCTGGAGATCCTTCCACATCAGTGCACGAAGATCTACAATACAGAAGTTTTAAATAACTGCATAGTGTTCCATAGTATGTGTATACCCTAGTTTAGTCAACCATCTGCCTATTAACGAAATGTCAGTATTTCCAGGAATCTTTTTTCCGTTCGATAAGCAGTGCTGGTGTTAAGACATTCTTACACATTCTCTCTTGTGTTCCTCTGTGACTAAAACTTCCTAAGAAATGGAATTAAATGGGTCATAGAGATGTATGCTTTTATGGAGTTTGCCGACTTGCCCTTTAGAACAACTATGCCAGTATACATTCCTTTTCTATATTCTTGGTCAAATTTCATTACTAATTTTGCCGTGCTGACACATGAACCAAAGTAACTTGTCTTCTGTCTGGTTTCTATCTTCATAAAGTTCTCAAAAGTTCCTAGTCTGCTGTTGGCATCTTTCTGTCCTATAATAAATAACCTTCTATGTGTATCCTTTTTTCTTTTTTCTGTATATGTATTTGCTATCACTTTAATTTTCGCAGAAAGGGGAAGTGAGCATGTTAACCCTCTGTCCTGCGGTGTCCTGGGTGCTGGGTTATGGCATGAGTGCTCCTCACTTGCTCTTGCATGCCCTCCTCTACGCTCCCACGGTTTGAGTTTTTGTGTCATCGTAAATCTGTCTGTGTCATGGACTTAAAATGGCAAATATAAACTCGACATACTTTGTGTAGAATGGCAGTTAAACAACGTAATCTTTTCTGAGAATCACTGTTAAATCAGGGAATCTGTTAACATTAAAAAAATGTAATAACGATTTTTGAAATTTTCGTTTTTAGGTATTAGAATATTTAAATGATCTGAAGCAATATTGGAAAAGAGGATACGGGTACACTATTAATAGTCGGTCCAGCTGCACCCTGTTTCAGGATATCTTCCAACACTTGGACAAAGCAATTGAACAGAAACAAAGGTAAAAACTTAATTTTTTTTAATGTGTCTTCTTAAATGCTCAACTGAACTTCTGGAAAATGTTTTATAATGGGTGATTTCAAAAAATAGTTTTGGGCCCCGTGGCTGTCTCTGTCGGTAGAGCATCTGACTTCGGCTCACGTCATGATCTCACAATTCGTGGGTTTGAGCCCCGTGCCGGCCTCTGTGATCACAGCTCAGAACCTGGAGCCTGCTTCGGTTTCTGTGTCTCCCCCTGTCTATGTTCCATCCCCCACCTGTGCTCTGTCTCTCTGTCTCTCAAAAATAAAGATTAAAAAAATTTTTTTAATAGGTTTTGCTTGTGTTTTTAAAAAATAATAACTAGACATACAAAAGAATGAGATGACATATGTGAGTTATGAGATATATACACCCTTTGTTCAACCCAAGACCTAGAACGTTACTAATAATTCGCATTTGCAGTGCTTCCCTTTTCCTGCCTCCTTGTGTTCCCTCTACTCCATGTCCCCTATAACCACTGTTCTGAATTTGCTGTATATCAATGCTTTGCCTCTTTAAAGTAGTTTTTATTGGGGCGCCTGGGTGGCGCAGTCGGTTAAGCGTCCGACTTCAGCCAGGTCACGATCTCGCGGTCCGTGAGTTCGAGCCCCGCGTCGGGCTCTGGGCTGATGGCTCGGAGCCTGGAGCCTGTTTCAGATTCTGTGTCTCCCTCTCTCTCTGCCCCTCCCCCGTTCATGCTCTGTCTCTCTCTGTCCCAAAAATAAAAAAATAAAAAAATAAAAAAAAATAAAGTAGTTTTTATTGTAAATGTATGTGTGCAAACAGTATATTTGGTTTTGCTTAGAGTCATATGCCTGTTGTCTTCTGGGACTTCCCCGCCGCCCCCCCCCCCCCACCAGCATTACATTTATAGTGTTCATCATATTGTTACCTATACTATAAAGTCAGAAAATAAACAATTTTATGTGGCGCCTAGGTGACTCAGTTGGTTAAGCATCTGACTTTTGATTTCTGCTCAGGTCATGATCTCATGGTTTGTGGGTTCGAGCCCCACATCAGGCTCTGCAGTGACAGCACAAAGCCTGCTTGGGATCCTCTTTCTCCCTTGCGTGTGTGTGTGTGCGTTCTCTCTCTGTCTCTCTTTCTCTCTCTCAAAATAAATAAACTTAAAAAAATAAACATTTTTGCTATAGTACAAGATTCAATGGTATGTGATATTCAGTAACTAAATACCACAGTTTACGCTCTCTTTTGTCAGTGGACATTGGGTAGTTTCTATTTTTTGCTGTTATGAAATAGTGTAATTAATTGTACATGGCTTGTGGTAGGAATTGCAAAATGTTTTTGAGTAAGACTCTCTCATGGAAAATCTTTTGTTAATCATACTTTTCAAGTTTTTTTTAAAAAACTTCTCATAATTTAAACCTGATAGAGTCTAAACCCCATTTTATTTGACAAATATGCTTCCATGAAAGCTTATGCATTCATAATTAGAGACAAAAATGCTATAAAGATGGAGACAGAAAGATGGAAGATTGTGTATTTGATTGTGTTTGCAATATTAAGTTTTTCATATATACATGTAGAGAGAGAATTTGTGTGTGTGTGTGTGTGTGTGTGTGTGTGTGTGTGTGTGTGTGTAGCTCCAGTTCATGAAGTTTTCTTGTGTTTGATGGGAGTTAGGGAGAAAACTCAATTGAGTATTTAGTTTCTGCTACCAAATGATTTTTGTGGGGCAAAATAGTCAAGGCAAGTTCTATCTTTGAGGTAAGCATTAACTTTTCCCTACTTAGTTTTATGAGTGGTTTATAACCCATAGACTTCATAAGATAACAGATCTTTTCTATTTGTTCATTGTTTCCGTCTCATTGTTGAACGTGTTTTGGGAATCTTGAAATTGTGTCAGAAAGATTCTTGAAAAATTTTTTGTAAGATTTGCTATTATAATTTGATGCCAGATTAAGGTTAAGTTAAGTTTATCTTCATGTTTCAAAATGAATGTTACATTACAGAGTGAATTAAAGATGACCCAGATAAATGAAGAGATATACTATCTTTATGGATTGGAAGATAGATTGATCATTTGTAGACTGAATGCAATCCCCATCATAGTCCATAGGTCTCTTTGTAGAAATTGGGAGGCTTATTCTAAAATTTATACAGAAATGCAAAGAAGCTTGAGGAGCTAAAACAATTTTGAAAGAAAAAACAACAATAAAAACTTAAAAATATTTCACTTCAAAACTTACTATAAATCTATAGCCATAGACAAAAAGACCAATGGAATAGAATCAAGTCAGTAAATAAACTCATAAATAAACCCTTATATGGTCAATTTGCAACAAAGATGCCAAGGTCATGCATTGGAAAAAAGGATGGTCTTCAGCAGTTGGTGCTGGAACAGTTGGATAACCATGTGTTTAAAATGACACTTAGGCCCTTACTTCACACTATACAAGAGGTAAAACTGTGAAACTCCTAGAAGAAAACATGGAAGTGAATCTTTGTGATCTTGGATTAGGTCAATATTTCATAGCTAAAAAGCCCGAAAGCTCAATCTACAGCAAGATTGTTAAAATGGACCTCCTCAAAATTAAAAATTTTTGTGCTTCTTGGGGTGCCTGGGTGGCCCAGTTGGTTGAGCATCCGACTTTGGCTCAGGTCATGATCTCACGGTTGACGAGTTCAAGCCCTGCGTCAGGCTGTGTGCTGATAGCTCAGAGCCTGGAGCCTGCTTCGGATTCTGTGTCTCCCTCTCTCTGCCCCTCCCCAGCTCATGTTCTGTCTCTCTCTGTCTCAAAAATAAACATTAAAAAAAATTTTTTTTAAATGTTTATGCTTCTAAAAATACTATTTGCAAAATGAGAAGATAAACTATAGACTTGGAGAAAATATTTGCAAAATATACATATATGTTTAAGGATTTGAATCCAGAATACATAGAGATGTTACCTCCCAATAAGGAGACAAACTAATTTTTAAAAAGAGCATAAGATTTGAATGGACAGCTAAGAAGATATGTGGATGGCAAATAAGAACAAGAAAAGATGTTTTTAACATCATTAGATGTTAAAACCACAGTGAAATACCACCAGTATATTCCCAAACTGGTTTTGAAATGATTTGGGGAAAAAAAAAAAATTTATAAATATATATATACACATTATTGGCAGGTCACGTATATATATATATGTGTGTGTATATATATACGTATATATATATACGTATATATATATATACATATATATATATATGTATATAGGTCTCTTCCCCAAGTTCTTGACATAGGGCTCCTGAAACCCGTGGAATTTCCTGGGTGATAGGCGTATCTTTTGTTCTAATGAGGCAACTTTGGGTGGCACCCTGGACAGCTCCAGGATGAGTGTTGAAAGAGCAAGCCTTGAGTAAGTAGAAGCTTGCAATTTTCAGCCCTGAGCCCCATTCTCTTGAGAAGGAAGGAAGATTGGAAATGGAGTTAATGATGAATCATGCTTGTGCGATGAAGATGTCATAAAAATCCAAAAAAACGTTTGTGGTTTCGGGAGCTCCTGGGTTGATGAACAAGTAGATGTGCCGAGAGAGTGAACTATTATGTAGTCCATGCCTCAAGAGGGTGTGGAAGCTCCGTGCCCCATCCCACAAACCTGGCCCTACCCATTGCTTCCATGTGAACATTCACCTGTATCCTTTATCGTATCCTTTTGTAATAAACTGGTAATGTGTTTTCCTGAGTTTTGTGAGCTGCTCTGGCAAGTTAATAAACCTACAAATCCTTTGATTTGTAGCCCAGTTGGATAGAAGCTGTGTGTAACCTGGGACTAACACTCATACTTGCAGTTGGTGCCTGGAAGCGGAGGGAGGAGCAGTCTCGTGGGACCGAGTCCTGAGTGGAATCTGACACTGGCTCCAGGCACACGGTGTCAGAATTGAGTTAAGTTGTAGGATACCCGGCTGCTATCACAGAATCGCTGGGTGTGGGGAAAAAGCCCCACATGTTTGGTATCAGAAGTGGTAGGAGTATGTAGTGTGAGAGTAGAGGAGAAACACGGGAGGGAGAGCCTGGGTGTTTTTCATCCTCACTGGCCAAAATTTAAGTTAAGAAGAAAAAAGACTGTCCTAAATGTTGGCAAGATGTGTAGGAACTAGAAGCTTTACACATTGCCGGTGGGAATGTAAAATTTAATGCAGCCACTTGGGAAAAGTTTGGTGGCTTCTTAAAAAGTTAAACAAATCTACCATGATTTAGCAAATTTAGTCCGAAAGTACCCAATAGAAATGAAAATACATGTCTGCACAGACTTTTATGTGACTGTTTATTGCAGTATTTTTTCATAGTAGGTAAAAACTGTAAACAATTCCTTTGTCCACCAGCTGATAAATGAATAAATGCAGGTCTTATGGCCGTGTGATGGGATACTACTCAGCAATGAAAAGGAATGAATTACTGACAGATGCAGCAAAATGAATGGCTCCCAAGATACTATGCTAACTGAAAGAAGCCTGTTGGAAAAAGGAGGGGGAAAGAATGAAATAGTCTTTTGGTAAAAGTGGAAATAATTTTTAATGAATTTAGCAACTCAGAAAAATGGAATCTTTCCTTAGAAATTTTGACAGGATGACTCCAAAATGCTTATGACGTGTAATTGCTTGAAATGTGTTTTAATTATCAGTTCGCTTCCCTGCCTTGATAAAATACACTAAAATAATTGAGGAGTCAAAACAAAAAATCAGGGCTCTTGCAGTTCCATGAGATGATCTGGATTACTATAGACAGGACAAGCCGGTTTTTGTTTTAAATAGTTTTGTTTTTTAGAGCCCATTTTGGTTCACAGCAAGATTGAGCGGAAGGTAAAGAGACTTCCCAACAGTCCCTTCCCCACAGCCCGCCCTCCCTACTATCACAATCGCCTACCAGAGTTACTTTTTAAAAGCAGTTTTGAGAAATAGTTTCTATATCGTGTAGTTCATCCATTTACATTGTGCAGCTCTGTGGCTTTTAGTATATTCAAGAGTTGTGCAGCCGTCACCACTGTTTAATTTCAGATCATTTTCACTACCTGAGAGAGAAACCGTATGCCCATTAGCAGTCTCTCCCCATTTACCCAAACGCTCTGAACAGCAGGCAGCCCCTAATCTTTCTTTCTCTATGGATTTGGGTTTTCTGGACATGTCATATAAGTGGAATCATGTAATATGTGGTTCTTTGTGGCTGGCTTCTTTGACTTAGCGTAACGTTCTCAGGTTCATCCGTGTTGTAGCATGTGTCAGTATTTCGTTCTTTTTATGGCTGAATAGTATTCTGCCGTATGAATATACCATATTTTGTTCATTAATTGATATCTGGGTCCTATCCACATTTTTGCTCTCGTGCATAATGCTTCCGTGAGCATTTGCATACAGACTTTTGTGTGGTCACGTTTTCATTTGGCTCGGGTATATGCCCAGAATGGAATTTCTAGGGAGTCATGAAGTTTGACTCTCGGGAATTGTTAAAAGAGTATTGAAACTGTAGCCATGTAGGCAATCTCTGACATGCGCTGGTTCCTGGATGTGATTTGTAGACAAAGTGTTCCAAGTTGAGGTTGCCCTGTTTACAGTGATCCAGATGACCTGCTGGGAGGTTTTACTTGTTTTGTTTTTATCTTAAAGTGAAATTCCAGTTTTTAGCTTATTTTCTTACAATTTGTTTATCTTACCCACAGATGAAATACAGACGGAAAAATGGAACTAATTGAGGAATCATTACGTTAGGTAGTAGCCAACTCTGTACTCAGAAGCTAATGAGGCTAATTGTCGTGCATGGCTCCTGGGATCAGGTGCGGTAATACAGAGGCAGTGTGATGCTGTAGGCAGGTACTTGGATTCCGTGTGAGTCCTGATTCTGCTTTATTGATGTTGCAGATTCCTCACTTCTGAAAGGGGGCTGCGTCTGCTGACTGACAGGGTTGTTGTGATAATGAAATGAGATAATGTCTTCAAAGCACTTAGTATAATATGATGTTCCCATCAGCAAGATGAAGGAATTCTTACCCTCTTTTGGATGATTACTCCTTTATTCGTGGAGTTGTGAATTATTTGTGAATTAAAACACCTGCTATGATACATGTCAGGCAGTGTTTCAGGACCAGCAAACAATGATGAGTAAGACAGACTCATTGCACTTGTGACTTACAATCTAGAAAAAATAGAAATGTGTATCAAATTCACGGGTAATGGTGTAACTGTTCATGTGAGATTGTGAAACAGTATAAACAGTCAAAGGAAGGAGAGTTTGAGCTTGTATGACAGCTGATCATGTTGGCCACTGCCTCCTTTTCTATCTGAGGAAGGAGAGACAGCAGTAATTGTGAAGAAACTGGCAGGTGCTTTTCAGGGACCGGTTATCTCTATACTAAAAGACTGATCAGAGTTTTAAAAAGTATTTACGTAGCTGAATCAAGATTAAATTGTCTTGCCAAAATTACCTTGATTCCAAAACCAGACAAAGACCCCACTAAAAAGGAGAATTATAGACCAGTTTGTCTGATGAACATGGATGCAAAAATCCTCAGCAAGATACTAGCCAATCGGATCCAATGATGCCTTAAAAGAATTATTCACCACGATCAAGTGGGATTTATACCTGGGATGCAGGGCTGGTTCAATATCTGCAAAACAATCAATGTGATTCATCACATCAATAAAAGAAAGGACAAGAACCACATGATCCTCTCAATAGATGCAGAGAAAGCACTTGAAAAAATACAGCATCCTTTCTTCATAAAAACCCTCAAGAAAGTAGGGATAGAAGGATCATACCTCAACGAAAGACCCACTGCTGATATATCCTCAATGGGGAAAAACTGAGAGCCTTCCCTCTAAGGTCAGGACAGGGATGTCCACTCTAACCACTGTTAACTCAACAGACTATTGGAAGTCCTAGCCTCAGCAATCAGACAACGCAAAAGAATAAAAGGTATCCAAATCAGCAAGGAGGAAGTCAAACTTTCACTCTTCACAGATGACATGATTCTCTATTTGGAAAACCCAAAAGATTCCACCAAAAAACTGCTAGAACTAATCCGTGAATTCAGCAAAGTCACAGGATATAAAATCAATGCACAGAAATCAGTTGCATTTCTATACATCAATAGTGAAGCAGCAGAAAGTGAAATCAAGGAATTGATCTTGTTTACAATTGCACCAAAAACCATTAAATACCTAGGACTAACCCTAATCATAGATGTAAAAGATCTATATGTTGAAAACTATAGAAAACTTCTGAAGGAATTGAAGAAGACACAAAGAAATGGAAAAACATTCCATGCTTGTGGATTGGAAGAATAAATATTGTTAAAATGTCAATACTACCCAAAACAATCTATACATCCAATGCAATCCCAATCAAAATTGCACCAGCATTCTTACAGCCAAACAATCCTAAAATTTGTATGGAACCACAAAAGACCCCAAATAGCCAAAGTAATATTGAAAAAGAAAACCAAAGCAGGAGGCATCACAATCCCAGACTTTAGCCTCTACTACAACACTGTAATCATCAAAACAGTATGGTACTGGCACAAAAACAGACACATAGACCAATGGAATAGAATAGAGAAGCCAGAATTGGACCCACAAATGTGTGGGCAACTAATCTTTGACAAAGCAGGAAAGAGTATCCAATGGAAAAAAGTCTCTTTAGCAAATGGTGCTGGGAGAAATGGACAGCAACATGTAGAAGAATGAAACTAGACCACTTTTCTTAAACCACAAAAATAAACTCAAAATGGATGAAAGACCTAAATGTAAGACAGGAAACCATCAAAACCCTAGAGGAGAAAGCAGGCAACAACCTCTTTGACCTCAGCCGCAGCAATTTCTTACTCAACATGCCTCCAGAGGCAAGGGAAACAAAAGCAAAAAATGAACTATTGAGACCTCATCAAAATAAAAACCTTCAGCACAGCAAAGAAAACAATCAGCAAAACTAAAAGGCAACCGACAGAATGGGAGAAGATATTTGCAAATGACATATCAGATAAAGGGTTAGTATCCAAAATCTATAAATAACTTATCAAACTCAGCACCCAAAAACCAAATAATCCAGTGAAGAAATGGGCAAAAGACATGAAGAGACACTTTTGTAAAGAAGACATCCAGATGGCTTGCAGACCCATGAAAAATGCTCAACGTCACTCATCATCAGGGAAAAACAAATTCAAACCACAATGAGATACCACCTCACACCTGACAGAATGGCTAACGCTAACAACTCAGGCAACAACAGATGTTGGCAAGGATGCAGAGAAAAAGGATCTCTTTTGTACTGTTTGTGGGAATACCAACTGGGGCAGCCACTCTGGAAAACAGTATGAAGGTTCCTCAAAAAATTAAAAATAGAACTACCTTATGACCCAGCAATTGCACTACTGGGTATTTATGCAAAGGGTACAGGAGTGCTGTTTCGAAGGGGCACATGCACCCCCATGTTTATAGCAGCACTATCGACAATAGCCAAAGTATGGAAAGAGCCCAAAAGTCCATCAATGGATGAATGAAGAAGATGTAGTGTGTGTGTGTGTGTGTGTGTGTGTGTGTGTGTGTGTGTGATGGAGTATTACTCGACAATCAAAAAGAATGAAATTCTGCTGTTTGCAACAATGTAGAGTGTATTATGCTAAGTGAAATTAGAGAAAAACAAATATATGACTTCACTCATATATGGAATTTAAGATACAAAACAGATAAACATAAGGGAAGGGAAACAAAAATAATATAAAAACAGGGAGGGAGACAGAACATAAGAGACTCTTAAATATAGAGAGCCAGCTGAGGGTTGCTGGAGGGGTTGTGGGTGGGGGGGATGGGCTAAGTGGGCAAGGGACATTAAGGAGGACACTTGCTGAGATGAGCGCTAGGTGTTACATGTAGGGGATGAATCACTGGAATCGAATCCTGACATCATTGCACTATATGCTCACTAACTTGGATGTAAATTTAAAAAAATTTTTTTAAATAAAAATTTTGAAAAACAGCTAAAAAAATTAAATCTTCTTAAATAGAGGGAAGAAGGTATATTTAGAGACTTCTATCATATTTCTGTCCAAAAAAGCAGATTGATAGGATTTTAGGAGCAGTGCTACATTTAAGAATACTTCTAAAGAAAACCGACATATGCTCAGCAAAGAGAATAATAGCGTTTTAAAAAATTAATAGATTTTGTGTCTTAGAGCAGTTTTAAGTTCACACCAGTTTGGAGTGGGAATTCTAGAGTTCCCCACTACCTTCCCCTCCACATACACAGCCTCCCTCAACATTAATATCACACACACAGTGGTAGGATAAGACTTCAATAGATTTTTCTGACCCATTCTATCAGAACATTAACCTTTTTTCTTTGCGACTCTTAAAATCTTTTTTGTATTTGTGTTTAGAGTCTGTGTGTGTGTTTATGAGCAGTATTTTGTCATCCTGTTGTCTGAGGGAGAGGTCTCTCACTTCATGGTGGAGCCCCCAGGCTATGTTTGCGTTCCATGTACTACTGCTTAGGCAGGCTGTTCCCTCTTTATGTTCATGGTCAATCAGAGATCGGCTTCCGAGTTTATGAATACTTCTTCAACGTAATTTTAGGAGCCTGGTTTTACTTCACAGAAAAACTGGAGATTACAAACAATGTTAATTGGCGAGGGTCCGCATTTTGGCTGCGTATAGCTGCCCTTCAAGCTCAGGGTCCTTTACTCTTATTAGGATCTTGATTTTTATTTTCCTCCTTGAACCATCACCACAGTGATGGGATTAAAGTTAAAACCAGTACATTCACTATTTAAGCAAATTTAAGCAGCTTTTGCCATTTAAGCAGCTGTGATTAGAAAAGCAGATTGCGGAGGGGTGCCTGGGTGACTCAATTAGGCGTCCTCTGTTGGCTCAGGTCATGATCTCATGGTTGGTGAGTTCGAGCCCCATATCAGGCTCTGTGCTGACAGCTCAGCGCCTGGAGCCTGCTTCAGATTCTGTGTCTCTCTTTCTCTCTGCCCTTCCCCTGCTCTCTTTCTCTCTCTCTCAAACATTAAAAAAATTAAAAAAAAAGACTGGATTTACTAAAGGGATGAGACTATATGGATTTTATTCTACTGTACCCATTCCCCATTATCTCTGTTGATATATTTTTATCTTTTTAGATCGGGGTAATTCAATAAGTCACTTCTTTTTTAAAATAAGGTTTATATTCTGGACTGTAGTTGCTTAGCCTGATGAGAGCTTTCATTTCATCATGGATAATCTCAGAGGCTGAAATTGACTGCTGTCAATATTTGTTACTATCATTCAACTTACTAACTTTGTCTACTTTTTCACTGACTCTCAAATCTTGATATTTTCAGATTTTGCCGTTGAACAAGGGTATGGCTTTTTAACGTTGTGTAGTTCCTTATTTTAACATAAGATGGCAGCATTGAAATTCACGTGGCAACAAGTGATTTTATTTTTTATTTAGTTTTTATAATTTTTTAAAGTTTATTCATTTATTATTTCCGAGAGAGGGAGAGACATGGAGAGCCCGCACAAGTGGGGGAGGGGTAGACACACACACACACACACACACACACACACACACACACACACACAGAATCCAACGCAGGCTCCAGGCTCTGAGCTGTCAGCACAGAGCCCGGCTGGGGGCTTGAACTCAACAACCGTGAGATCATGACCTGAGCTGAAGTTGGACACCTAACCGACTGGCCCACCCAGGTGCCCCAATGGGTGATTTTAAATAGCTGTTTGGGTCGTTTGGCCCGTGGGAATTAGGGAGGGGGGGGCTTGTCTTTTAAAGTTCTTGGAAACGTGTGCAGATTCTAAGTCCTCAGGACGTGTGTGCCGGTCTTTTTGCTCCCTTTCTGCAGTCAGGGTTCCATGGAGTCCAGGTGGATGTTCCAGCAAACTCTGGGAGTGCTGCCTGTCGAAAGAAACTGGCTAAATAAAGATTAAAGTATATGGGGCGCCTGGGTGGTGCAGTCGGTTAAGCGTCCGACTTCAGCCAGGTCACGATCTCGCGGTCCGTGAGTTCGAGCCCCGCGTCGGGCTCTGGGCTGATGGCTCGGAGCCTGGAGCCTGTAGCCTGTTTCCGATTCTGTGTCTCCCTCTCTCTCTGCCCCTCCCCCGTTCATGCTCTGTCTCTCTCTGTCCCAAAAATAAATTAAAAAAAAAAAAAAAAAAACGTTTAAAGTATAACTAGTCTGGCTGTGCCAATGTCCGTCTGGTTTTGGGAAAAACTTTTGGACTCTCCGTAGAGCATAGGTGTGTGGTGTCTGGAACTTTATCTCGGTGTCCACTCCTCGGTGCCTAGAACGAGCACGGGGTACATACAGTTGGTGGTCGCTACGCATCACAGGACTGTCTGCAGTCCTCTCTTTCTCTCCCGTCCGTTGTCCCTGTTTTAGTCCGTGCTTCCGTCATGCAGGCGTCCCAGCCGCAAACTGCCTCATTCTGGACTCTGCCTCCCTCACCTTCTACCTCTACTCACCGTGTTGCGTTCTGTATTTGTCGTTTTGTGGGGTTTTTTGGTTTTGCTTCCAGATTTAGATCTGTTCCTTCCACGTTTTTTACCCCACCGCTCCGCCCTCAGTTCAGGCCAGTATCTTTCTCTTAGATTTCAGCAACTGCTTCTAAGTGCTTGCCTGGCCTCAGCGTCCGCCCGCCTGACTCCCGTGTATTATGCAGGCGGTAGAGGGTGTACATCTAAGTTACTGTCTCAGGGAGCTCATGTCCTAGTTTGGAGGATATTTATATAACAGCACTAAAACCGGTTTTTAAAAAAGTGCTAAAGGAGAATGAATTTGAACTTTGGAATTTGGTAAAGGCTTTATGGGACGAGTCCTTGAGGTTGGTCACTGAAGACTTCTTTCAGTAGCCTCAGTGTATCCACCCTTAATACTCGTTTTAATTTCTTTAAAAGGTTTTATTGACCTATCATTGATGTAAAGTTAAGTGGTACATATTTAAAGTGTACAATTTGGTGAGTTTTTACATACGTACATATACGTGAAACCGCCAGCGAAAGCAAGATAACGGAATATCCATCCTGTGCAAAGATTTCTTTGTGACTCTTTCCACCTGCCCCCATCCCCAGGCCAGCCGCTGATCTGTTTTCTGTCACTCTGGATTAACCTATTTTTTCTAGATTTTAGATAATGGAACCATCTACTGTATACATTTTTTGATTTGACTTCTTCTAGCACAATGGTTAGGAGATTCAGCCACGTTGTTAGGGGTTGTTAGGCAGTCCCTCCCTTTTACAGCTGAATGGTATTCCATCATACGGACACACGCCAGTTCGCTGATCCATTCCCCCTGCGGTAGATGTTAGGTGGTTTCCCGTTCAAGGCTATTCCACGTGAAGCTGCTGTGAACTTCGGTTGTCCTGCTGTGGACCTGTGCCTTCTTTCCTGCCGGGTGACACCTAGTCAGAGAATAGCTGAGTCCCCTGTCGGTGAATGTTTCCCCTTCTTGAGAATCGGCCAAACTCTTCCTGTCCGCGGTGAGAGCTGACGTACTCTACATTCTGGCTGACGCTTGGTGTGGTAGGTCTTTGTAATTTGAGCAGTTCTGATGGGCACGTAGCGCCTCATTGTAGTGTTTGCATTTCCCTAAAGACTGTTGACGTGCACCGCCCTTGCAGGTGCTCATTTACCACCCTAGTGTGATCTGCCGAAGTGTCTTCCCATCTTTTGCCGTTTTGTAAGCGGGTTGTTTCTCATCTTTTATCGTTGTCAGAGTTCTTTGTACATATTCTGGGTACAGGTCCTTTCTCAGATTTATGCCCTACAGATATATTCTCCTAGTCTGGGGTCTGCCTTTTTGTTTTTGTAAAAATGTCCTTTTTGGGCTGATGGTGCCCTGCTATGGAGGCAGGTGCCCCCGAGCGTGTGTTTGGTCCCTGTACGTTGGGAGGTTTTCCTAGTCTGCATTATGGGAAACAGACTACTCCTGGCCCTGGGTTAGCTTTGGGAATGGTTTCACCTGTTCCTTCCCAGTGTTTTTTCCTGGATTTGGATGGTTTTCTCAAGTGTGTGCGGATCGGTGCCAGCTGCAGCCTCGAGGTGTGGGTCCCTGCCGGTCTCTCTTCTCTGGAACTCGGTCCTGTGAATTCCGGCCAGTGTGGCCTCCCTGAGCTCTGGGTCCTGTCTCATCCACACGGGAAGGCGGTCACGCTCCGCCCGGGCTCCCCTTCCCTGTGCTGCCACCTGGAACCCCTGGGCGGTGAGCTGGGGGAGCTACTTAGCTTTTCTCGCTCCTCCTCTGCCTCGTGCTGAGCGCCTCAGAACCACCGCCCCATGTAGGTTTTCAGGCTTCGGGTAAATCTGGTCCCTGTCGCCCTGTCTTGGCTGAAAGCGGGTTATTTCGGTTGTATTTTTGCCTGAGAAAAAACTTTATGCTCAAGCCGTTTTAGTTCTACATTTGTGCTAAGCTCTCAGTCAAACTGATGCTTCCCCAGATGCCTCACGGGGCTGATGTTTCAGTCAGATGTATAAACAGACTTAAAAAATATCTCTTTTCCCTGGTAATTTTCTTCCCAGAGCATCTCCTGTGTCTGGCACTTCACGTTTGTGTCCTTACGTAAGTATGGGAATTGTCTGAGTTGTCTGAAGCTGGGTTTGAATTCCTGGATCGCAATTAAAAATGTACTCTGTGTCGTATTGGTTGAGAGTGAAACACGAATTAAGAGTTTAGGAAGATCTGAGCTGAGTACGTGTAGAGGAAAAACCTGCAGTTATCAGTTGTTTTTATGATTGAGCTTCTTTGTGTGACTTTTAAGTACTTTCTTGAGGTGTTTTGCGTACATTGAACATACATAGTCACCAACCCTCGTGTAACAACGTAATTTGAGACTTCAAATTCAATTTTGTTTTTTATTGAAGATTTAGTGAAATCTCCTTACCAACTTGTGTACGTAAAAGGGGGCTGTTAATTTGGAGAACTACATTCTTACGTCGCTAGATAGAGTTAGGTAATCTGCTTGCCTTTTTCTTATTTCTGTGGTTCTCTATATTTGTTAGTACAGAATATTGATTTGTTTCCTTATATTTGTATTAATAGTTTACATTTTCTATGATGTTTTTTCCTTCTTAAAGCTAAAATGTGCCTCTTTTTTAAAAGTGGTTTTGTCACGTTTTGGAAAATGTAACATTCCAAAATGCATTTGATAAAAATGCATTTTTGTCAAAAGAAGAGAACAGAGTTACTGGTATCCTATTTCACGTCTTTGTATTCCTTGTTGTTTGGGAGACCGTTCTAAGAATTCTAAAGGATAGTCGTTACAAGTCAGGGATAGACGTGAACTTGACAAACATGACCAGTGGATCTCTGTGTTGGGGACACCTGGGTGGCTCAGTCAGGCGCCTGACTCTCGATTTCGGCTCAGGTCGTGATCTCAACGTCGTGAGTTCGGTCTCTGCGCAGACAGTGTGGACCCTGCTTGGGATTCTCTGTCGTCCTCTCGCTCTGCCCCTCCCCCACTCGTGTGCTGTCTTTCTCACAAAATAAGGTTAAAAAGAAAAGAAGTCTGTGTTGGTTGATGGATCAGAATACGGAAAATACAGAAAGATTTCATCGGCTCAGACATTTGAAATACAGGCCTCATTAGGGTAAGATTACTAGGCTTCCCCGGAGCCCACGTGGTGCAGGAGGCACCAACAGGTGCGGGCCGGACGTGCCGCGCTGTCCCTCAGGATGTCAGACTGTGACACGCAGCGCAGGGAGTCTCGGCTCCCAAGGCTGTACTCCCGGTTCCGTGGGTTCGTGTGTTTCTCAGGGATGAAGTCCCAGTCCTTGAGTCAGATTCTCAGTGGTCGTGTGTCCCCAGAAGCTTACGGCTTCAGTAGGTATCGAATCCGTGCCTCAGTACCGAGGGCCCGGCGGCTCCTGCTCTAACAACACTGACGTCTTTCCGCCAGAAGACTGCGTTCTTTTGTTACAGATGAGAACCTGGTACCTCCCGTGGGGACACCCTGAACCTCCCAACCTTGTTCCTGGGATGGTCACGACAGAGAAGGCCACACGGAATCAGAGAGAGTGGGATGTAGTGTCTTTGGATTGCCTTCAACAGTCCAATGAAAAAAATTATGTGCCGTGGTCTTAAATTAGGAATCGAATAAACTGAGAAGTGGTGTTTTCCCCCACATTCTTTCCCCTTTTATCCTCCTCACATTACAGTCTCTCATTCCTCGTGTTCTGACCCCCCACGCCAACACACACGCACCCTCCCTTACTTCCTCATTCAGACACACACACGTCCTACCCATTTTCCGTTGCCAATATTTCGGGCTTAATCATAGGCCAGCTTTGCTTTGAAGAAGCTTGGGAATGAAACCCACCAAAGTTCTTACGCCGCCTCAGGACTCTGGTGTATTCAAGGAGAAGCTGGGGATTTGGTTCTTTCAGTAGCAGGCGGGCCTCACTGGATGTTCCTAGCGGACGGCCCAGAGCATTTCTGAGATTTATTTTCTGTTAGGAGACGGAGCAAAGAGCGGGGTGTTCTTGAAATAGAACCACTTAACTTCAGAGAAATTATTGATTTACTTTACAGAACCTGGTACATATCTTTAACGGCTTCTGATAAAAATAGGGCCATAAATAAATACTCTTAGGTATTTGCTCTGTCATCTTTAGAGCTAGAAAAACAAACAAAAAACCCTTTGTGCGTATGTCCACACAAACTCCACAGCTCTTTAGTCTCCACTAATTGAAGATATCCAAGTCCCTACTTTTAGTGCGTGGATGTAATTTAGGATAGAAATACAATATGTTTTCCATTTAACATTAATGCTGCTTAACTTTGTCAAAGAAAACTGAGATGTGAGTAAGTCTTAAAAGGGGGGCAAACACGTATACGCATGAGCAGCTGTTTAAAGGGGAATTGTATTAGCTCTTTGGAGGGAGAATATACTCTTTTTTTGGTCACCCGTATTCTCGTGGTAGCAGTTTGTTCCTTTGTTTTTTTAATTAACGAACTTAATTTTTTTAGAGCAGTGTTAGGTTCACAGCAAAACTGGGCAGAAAGTACAGAGTTCCCATAAATTCCCTCCCACACCCCAACACACACCACACCACATTGGGACCTTCGCTACACTTGATTACCCTACACTGACACACCTCATGGTCACCAAAGTCCACGCTTACATTAGCGCTCACTCTTGGCGTTCTACGTTCTCTGGGTTTGGACAGATACACACCAACATCTACCCACCGTTGTAATACCCTACACGATAGTTTTACTGCCTTCAAAACCCTCTGTGCTTTGCCTGTTCATCCCTCCCTTCCCCCAACCGCTGGCAACTACTGATCTTTATACTGTCTTCATAGTTTTGCCTTTTCCAGAATGTCACATATTTGGAATTGTACAATAGCTAGCCTTTTCAGAATAGTTTCTTTTACTTAGTAATACGCATTGAAGTTTCCTCTGTGTCTTTTGATGGCTTGATATTGCATTTCTTCTTAGAACTGAGTAGTATTTCATTATCTGGATGCACCACAGTTTAGTTACCCCTTTACCTACGAACAGGCCTTCTTGGTTGCTTCAAGTTTTGACAATTTGTAAACATCCACGTTCAGGTTTTTGTGTGGACATAACTCTTTAGTTCATTTGCATAAATACCAGGCAGCACAATTGCTGGATTGTATGATGAGAATATGTTTAGTTTTGTGAGAAAACCTCCAAACTGACTTGCACAGTGGCTCTATCCATTTGCTTTCCCACCAGCAATGAATGAGAGTTTCTGTTGTCAGCCTTTGGCATTGTCAGTGTTCTGGACTTCTGCTGATAGTGGAGTGGTGTCTCATTGTTTTAATTTGCAATTCCCTAATGATGTATAATGTTGAGCACCTTTTCATATGCTTAGTTGCCATCCGTTTATCTTCTTTGCTCAGGTTTTCTGTTCAGGCCTTTGGCCCATTTTTACATTTAGAGGGTTGGTTGTTTTTTTTATTGTTGTGTCTTACGAGTTTTTTGTATATTTTAGATAACTCCTTTATCAGATATGTCTCTTGTAAATATTTTCCCACAGTCGGTGACTTGTCTTTTTATTCTCTCGACATTGTCTTTAGTAGAGCAGAAATTCTTACTTTTAATGAAGCCCAGATTATTAATTTTATCTTAAATGGGTCACGCCTTTGGTGTTACATTTAAAAAGTCCTTGCAATACCAAGGTCATCTAGGTTTTTCTCGTACGTTATCTTCCAGGAGTTTTATAGTATTGAGTTTTACATTTAGGTCTGTGATCCTTCTGAGTTAATTTTTGTGAAGGGTACAAGGTCTGTGTCTAGGTGCAATTTTTTTCACGTCCAGTCTTCCAGCACCATTTGTTGAAAAGATTGTCTTTGCTCTATTGTATTACCTTTGCTTTCTGATCTTTACTTTGTCAAAGACCGGTTGACTCTATTAATAGGGGTCTATTTCTGGGCTCTCTGTTCCTTTCTATTGGTCTGTTTGTCTTTCGCCAGGACCACACTATGTTGATTACTTTAAAATTACTGTAAGTCTTGAAATCAAGTAGTGTCAATCCTGCAACTTTCTTTTTCTCCTTCAGTGTTGTTTTGGCTCATCCATATTGTTTTGCTTCTCCGTGTAAACTTTAGAATCACAAAATCACTTGCTGGGATTTTTATTAGGATTGTATTGAATCCATAGATCAAATTGGGAAGAACTGACATTTTGACGGTATTGAGTCCTCTTTGATTCTTTCATAAGAGTTTGGTACTTTTTCTTATATAGATCATAGACATATTTTATCTTATACCTAAGTATTTCATTGTGATGGTACTAATATAACAACAATGTGTTTTTAATTTTAAATTTCCACTTGTTTATTGTTGGCATATAGACAAGCGGTTGGCTTTTATGTATTAACCTTGTAGCCTGCAAACTTGCTATACGTACTTATTAGTTCCAGGAGTTTTTGGTTGATTTTTTGGATTTTCTACATAGACAATCATGTCATCTGCAAACAAGGCCAGTTTTATTTCTTCCTTCCTAATAGGTATACCCTTTTTTCTTGTCTTGGAGTGTTAGCTAAGACTTCCAGTATGATGTTGAAAACTAGTGGTGAGAAGAGACATCTTTGCCTTCCTTGTACCTGATCTTAGCAAGAAAGCTTTGCATTAAGTATGATGTTAAGTGTAGCTTTTTGCATATGTTCTTTATCCAGTGGAGGAAGTTCCTCTGTTCCTAGTTTGCTGAGAATTTTGATCATGACTGAGTGCTAAATTTTGTCACATGGTTTTTCTGAAGCTCTTGATGACATGATTTTTCTTTTTTAGCCTGTTGATGTGATTGTTCGCATGACTTTTGAATATTGAGCCAGCCTTGACACCTGAGATAAATCCTACTTGGTTGGGGTGTATAATTCTTTTTATACATTGTTGGTTGGATTCAACTTGTTAATATTCTGCTTAGGATTTTTGTGTGCTTCTGTCTTCATGTATCTTGATTGGTTGTGTTTTCTAGGGGTATCTTTGCCTAACTTTGGTATTAGGGTAATACTGGTCTCAGAATGAGTTAGGAGTTCTTTCTCTTTGCTTCTGTTTTCTGGAAGTGCTTGTAGAAAATCGGTAGAATTTCTTCCTTGAAGGTTTGGTAGAGTTCACCGGTGAATCCTTCTGGAAGGAATCCTTTTGGGAGGTTATTAATTACTGATTCAAGTTTTTAGTAGATATAGGCTTACTTGGATCATCTATTCTTGTGTTTTGGCAGATTGTGTCTCATGGAATTGGTCCGTTTTATCTAGGTTATCAGACTTAGCAGGTATGGAGTTCATAATATTCCTTTATTATCTGTTTAATGTTCATGGGATCTTTGGTGATCTCTTTTCTTTCTTTTCTGATATTAATAATTTGTGCCTTCTCTTTAGCCTGGCTAGAGACTTACTGATTTTATCGATCTTTTCAAAGAACTAGCTTTTGATATTGTTCATTTTTTTCTAAAGATTTCTCTGTTTTAAATTTCCCTGATTTTTGCTCGTATTTTTAATTTTATTTTCTTCTGCTTACTTTGGATTTGATTTGCTTTTCTTTTTCTACATCCCTGAAATGGAAGCTTAGATAGTTGATTTTAGATCTTTCTTCTTTTCTAATATAGGCATTAAGTGCTATCAAATTCCCTATAGGTACTGTATTCACTGCATCCCACAAATTTTTGATAAGTTGTGTTTTCATTTTCATTTCATTCAAAATGTTTGCGAATTTCTTTGGAGTTAAATTTCCTTTGAGAGTTCTTCTTTGACCCATGTGTTATTTAGAAGTGTGGTGTATAACCTCCAAGTATTTGGGGGTTTTCCAGTTGTCCTGTCAGTGATTTCTAGTTTCATTACATTGAGCGAATGTCACACAATTTCTGTTCTTTTAAATTTTTTAAGATGTGATTTGTGTCACAAAATGTGGTCTCTTAGTGAATCTTCCATGTGAAGTTGAGGAGAATGTATAATCTGCTATTGTTGGATGAAATCCTCTACAGATGTCGGTTAAATCCAGGTGATTCATGGTCTTGTTGAGCTTAATTTCTCTTTACTGACTTTTTAGCCTGCTGGATTGGTCCATTTCTGGTAGAGGATTGTTAAAGTCTCCAACTATAAGAGAGAGTTTATCTGTTTATTCTTGTAGTTCTGTCAGTTTTTGCCTCATGCATTTTGTTCTGTTAGGCACATACCTACATACACATTAAGGAATATTCTATCTGCTTGGAGTAGTAACCCCTTCATCAATATGCAATGCCCCGTTTATCCTTAATAACTTTCCTTGCTCTGCAGTTGGCTCTGTCTGAATTTATATAGCTACTCCTGCTTTCTTTTGATCAGTGTTCATTAGCGTGCTATATCTGTCTCCGTTAGTTTACTTTTAATCTGCATTGAAAGTGGGTTTCGTGTAGGTAACATGTAGTTGGGTTTTGTGCTTGGTCCACTCTGACAATCTTTGTCTTTTAGTTGGTATATTTTGTCCGTTGACTTTTTCAGTGATTATTAATACAGTTGGATTAATATCTACCATATTTGTTACGATTAGCTATTTCTTGCCCTTGTTCTTTGTTCCGATTTTATCTTCCACACTTTTTCTAACTTCTGTGGTTTCAGTTGAGGATTTTGTATCGTTCCATTTCCTCTTCTTTCATAGCATATCGGCTGTATTTCTTTTCTTGGTGGTTGCCCTAGAATTTGCCATATGCCTGCACAACTAACCTAAGTCTGCTTTCAGATAACACTGTTAGCACTTCAGGGGTAGTGCACGCACCTTATAACAAACTGTTCCCAGTCTTCTTTCCTGTCCCTTGCGTCATTGCTGCCATTCATTTTACTTGCACATAAACATACGTGTGTGTGTGTGTGTGTGTGTGTGCGCGCGCACGCATGAACACGCATATATAATCAAGTGCGTTATTGCTATTATTATTTTGAGCAAATTATTATCTTTAGGTCAGTTAAGAATAAAAAAATACAGTAGCTCAGTGGGTTAAGTGTCCGACTTCAGCTTAGGTCATGATCTGTCGGTTCGTGAGTTCCAGCCCCACGTCGGGGTCTGTGCTGACACCTCGGAGCCCCGAGCCTGCTTTGGAATCTGTGTCTCCCCTCTTTCTCTGCCTCTCCCTCTCTCACACTCTGTCTCTCAAAAAATAAAGAAGTGTTAAAAAAATTAAAAAAAAAGAAATCATAAACATTTTTATTTTACCTTCACTTATTCGTCTTCACTGTTTTTCTTTATGTAGATCTGAGTTTCTGACCTACAACTATTTCCCTCTCTCTGAAGAACTTCTTTTAACATGCCTCGTGAGACGTGTCCACTGGCAACAAATTTCCTCAATTTTTGTCTGAGAGAGCCGTTATTTCTCTCACTTTGGAAGGATGATTTTGCATGGTACAAAATTCTATGTCGGTGGGCTTTTTCTCTCAATACAGAAATACTTCACTGTCTTGCTTGCATGACTTCTTTCAAGATTTTTTTCTTTATCTTTGATATTATGAAGTTTGAATATGGTATGCCCAGGTACAGTGGGTGGTTTTTTTGTGGTTTTTTGTTTTTATTTGCTTGGCGTTTGAGCTTCCTGGATCTGTGGTTTGGGGAAATTCTCAGTCAGTATTGCTTTAAATATTGCATCATTTTCTGTCTTTCTCATCTCCTTCTGGTATTCCCATTACACATGTTCATTAAACCTTTTGTGATGGCCCCGCAGTTCTTGCATATTCTGTTCTGCTTTTCCCAGTGTTTATCCTCTGTACTGTTCAGTTTGGGAAGTTTCTGTTGTTATGCCCCAACTTGGAGATTCTGTCTGTGTCCAGGTTACAGACACATTCCTCGCTTCTGTGCCATGTTTTTAATGTCTAGTACTTTTTTGATTCTTTCTTAGAATTTCCATCTCCCTACTTACATTATCCATCCATTTTTGCACGTTAATATTTGTTGTTGTTTTTCTTTTTTATCATGGGAGGGGTGGACGCACAAGCTGGGGAGAGGGGCAGAAGGAGAGAGAGAGAGAGAGAGAGAGAGAATATCTTAGGCCCCATGCTCATGTGACATGGTACTCAATCCCATGAACCATGAGATCATGACCTGAGCTGAAATCAAGAGTCAGATGCTCAACCAACTGAGCCACCCAGGTGCCTGTGAAGCCCTTACATATTAATCATAGTTAAAAATTCCTGGTAATTCCACCCTTATCTGCCATACCTGATTCTGGCTCTGATGTTTTTTCAGTCTCCTTAAACTATGTTTCTGCCTTTTAGTATACCTTGTAATTTTTTTGTTTAAAGTGGGCATGACGTGCTGGATACAAAGACCTGTGGTAGATAAGCCCTTAGTAATGTGGTGGTGAGGTGTATACTCCTGTAGACCTGGGATGAGGTCTCAGCCTTTTGATGAGTCTGTGGCTCAGGCTGTGGACGGCACCAGTGCTTCTCACTTCCCCATCCTTAGGTGGCACAGGACGGGTGGAGGTGGCTAGAACTGGGTATTTCCCTGCCCCTAGGTAAGTTAGACTCTGGTAGAACAGTTTCTCCTGAGGGTAGGCCTTGTTAAGAGGAATAGAAAGCTCCGTGTCTTTCAGAATGGTTCCTTTCCCCTCCCCCTGCCAGCAACAAGAAGGGATTCACTGTGAGGACCTGGCCGGGTTCCTGGAAGTAACACTCACTAAGTGTGGGTGTTCCCCAGGGTCCCTCGATGTTTTTAACTCTGACTCGCCCATATTGAGCCCCTAGCCATTCGTCACTAACAGTAGAGGTTTTCCCACCATGCCCCAATGCCCGCCGTCTGTGTCTCCAATTTGGGGGGTATCACTTTGCCTTCTGAACTTTGGCTCAGGTCATGATCTCACGGTTTGTGGGTTCAAGCCCTGCATCGGGCTCTGTCGCGCGCTCTCTCTCTCAAAATAATATATAAACATTAAAAAAATGTATACCTAGAGTTTGATATTTTGGCAGTTGAGTTTCAAACAATAAAGTAAAAATCAATTTATGTGTTGCTTAATCATTGTAAGAAAAGACAAAAAGCATTCTGACGTTCTTAACTATAAGGAGATCCCTGATTTGTAGTAGAGAGTATAAAATGGCTGAATAATTATTGGCTTTATTCTTTGGAATTTTATACCTCGTAATTATAAGTTAGGTGTTTTACTTCTACTTTCTTGGGGAGTCTTGAAGAAGATTACATTATTACATTTAGTTTTAACACTGGAACCATTAAGGATTACTAAGATGAATTTGGCTAGGAAAACATAAAATAGTGAAGAAAAACAATTATGTTGGAAACTGAAGTGATTTATATTGTGAGCTATAATTTAATGGAACTACTTTTGAGTTAGTACAAAAAATACTTAACATTCTTTTAGATTTCTTACCTTATTTAAGAGTGTGTTAAATTCTTTCTGCCTTAACCCAACCTAGACATTTAGTGAGCTCTGAATTCTTTTCTTTTTTTTTTAATGTTTATTTATTTTTGAGTGAGAGAGAGAACACAAGTCAGGAAGGGGTCAGAGAGAAGGAGACACGGAATCCGAAGAAGTCTCCAGGCTCTGAGTTGTTGACCCAGAGCCCGACATGGGATTTGAACTCACAAACTGCAACGTCATGACCTGAGCCGAAGTTGGCCACTCAACCGACTGAGCCACGCTGGTGCCCCTGAAATTTTTTAATGCCAAAATCAAGAAAGAGATTTTTAAAATTGTGTAAAACTTGAAAGTGCTTAAAGAATTTTTAGGCCACTTCAGGGTTTCAATTTTATGTTCATGTTGATAATATATTTTATAAAATATCCTAAGGCATTCTTTTCTATTTAATAAGGTTTTTCTCTATGGGATAAAATTTCTCTAAGCCAAATTTTTGATAGTCTGCTTTCTTGACATTTTTGAAAAGCCATAAACCAAACCAATTAAGTGTCTTGTATGCTCAATAAAGATTTGTGCACACACATTTATGACTGATTTACATACAGCCCATGAAATGATCCTTCTTTTCAGGTATGGATGAAACAAATTGATGAATGAAACAAATTAATAGCTAGTGTTTTTCTAGTGAGTTAAGAGATCACTTGGATAAGTAAGTTAACCCCAGTTTTTTCGTCTGTTAACAGGCGATGATAATATCCATGTCGTAGGGTAAACCAGCCGTGACCCTTTACTGAGCCACAGTGGGCAGCATTTCTGTTGTAAGACTTACTAGGAATGTATCTGTGACCCTGCTGAGACACCGTCTCCTCTAAGTTCACCCAGCTCTTCCCCAGCCAGGAGGGTTTGCTTCCCTTTGTTCAGTTCCCTTAACACAGGAGTGCTAATCTGCAAGAGCCAGGAACATGTTTTATTCGGATTTTTTGTTCTTTCATCTTTATAACCTTTCTTATTTTTTCCTCCCCTTCTAAAAACAGATAAGCACAAACAGCAAAAAACACCTAGCATGGTACCTGGCACTTGGCAGGGAATGATCGGACCTGTCACCCCTATAAGCTTAAAATATTTTTATCTGGTTATTGTAGAAAATACAACCTGCAAATAATTGTAAGTTCCGTATTTCCTACGTACACATTTGGATTTCTAAGCAAATTAGTGTTTTCCGTGTTTAAGACTGTTTTGGGGAAGGCTATGTTAGTTTTCGCCCCATAATCAGTAGTTATCCTTGTCTCAAGTTATTATTATTGTATTGGTGAATTTAACTATTGGTGAATTAACTATTTGCCTGGAATACTTTTTTATTGAAGTATGATTAATATACTGTGTTATATTCGTTCCAGGTGTACAATGTAATAATTCAACAGTTCTGTACCTTATTCAGTGGTCACCATAAGTATAGCCACCATCTGTCATCCGACAGCGTTACCTTACTGATTATGTTCTCTATGCTGTACTTTTCATCTCTGTGACCTATTTATTTTGTAACTGGAAGTTTGTACCTCTTAATCTACTTTATCTATCACACGCATACCTCCCCCCTGGCAACCCCAGTTTGTTGTCTGTATTCGAGAGTCTGGGGTTTTTTGTCTCTTTTATTTCCCATTTGTTCATTTGTTTCTTAAATTTCATTTAACATAATACCCTCTAGGTCCATCCACATTGTTGCAAATGGGTCCTTTTTATGGCTGAATAATATTCCATTGTGTGTATATACCACATGTATAGAACACCTCTTTATCCATTCATCTGTGAATGGACGCTTGGGCTGCTTCCTTATCTTGGCCGCTATAAATAATGCTGCGATAAATGTAAAACATTTTTTTTTTAATTTAGATGTATCAAATGGCAGAAGACATTTATTTTTGTTAACAGAGCTCCCTGTGTAAATCTAATATATAAACTAACTTGATTTCCCATAAAATTCCTGAGTATTTTCAAAGCATAGTTTTCCTCAACTTTCTTCTAAAAAATAGCTGATTTTAACATATAAGTGACAGTAAAGCAAGTCAAAACAGAAAACGAAGTTTGATTGCTCTTTCTACATAAAGAGCCTTCAGGTTTAAAACTTACATGTGGGTCCCAACCTAAATTTAATTTTTTCTGTAGCTTGGATGTCATTACTGCGACTTTGGACTCATGATTTGTACATAGCCGTGTTGGTTTCTTCCCTTTCCCTAGCACGCATTTTTTTATACATGTGCTTGTTATTTGTCTCATATCTTTCTTTCCATTTTCTCTTTATCTGATTGACTTTTGAGTCCAAGTATATAGGGCTGTCGTCACCACTGTCTGTCATATACTCCTATGTGGGTATGCTGTATACAGTTCTACGCAGTAGTCACGAGCCACACGTGCTCATTCATTCGGCACTTGAAAATGGGGCTGGTCTGTATGGAGATGTGCTGTGAGCATGAAGTACACACTGCATTTCGAAGACTTGATAGAGAAAAAGAGTGTAAAATAGTTCATTGATAATCTTGCTGTAATTGGTTGAAACTAGAAAATTTTGTATCGTATATTGTCTTACATTTGTTGGAGTTCCTCAGTGGGGAGGAGAGGAGGGTCGCTGACTGGTCTTTCTGCAGGACTCTGGAGGTATTGCTGCGATCCTTCCTGACCTCTTCCCATCCTGATGGATCCTTTGGATAACGGTAATGGAGCATCAGGATGAGAGCCTGTCCTGGCTTTGCAGTTGCTTCCTTGTACTAGATGACTTAAAACGTAAACCAGAGCAGGCGACCCTCAAACAACAACAGATTTAAACTGGGTGGGTTCACTTACATGGGCGTTGTTTTTTGTTTGTTTGTTTGTTTGTTTTTCAATAAATGCAGTGTAGTACTGTGAATGTGATTTCTCTTTCTTAGGACTTTCTTAACATTTTCTTTTCTCTACTGTGAGAATACAGCATGTAATGCATATAACATACAAAATATGTAATATATTGCATTATGTATGTATACACTGTAACATGCAAAATGTGTTATGTGTTATATACAGTCAATAGCATATTATAAAAAACAGCAATCAACTGTTTATGTTATCAGAAAAGCTTCCGGTCAGTGTATTATATACAGTCAATCAGTAGTCTATGATAAACAGTCAGTTAACTGTTTATGTTATCATCAAAAAGGCTTCCAATCAACAGGAAGCTAGTAGATAAGTTTTTGGAAGTCAAAAAGTGGTACACAGATTTTTAAAAAATTTTTTTAATACATTTATTTATTTTTTATAGAGACAGAGCACAAGTGGGGGAGGGGCAGAGAGAGAAGGCGACACATAATCCAAAGCAGGCTGCAGGCTCCGAGCCGTCAGCACAGAGCCCGACGCGGGGCTCGAACTCACAAACCGCGAGATCATGACCTGAGCGGAAGTCGGATGCTTAACCGACTGAGCCACCCAGGCGCTCCGGTACACAGATTTTCTACAGCACGGAGGTTTGGTGCCCCTAACTCCTGCATTGTTCACGGGTCAACTATATTTTTACATGACTTACTTATTATGTATTACCGTTAAGTTCCATTATCTTCACATTATGGCAGTGGTATTAGCTCTGGCTTGCATTTGTTCAAATGCGTAAAGGCACCAGGTAAGTAATGAATGAATCCATCTTGGTTAGACAGTGCGCAGTGATAGATGTCCTGGGCTGTGGGTATGTATGTCCTCTCCGGAGTAACCCTTATTCCTGTTCAGCTTATTTCTTGCCTTACGGGAGCATATGTTGTCAGGTCTTTTAGGTTTTCAAGAGGAGCCAAAAATCTGTGGATTTTTCCGAATCTGAGATCCACCCGATCTTCAAAGACTGACAAATAATGCAGAATCCAAAACTAGTTATGCAGATGAAACCAAATATAACTGTGGTCTAAATGATAGTGCTTTGTAACTTTGGGCCTAAGGGGATGCTTCTTGGAAATAAATACAGATTTTAAATACTTTAGATGACCGAATTAAAAAATACACCAATTAAGAAGAGGGAGTAACCCCCCCCCCCCAACTCCCTCTTCTTAAAGTGCTTATTCCCTTTTAGAGAATATTAATCTCAGAGTAGTGGATAATTGAGAAATAGTATGTTACAGTTTCTATGTATTTTTTGAGTAGTTCTAGTACTGTATACTTTTATTTTTTGTAGGGATGTTTTCCTGCTCCTTATTCTTCTATTTACTTTTCTATCACTCATTTTAATGTGCATTTAGTTTCTCTGAATATTTAGAAGGCGGCTCACGTCAGGATGCTTCTTTAACCTCCTGGGGCTCCCTTCTTTGGTACTGTATGTGTGTGCTGTTCAGAAAATGGCAGGTTGCTTTCTGAGATCTCCTGGTTCTGGTTTGCTGCCCTGACCTTGATCCGACTGGCGCTTTTTTTGGCCTTTGCTGTCCCTGTCCGACTCAGTCTTGACTCCCTCCCACAGCTTCTAGTGTGTGCAGCCTCTGGGCTAGAATGGGGCCTTGGAGTGGCTGTTTCGAGAGTTCCCGGTGGCTAGATTTCTCCAGCCCTGGGAGAGGTCTGACGTGGTCCTCTCTGCACCCGCCAAGTGTGAGCTCTCTCAGTACCTACCAGCTGTGAGCTCTCTCAGTACCCACCAGGTGTGAGTTCTTTCTGCACCCTCCAGGGGTGAGTTCTTTCTGCACCCTCCAGGAGTGAGCTCTCTCTGCACCCACCAGGTGTGAGCTCTCTCTGCACCCTGTCGGTGTGAGCTCTCTCAGTACCCACCAGGTGTGAGTTCTTTCTGCACCCTCCAGGAGTGCGCTCTCTCTGCACCCACCAGGAGTGAGCTCTCTCTGCACCCTGCGGGTGTGAGTTCTCTTAGCACCCACGACCAGGTGTGAGCTCTTTCAACACGCTTTTCCACACGGACACTGATCATGTTCAGGTCTGAGGCTGTTGGTGATTCACTGAGAAAACCTTTCCCTACTGTTATTTGTAAATGTTTTCTTTGGGTTTGGGATCTGCTCTCTAGTTCTGTCTGAATTTGTGGGGAATCATGAAGGTCCAAACCTGCTCAAATGCTGCTGTCCACTGGGAAACCCAGGTGCCCCAAGTGTGTAATCTGGTGTGGGGCTGGCAGGCTAATCGATTAGACGGCTCAGTGTGTTTGAGTAGATTTACAGATTTTGTTTAAGAGCAAAGTTATATTCTTTCTATTAAAGTTGGGGGAAAACTAAGTCATTTGCTGCTGTATATATATATTAAAAAAAAAAAAAAAAAAAGCCTTTACCAAGAAAAGGCATAGAAGGCATAGAAAACTTGCAGTAAAAAAAGGTGACCTAGCTCATGGTGTGGAAAGCTGTTGTATTGCTGGCCCCGTGCAGACTCCACTCCAGCCACAAACACGGCTGGGCGGCTGGAACAGGTTGTCTCTCTGCCCTTTGTGGTTCTCTTCCCAATGTAGTGCCCAAGGCAGGTCTTATAAAACATTGAAGGAGTACATGAGTTACCGTTCACTGTTCAGACAGGTTTGAGCCAAGACCTTGACTGAGTATCGCTTGTCCCCATTTCCCAGATACAGATACGGTAGCGCCTGAGGTTCGTTCAGAAGCCCTCTGTGGAGTAATCAGTGTTTACTAAGGGCCAGTGTGCTCAGTTTCCTTCACGGAAGGGCCATACGCTTTTGAAATCCACATCTGCTTCGAGGTCGTTAATGTCCTAGTAAAGACTCTCTTCTCTCTATGTAAAGAAGAGCGTGTGTGCAGTGTTTTAGATGGATTTGCAATACCACAGCGATCCTGAACTGGGAACTTAACCCTGAGTGTAAAACATTCAGTTCTCAGCCACACAGAACCTTAGCCGTGTTGTTGGCGTCTGTACATAAAGATTTGAAAAGGTGAGAACGTTGTGTGCTCCTTCTCACTACTGTAGATATTACCTCCACGACATGAATACATACACGTATTTTTTCTCCATTTGTCTTTCAAGGTCTCAGCCAGTTTCCTCTCCAGTCGTCCTGCAGTTCGGTCACGCGGAGACCCTTCTTCCACTGCTCTCTCTCATGGGCTACTTCAAAGACAAGGAGCCCCTGACGGCTTACAATTACAAGGAACAGATGCATCGGAAGTTCCGAAGTGGCCACATTGTGCCCTATGCCTCGAACCTCATGTTTGTGCTTTACCATTGTAAGAATGCGAAGACCCCCAAAGAAGAGTTCCGGGTGCAGATGCTATTGAATGAAAAGGTGTTGCCATTGGCTCACTCCCAGGAAACTGCTTCCCTATATGAGGATCTCAAGGAGCACTACAGGGACCTCCTCCAGAGCTGTCGCGCCAGTGACGAGTGTGAATTACCAAAGGTGAACAACACGTCTGATGAGCTATGAGTCACCGGACGGGATCTTCCGTCCGTCAGGGAGTGACCCCGCGCTTGGAGTGGCTGGGCAAGCCGCGGTTGCAGGAAGCTTTCCCAGTACTTGTGTATTGCTGTCTTTTCACAGAAAGACGTCGAGTTTCTTTTTGAATCTGGACAGGGATGTGTAAGCAGCGGTCCTCCCGGGGCAGCTGTCTTACGGGGGAAAAGTCTGTTGGGAAAAATAGCCGGCACTGCACGTGTTGACAGAAATTAGATTCTTCCTATTTGTAGAAGAACTCTCACACTGACACAATATGATTTCACAGTGATCCTTGAGGGTGCTGGAGTCACAGCGTCTGCCCCAGGGATGATCGTAACTTCACGGTTGTGCTGCCCTTCGCTTTCCCGCAGGTGGCACGGCTCTGCTGTCATCCGTCTGCCGCGGAAAACAGGCGGAGCCCCGGGAGCGTCACTCTGGAAGAAGCTAGCCTCTCTAGTGAAGGATTCGAAACGACATTAAGAAATAGAGTGTGATTTTCAAAGGACACCTTCACCGAAGGAAGATAGAGTATAATAAAACAGATATTTTATAAAGTATCTGAACACTTTTTCAGTAATTCCTTTTGACCTCCTGGTGAGTCTTGCGAGGCCATTCCTTAATTACTACCTTAGCTGCTCTGCATTTGTAACGGTGGAGGGACAAAGGGGACCATTAGCAGCGAGTAAGACGGAAAGAATCAAAGTTTCTTAGTCCGTTGCTTCGCAGTTTGGTTTGTTTGTTTTTTCATTCTATCACTTTGCCTCTTTTTATATATTGCCTCTATGTGAAATGTATCTTTTGGTTATTTATTGCTTTTCCATTCTCCCCCTTCCCCTCCCCACCCCCCATAAAGATTTCATCCTGGCTGGCTTAGTTTCGTAGATCTGAACCCATTTTTCAGATACTTCTGAGTTTTGTCAGATGCTGTGAAAGTGTTTGCTATAATAATAAACAGAATTCTTGTGACTTTATTATCAGGTCTTTTCTGCTGTGTTGATACAGGCAGTAAATGATGGTAAAAAGTTGGAGTTTCAAGTAGCTTTGACTAAATCAGGCAATATAAGGCAGTTTTATTCTGATAGAAATTTCCTCAAGTAAATTTCCACTTTAAGAGAAATGGAAATGCATTTTCTTAAAAATCCAGGGGCGCCTGGGTGGCTCAGTCGGCTAAGCATCCGACTTCAGCTCAGGTCACGATCTCGCGGTCCGTGAGTTCGAGCCCCGCGTCGGGCTCTGGGCTGATGGCTCAGAGCCTGGAGCCTGCTTCCGATTCTGTGTCTCCCTCTCTCTCTGCCCCTCCCCTGTTCATGCTCTGTCTCTCTCTGTCTCAAAAATAAATAAACGTTAAAAAAAAAAATTAAAAAAAAAAAAATCTAGATAAGAAGTATCACAACTATATACTGAAATTATAAAAGAAGTTGCATAGACCATCTGTTGATGATTGATCCTCAAATGAATTATGTTCATAAAATAGATGATTAGCTGCTAAATACTCCTGGTGTACCAATATGCCTCTGATTGTGCCTGCAAAGGTCTGGTGTTCTCTCTCTCTCTCTCCTTTTTTTTCTCTGTTTTTTTTTTTTTTTTTTTTTTCTTTTTGGTAAATGGGCAAAGAAGAGAATACTATAACCAACGTTCATGTCCATCATCCTGTTTGTAGATCCAAATAAGGACAGTTAAGGACTTTTTTGTGTTCTGTGCCTCGGGGTAACCAGCATAAAATTTAGTATTCTCACCAATTCCCTTGCCGCTTGACTCATGGAAACTGGCAGTATTGTTGCGGGGACTCCATTTTCTGTGAAAGGACATATTATACATCTCATTCTTGAATGAGGGATTTACTTTAACTGCCGTGTCTTCTCTTGAAGATTTTCCTCGATCCTGATTGTCACAAATTAATATTGTCAATACATCAGTACTTGAGTACGCATTATATGTACGTACACTAGACTCAGAATATAAGTATATAAAATAGAATGGACGTAGTTCTTCCAAGGGGCTTATTCTACAAGCCCTTAACATTTACTTGGTGTCTGACACATCGACTAAAGAATTTTTGATTTACAGACTTTCTCCTGAAAGTTTAAAGGTCTCATGTTAAGAATCGTTTAATTTTATTGCTAAAAGGACCATATAGTCATCTTAACAGTGAATTCTTCAGGCTGGAAGGTAAGTGTGGTCCAGTTTAGCTAATGCTACAGAGATCATGTTTATTCTGGTGCTATTATTCCCATTTAGGATATGCCTGAAACTGAAGAATTTTATGGTAAAATCCAGCGGTCTTCTCCAGGATGGGATATGTAAAAAGTTGAACATCGAAAAATGATCTTTGGCTAACAAGTTCATTCATAATAGGTGACCAAATCACTGAGTTAAGCCAAAATTTACTGACCGCTGGTTCTGACATTTTGGTCGATTCATAACAGGCTGTGGCCATGAGCCATTTTTCTGTCTAATCTACAACTCGATGTATGTGTGCATTGTACTTACTGTTTTTTATAGTCATGTTATCATTTTGAGGTTTCTGCTCTCCAACCCGTCATCATTCACTTGATACTATTTTTGCATATAATCCTGATCATCATCTTAACACTGAAGGCAGCACTGAACTTGTAAAGAAATAAGAGCTGTTTTTTTCCAGGCACAACCAACTTTTGTATCTTCCCTTGGTTGCTTTCCTCTTGTCACCTGCAGAACTGATGCATGCCCTTAAATATCTGGGAGCCACACATACGACCAAACCAGAAGATGTAAGTGTAAGTTTTCAGAATATATTTCTCTAAGATGGGTATTTCATGTGGTTCGTTAATGATCCTTGGAATTCGGACTGTCTTCTGCCAAGTGGAAGCTGAAAATAAATATTTGCATTACCATACAATTTGCCTATATGTAGCTGTCTGGAACTTACTTCCCAGATTACTGCGTTCCCTCCTAACCATTCTTCCCACTCCCTTAGCATTTCCCTCCACTCACCCAGCCGCTCTGGCCACTCTTAAGCACGTTCACATCCTGTTAAGCTATTTTTTAGTGTGTGTGTGTGTGTGTGTGTGTAATAGTATTTTTGAGAAAATGCCACAGGAAAAAAAAAAAAAAATCATGTTGTTCCAATGAACAGATTTGTAGTTTGAGCATCCTATCTAGCAACCTGGGAGGACGTTAATTTTTAGAGCTGTAGCCATATGGGGAACTTGTGGCTCAGTATGAGGTAGAGTATGTGACTCTTGATCTCCAAGTTGTAGAGTTTACCTAAAAAAACCAAACTGTTTTGTCATTACTGAAGTAATACATTGTAAGATAGAGGGATTCTTCATCTTATTCGAAAACTAGTCTCAACTCAACACCTTCCATCTCTTCCCGGATTTTGAACCATTATTTAGACTCCAGCATTTCGCGTTCACACTTTTGTTTGATGTACTGGGAGAACAAATGTTTGTTCACTAAAATGATAGCCTTCCAAATTCAATAATACTCCTCGTATCATGAGAAAATTCCATGAGAATGTTGTACAGGATTTCTGAAATAGCTAACCTGGAAAATCAAGCTGGGGTGGAAATCTATGGATACTACCTGCTTTTTTCTTTAGAGTTCATGCTGCCGACCTTGGTTCTGATTGTCTTTTGACCAAACGTTAACAATATGGGTGCTTCTGGAGACTTTTTCAACAGACACTCTGTTTTTAAAAAAAAATCCAGTTTTGATACAGATTCTACAGATGGTGGTGTATGTCTTTGTATACCTCCGGATGAGAAAGCTCTCTTTAACTGGTGAGACAGTGTTCGTGGAGATGGGAAGAACACTAGCAGTGCCCTAGCCATAGTCCCTCTTCCCCTGGCAGACCATTAGTTCTCTTCCTGATGTCTGCCCTTTCCCTTGCCATCCCGAGATGGCGCGGACAGGAGACTGCTCTTTCTTCTGTCTGCAGTGTCGGCTCCCTGACATTCTGTCACTCTTTGCCTTGGGGGGATCGCGAGGAGAGCCCGGTTTCCTGACTTGACTATTTTTAGACAGTTAAAGGTTTTGTAGTCTCCTTCCCCTACCTGAGTTCTCTCCCTGGTGGGGAAAAAAACAACTGGCTTTCAGAGGGTTTTTTGGCCATTTCACTACTAAGATGCCTGGAAAAGAGTCTGAGGACAGATTGAGATGCTTGGGACAGATAGAAGCAATGCCCTGGGGCCTTTTCCTCGCTGAGACCAGTGCCTGAGACTCCCAGTTACCTGTAAGGAGCCGGAAGCCGCTGGGATTCTGTGTTAGCCTGGTTGCCAAGTCTTCAGGGCTGTCTGAGAGGGAAATGGGCTGGCACAGCCAGCCCCGTGCAGCTTTCCCAAACAGGTAGTGCTGATTTTTGCCTCATCACCTGCTGGAGGGAGGAGATTAAGCTGTACTTGCTTTTCAAGTCTGGCTGTCAGCAACCTCGTTCTTGAAAAAACAGAAGCCTAGCAGGGAGACTTGCCTCCAAGAGCTTCAAAGAACTGTTTACTTTGACAGGTCTAAAAGCTCTGGTTCCTCAGTATTTTACAAGCACTGTTGTAGATCGGGGTGCACGTATTTGTTAGTATTTGCCCAAACGGATCCACCAAGTCTCGCCTTCAGAGAAAAATCATCTCGTGGTACAGAGCCATAATGTAATGAGAGGTTAGATAATTCCCAACATACCTGGTGTTAACGAGATTCCTACAAAATAGTGTGTAAACTAATAGTCACCATCGGGTAAGGGAAATACCTACCCCTACCGCGTACTTTAGAAGGTATTTTACTGTTATTCCGCCTAATCTCTGTTACGGACTGTGTAGTCAGCGTGAAATCCATTTTGCGGATGCAGAAATGAGGCCGAGCACGAAAGTGCCTGGTTTTTTGTTTCGTCGTGTTTTTTGTCTTAATACTTGAAGCTCTATTCGGATGTGTTCGTTCTATCAGTGGTAAGGATGGAATTTCGACCAAGTTCATCTGAGGCACTTTGGTGCACAGATTGTTTGAGTCATGCATTCTGTACACCACATGAATCTCTTAATTCTGCTCACCAGTGCAATGAAAATGCTGCCTCCCTCTATGCTTCTCTGAAGCCGTTGGCTCTAACTGCTGAGCTCAAGGGAGACAGAACGTCATCAGAGCCTTTCAAATGACCTTTTCCAAGGCAGATGGGTTCCTTCCGTCTCCCCAGGCTCAGCTGACTGCACCACGCACCTAGTGGAGAAGGCTTTCCGAAGGGCGGGTTAGTTGTTGTATCACAGACCGTCCCTTAAAATTGTATTTGTGGTATTTCAATTTGCTTATTTTTGAGAGAGACACAGTGTGAGCAGGGGAGGGGCAGAGAGAGAGAGAGAGACACAGAATCGGAAGCAGGCTCCAGGCTCTGAGCTGTCAGCACAGAGCCCAACGCGGGGCTCGAACTCACGAACGGTGCGATCACGACCTGAGCCAAAGTCGGACGCCTAACCGACCGAGCCACCGGGTGCTCCATGTGTCTGTAGTATTTCAAGCAAGTCAGACCCTGTTGGAGATTCTAGGTCATTTCAGTTCCAAAATAATGGGAATGATCATTCACTGCGTACTGATTTTCCCTTCCATTGCTTCATTCAGGAAAGCAGCCACTCACATGGACTCTTGAAGCCTCACTCCCATGACTTACCCTCTGAGTCCATAAAGCCAGGTTCTTTGAGCACACCTCAGTGGCGGCAGCGGGCAGATGCTTTACCAGATATCTGTGATGCAGAAGTCTAAGGGGGTGGGAGGTGCAAAAGGTGAGAATTTACTGCCAAGTTGCACAGGTTACGCCCCGTCAATGATCTCTGCCCCACTCCATCATATAAACGTGCCTCTTGGATTCATTCCCATTGCAAGAACAATGTGGGTTAGAGCAAACACCACGTGACTACTGGGTGGTTTTATGTCAGAATCCTGTTCCATACAGGCATTGCTAGAAAATATTTCCCAATCTGAGGACCTGAACACAAAAGATCTCTCAGTGATCATGTTATCACTTTAAAGTGTAGCCTTCAGACCAGCAGCACGGACCTCACATGGAAGCTTGTGCACTTATGTGTGGGAGCTTCCTATAATCTGCTAATTCATTTTCCTGCACCTTGGCTGCGGTGGCAGGGTATACAGGGTGGGGGGTTGGTCAGAAGGGCTGTCCTTTGCACTTCGTGAGCTCTCCTGATTCAGTCCCAGCCCCCATTTTCATCTGGACCTTGTCTTTTATCTCCCGTTCTACCTTCTATGGATTTTTATTCCCAGGAGAGTCTCCTCAAAGTGGGGCCATCTCCTAGAAGGGAGCACCAGCAGCTGACGTTTAGGGGTTCACGGGGCCTCTGCTCAAGTCCTTTCAGAGCTGAAGGTAACCCAGCTGCATTTGGGTACTGGCCCTCTACTTTCAGTGAGTACCTGTGGGTGAGTCCCCATGCCATCAGCTACCCCACTGTTCCCATGGAGACGACGCTTATATGGTTATGGGCCGCGTGGCTCTGTGTCCCTTCTCAGTTTGGGGAACTCTTGGGGCTACTTCATCAACTTGTACTGTGGATGTTGTCTGTGGGCTGTTGGTTTTATAATCTTTGTTGCTCTGTTTTTATGGGAGTCAACGGGTCGGAGAAAGCTAAAACATTATGCCACCATTTGCCATCTTCTCAGATTCTCTTTCCCAAGCCTTTTATTTTTTTAACTTTTTATGTATTTATTTTGAGAGAGACAGAGGCAGTGCAAGTGGGGCAGGGGCAGAGAGAAAGGGAGAGAGAGAATCCCAAACAGGGTCCACGCTCGGCACAGAGCCAGACACGGGTCTCAAACCACAGGATCGTGACCTGAGCCAAAACCGAGAGTCGGATGCTTATCTGAGCCACCCAGGTGCCCCCCAAGTCTTTTAGAGGGTCACCACCATTCCTGTCTCTTCTTTGATAAAGTGCCTGTTCAAATATTTTGCCCAGCAGTGGGTTGTCTGTCTTCTAGTTATTGAAATGTGTAAAGATTCTTTACAGATTCTGACTACAGATTCTTTATCAAATAAATGTTTTGTAAACATTTTGTTCTAGTATGTGGCTTCTTTCAATCGACACGATGTTATGAGGCTCATTCATGTTTCACGAATGACGGTTCATTCACTCTCATTGTATTGTATTATATGAATATACCATAAGTCACCCATTTATCTCTTGACGGACATTAGGGTAGTTTCAAGTTTGTGGCTAGGAGCGTAGTGCTGTCATTAAAATTCTTGTGCCTTTGGTGAGCATATATATGCATTTCTAAATCTGTATAGATTCCATTAGGAGCGGAATTGCTAGGTCATAGGGTATGTCTGGGTTCACTTTTGGTAGTGAGTGCTAAACATTTTTCCACAGCAGTTGTACTAATCCACACCCCCAACAACAGCATGTGACAGTGCCATTGGGCTGACAATACTACTTGGTATTGCCCATCTTTTCGCTTTAACTATTTGGGGGGGGGAGGGTTGTTATCTCATTCTGGTTTTAATTCGCATTTCTCAGGTAACTGATGGGATTGGGCTGCTTTTCAAAGGCCATTACACAGCTTCTTTGGTGAAGTGCCTGTTTAAGTCTTTTCCCCCTTTTTCTGTTGGATTATCCGCCCTTTCTTTGTTTTTTGTTTGTTTGTTTTAATCTGTAGGCTCTGGTAGCTTTTAGATTTTTCTCTTTACCCTTGATGAAGTGTAATTGTAAGTGTGGAATTGTCTTTGTTCAGTATGAGAGGGTAGACCTCAAAGCTCATATCTTTCTCCGGTTCCGGAACCATCTCGATTTTTCTTTCTTTAAATATTATTTCTCTGCCATTTTCTCCGTCCCGTCTGCTGGAACTTCTGTTAGATGTTATGTTGGATCCTTTCAATCTCTTCACCTGTAAATTGATCCCCCAAGCCTCTTGGCTGCTGCTTGCTTTATCTTTTTTAACCCTTTGTGGATACTGCTTTCCAACTGATGTTCTGACCACATCCATCTGGTGAGGTGTTTTGGGTTTTTTTTTTTTTTTAATTCATTACTACTTTTTAAAAGCTTCAATGACTAAAAATACTTTCCAGTACTTCTAATTGGTTCTTTTTCATATCTGCCTGTTTTAATTTCCGTATTTTTGTTTTGTCTTCTTTTTGTTCCTTACACCGAAGGTTAATCTTCAGTTTGTCTCTTTGGCCATTCTGAACATTTATTTTAAGTCTTTGTCAGCCTGTGGCCTAAAATTAATTTTCATTTCCTCCTGAATGAATTCATGTTCCCCCTGTTGATTTTATTTTATGTGTGTATTTATTTTTCTCTTCCTAGTTAGATTTCTTTTTGGAAATGTCGTGGGCACACTTGTTTAGCGTGGAACTTGTGTTTATTTCTGCCTGCCTTTTCCTCTTCCCAGTCTTTCTGTCCTCACTTCGACATGCCTGGTGTTTTTGCAGTTGCCACAACCTAGATTCCCGGTCCCAAGCCACACTTATCGCGATATTGGGGGAGTGGCTGTGTCACCAAGCCACTCCTAGCCCTCAGCATGGCCCACCGTCCCTCCGTGGGCCAAGGCACACCCCTTGCTCTCGGGCTGTGTCTCCCAGGAGTGGCTGTTCAGCACTTTTGTTCATCCTTTGAAGCCCAGGACCCTGCTTTCAAGCAGCAAATCATTGATCTCTCACCTCATTTGAAACATTTTTGGTCCCCATTAAATTTCAGAACTTACAAGCCGAGCCCCCTCTGCTGTTTCCTGGGGAGCGCCAGCCCATCTCGCTACTCCGTGTTACTCTTCTGTTCTGGCTCATGGAATATGTAGTCTGTGTTTCAGACCTTCTGTCTTGTCTTTTCTTTTTTTTTTTTTTTATTTTTTTTTATTTTTAAAAAATGTTGATTTATTTTTGGGGCACCTGGGTGGCTCAGTCAGTGGAGCAGAGTCTGACTCTGGCTCATGGCTTTGAGCCCCGCATCGGGCACTGTGCTGGCAGCTCAGGGCCTGGAGCCTGCTTTGGATTCTGTGTCTCCCTCTCTCTCTCTCTGCCCCTCCCCCCCCCCCACGCTCTATCTCTCTCTGTGTCTCAAAAATAAATGTAAAAAACAAAATTTTTTTAAATATTTATTTTTGAGAGACAGAGAGCGAGCGCAGGGAGGGTCAGAGAGGGAGGGAGACACAGAGTCTGAAGCAGGCTCCAGGCTCTGAGCCATTAGCACAGAGCCTGACACGGGGCTTGAACCCACGAACTGTGAGATCATGACCTGAGCCGAAGTTGGATGCTTAACCAACTGAGCCACCTAGGTGCCCCCCCCCCTTTTTTTTTAATGTTATACCATATTATTACTTAAGCAGAAGAAGTATGTCAAAGTACGGACTTACTGAACCATCTTGACCAGAAACCCAAGTACTGTATGTATTTTTAATACCAGTGGGTACTCCCAAATCTGGGGAAAATTACTGAGCTGCTCTGAACCTCTGTTTATTTCTCTGTAAAACGAGGTCTTTAAAGTCCCTCCTGCTTCTGAGTTCTGTAGTTGATGTTACCGACAGACAGCCTCTGGTTGTGTCCACATTCACTGGGACCATCTGCCGCGGGGCGGGCTTGGAACCACGGTTTCTGCTTTCTGACTCCAGAGCTGTTGCTGCCATGATTCCAAACAGCAGGTTGGATAAGGTTTCAAAAGTAGAACCTCTCTGACACAAAAGTGGACTTTTATGGAAAGAGCAAAGGGCAGCAGTTGAGAAAGAAGCTTTTTTAGTGTGGTTCTTACAACCTCAGAAAACTGGGAGCAATAGTGAGGGCAAGCAACAGGCCTGAAACAGACAGAAGAGGTGGTAGTTAGTGATGAGGTTTTGGGGGCGATAGTGGGGCTCGCGGGGTCCAGAGCGCACGGCCGAAAAAGAATTCTTGAAGACGTCTCTGGTGCAAAAAGGTGATTTTATTAAAGCTCGGGGACAGGATCCCGTGGGCAGGAAGAGCTGCCCGGGGACCAGGAGGAGAGACTGGGGGAGGTAAAGTCCAGGGGAAGTTTCCAGCGAGATTTTCATATGCTAAAGAAGATTCCCAGGATGGTGGAGGCCAGAAACTAGGGTGGTTTTCCCTCCAGCAAAGCATTAGCATTGAGACAGCAGGGGGTTCCCCGAAGAAACGTTTGCTCGGCCGGCCTCAATTGTTTGTCAATGGGCTGCAGGGTATAAGGAGATTTAGTTCTACCTGCCATTCCCTCCTGCCTCTGTCCCCACATCACCGTGGAGAGGTGATGTTGGGGCTCCAGGAAATGGCGTCTATAGGTTTCTGGAGATTTGGCTGTTGATAAGATTGCCTGTTTCTTGTGATTTACTAAGATGCTTGTCAATAGATGGAGACTCAGGTCCTGCAGGACTGTGATCTATCAGTTAACCCTTTGTTTTTCCCCTTTCCTTCTTGGGCAGCCTGGAGGGTGTATCACGTGTATCCCGCCTGGCAGGGAGGGGGGGTGTTGCAGCCTGTCAACTTGCCTTATGCTCCCTCATCAGTTAGGGTGACAGACGGCTCTTAGGTCGTAAGAAACGGTCACAGTTACCACACCATCAAGGAAGTGGGGCCTGGCAAAAACTACCTGTTGCCTTTTCGTTTACCAACTAGACAAACTAAAGAGATAGTCTTTTAAAAGCCACAAAACCTGAAACTTTCAGAAAACTGCTAACGTTTTTTTTTTTTTTTTCAGCCAATTAAAGCCCAGGCTCAGGTCCTGACTCCTAGAGTAGCTTCAGGCACCAGCCATGGACAATGAGAAGGCTTTGTTGTGTTTGGGGACAGAACAAGAGTGCTAGACTGAAGTTCAGTCCTGGGGTCTGATGAGGGAGCGTGAGACAGGCTGAGGGGCCAAGCACAAGCTAGCACCCCCCTTCCTGCCCCACAGATCAGATGGGATCTGTGTGATATTCCTTGGACACTCCCACCTACCCCAAAACAGGAAAGGACAAAAAACAAAAGAGTCTGTCCGTTTACAAGGAAAAGGCAATCCCATCAGTGGCCTAAAGTCCAGGAACTCCCTACTGTCTTTTTTAATTTTTTTTTTTCAACGTTTTTTATTTATTTTTGGGACAGAGAGAGACAGAGCATGAACGGGGGAGGGGCAGAGAGAGAGGGAGACACAGAATCGGAAACAGGCTCCAGGCTCCGAGCCATCAGCCCAGAGCCTGACGCGGGGCTTGAACTCACGGACCGCGAGATCGTGACCTGGCTGAAGTCGGACGCTTAACCGACTGCGCCACCCAGGCGCCCCTGCCTACTGTCTTAATGCTAATGCTTTGCTAGAGGAGAAAACAACTTTAGCTTGGCCATAGCTAGACCTCCAGTAAGTCTTTAGCCTGTGAAAGTCTATTTGGAAACTCCCTCCTGACTATCTCCCCTGACTCCCTAAAACAGTCACCCCCCAATACTTGAAGTGCAGCTCTTTCTGCCCACAGGCCCTGACCCCAAGCTTTAATAAAATCACCTTTTTGTACCAAAGACGTCTTCAAGAATTCTTTCCTGGGGTGCCTGTGGGTGGCTCAGTCACATAAGTGTCCGACTTCAGCTTGGGTCACAATCTTTCAGTTCGTGAGTTCGAGCCCCGCTTCGGGCTCTGTACCGACCACTCTGAGCCTGGAGCCTGCTTCGGATTTTGTGTCTCCCTCGCTCTCTGCCCCTCCCCTGCTCATGCTCTAACTTTCTCTCTCACTTTCTCTCTCTCAAGAATAAACAAACATTGAAGAATTCTTTCTTGGCCATCGGCTCCAGACCCCACGAGCCCCCCATCCCCCCAACGCTTCATCATCATCTGGTACGATCTCTGGATCTGCCTAGCAGTGTGATTCTCACCTCTTTCTCCTCTGGAAAACAAAGAGAGCTCCTGAGCGAGTATCTTCATGATAGAACAAGGGAGACAGCCCTTGTATCATGAGATCCGGAGGGTCTTTCTTCCCCTGTGAATTCCATCCTCTGTTTTGTTTTTTTTTTTTAATTTTTTTTTTTAAGGTTTTATTTATTTTTGAGACAGAGAGAGACAGAGCATGAACGGGGGAGGGGCAGAGAGAGAGGGAGACACAGAATCGGAAGCAGGCTCCAGGCTCTGAGCCATCAGCCCAGAGCCCGACGCGGGGCTCGAACTCACGGACTGCGAGATCGTGACCTGAGCCAAAGTCGGACGCTTAACCAACTGAGCCACCCAGGCGCCCCAATCCTCTGGTTTTTTTTTTAAGCACAAAGGGGTCCTGGTCAACTGAGTTCGTTCAGTTTCAAAACCTCAAAGGCAAAAATATAAGCGTGTTAATGTAAGCTGATTTAATTTGAAATGGTGAGGATAAGAAAATGGCAATTTGAAGGAACAGCTGGACAAACCAAGTCCTGCTGCGATTCAGACGAGCCTGGGCCCAGCTTTCTCTCCACTGTGCCTCCGGCTGCATTTTGGGACCCGCACCGGCATAACCCATGATCTGGATTGGCCTGGAAAGGAAACATCTGGTCGGGCCTCTTTGCATTGTCTCCAGCACTTGGCCTCACCTCAGCTCACCACACTTGAGCGGATTACTGTTGCTCTCCGCCAGTCCTGTGCTAACATCTTCCTGCTTGTGACGTGAAGCAGGCAAATCATTTCCCAAGGCAAACAAGTGCAGGCTGTTCATCTGCAAGGCTGTCCACTTTCTCCCCCGTCCACAGCAAGTGCCGATTTTCTCCTTCAGGCCAGTGACAGCAGTGAGAGGTCCATGAGGACTTGGGACCCAGGGAGAAGAACTGAGGCTTTTGTGCGTGAAGTTACAAATCTAAAGAGGCTTTGTGAGAGCCAGTCCTGTTCCCCACCCCACCCCCACCCCTGCTGGGACACCCTGTTCTGAGCTCTGTGGTAAAGTAAAACCGGGGTGCCTGGGTGGCTCCGTCCAACTTTGGCTCAGGTCATGATCTCACGGTTCGTGAGTTCGAGCCCCACCTCGGGCTCTGTGTTGACAGCTCAGAGCCTGGAGCTGCTTTGGATTCTGTGTCCCTCTCTCTCTGCCCCTCCCCTGCTTGTGCTCTTTCTTTCTCTCAAAAATAAAAAAAAAAAAAAAAAATAGAAAAGAAAAAAGAAAGAAACCAGGGCAACCAGCCAAAAAGTCCATCTCGGTGCCTGATGCTTGCTAGCTTCGAAAGCTCGAACCTCCCTTGTGCCCCTTCTCCTCCCTCCTTCACACTCTGGCCTCAGCACAGGTCGGGGGCAAAGGGCAAAAAGCCTTTGACAAGGGAAGGAGTTAAGCTCAGAGAGAGTAGAGGGCAGGTTTGAAAGGCGTGGGGTCAAGGGCTTGTGTCCTCTTTGACTTTGAAACTGGCTTCTACACTGGGGTGTGTGGGGTTTACGCATTTGGAACGCATGCTTGCCACACGCTAGGGGCTCAGTAAACTAAATGTTGAATGCGTTGAGCGAGAGAACCTTCTGAGCCAGGTGCGGTGGGTGCTCTCGAGTCTTCTCTCTGTCCCTCGGATGATGGGGCTCACCTAGCCTGAGAGTCCCGGGGCTCACGCTCACCTCCTGAAAGAGCCCGGAGCAGCCGAGCGCTAAGTAGGGCCACATGCTCTTTAGAACGTATGGCTTCTTTGCTGACTTGCCAGTTCTCCCCGCACTCCCTTTTCTGTGTTCTTGCAGTGTTCTGATCCAGAGGAACCTGGGTTTGGGCTTTGGGAGGGAGGGGGCGCGAGGGCTCCTTTGCTCGGGGACCGTCGGCCTGCCTCTGGCCACCTGGAGGGGACCTTCCACAAGGTCCGGCCCAGCCCGCTGTGGTCTGCGGGGGATTGGGGGCCAAAGTCTTATGAGATGCATTTGCCTGGCCTCGTTTTTTGTGCGTTCGTTTTTCTTCCCTCAAGGGTGTAAGGTGGGAAGGGGGCCAAGAGCAGGGAAGGGGAAGGAGAGAGGCATTTGAAACCCCAAGTCCCTGCCATCTCTCCCTATGTAAATCCCGCTCCTCTTTCGTACGACGTGCATCGTTCATGAAAATCTGTCTGGAGGAAGCTGAGGTCTGAAGCGCCAACTTCCTGTCCCGCTCATTTCAGCCATGCCGACGGGCAAGGAGGACGGGCCAGAGGAACGGATGTCCTGTGGCCGCAAGGTGCTAGCCCTGGACTCAGCCACTCGCCCACAGTCTCACTAACCCCCCTGAGAACCCATGGGGTAGACACGTTTCCCATTCCCATTTCACAGACCAGGAAGGTGAGGCTGAGACAGAAGCACCTTGTCCAAGGTCGGGGAGCAGCAGGGCCAGCAGGCCAAGTCCGGCAGTCTGACAGAGCTGCTGTTCTGTCCGCTGTGTGTGTCCCCCTCATGCTGAGGAACAGTGCGCCTGCCGTGGCCCCGCCTCGCGGATACGCACTTGTGTCTGTCTCCCAAGACACGTCCACACTGCATGGTTGTGGTGTTTGGGACTCCACCATCAGGTAGACTCCCGGCCCACCAGGCTGCATCCGTCAGTTCCTCATCGTGAAAGAACAACTTGGCTGTTTTTCTGAGTGGATCATTCCCGCCAAAGAACAGTCGCCCCTTAGGTCTATTTGTCTTAATAGAAATCAAAATCTGGGGCGCGTGGGTGGCTCAGTCGTTTAAGCGTCTGACTTCGGCTCAGGTCATGATCTCACGGTTCGTGAGTTCGGGCCCCACACGGGGCTCTGTGTTGACAGCTCAGAGCCTGGAGCCACTTCCGATTCGGTGTCTCCCTCTCTCTCTGCCCCTCCCCCACTCACACTCTGTCTCTTCTGTTTCTTAGAAATAAACATTTAAAAAAATTAGCAAAATACGAGTTTGTCAGTCATTCCTAAAACACTGACCAGCTTAAACACCTACCTTTTTGTAGCATTTACATGTCATTTTGGAAAGGGCCTTGGCCCATAATTATTCTTATCTGGAAGACCTACAGGACATGGACGTGCGAGGACAACCAAAGCCAGAGGGAATGGGTGTATTTCTGTTCTCAGCGACATGGTGCTTTACTGGCACAGAAGTGAGTCTCAGTTCAGGATGCTGACCTGGTCAGCCAAGGGACAAGGGTACCGTATTTCTTTTCAGTAATTGTATTGGGTGCCCTTGGAAATCACGAGCTCTGTGCACCGAGGAGGAAACACATAGAGAAACCCTGTGTTCACTAGAACTCTCATCCACTTTTAGATGACTGGAAAAAAAAAAAAAAAAAGAATAAGTCTCTGGAATATATTCAAGGAAATACTTCAAGGAATAACATCCTTCCATGCCAAGCACATGTATCTTTAGCACATAAAATGACCTCATTTTTCACATAAAATTGACTTTTAAAAACGACTGGCTTGAACTTTGCTGAGCTGGAAAGGTGAGGCTCATATTTTCTTCCTCTCCCTCCTTCCCTTCCGTATATTTTTGAATGTTAACTAAGACTGATTCATTCTCAGATAATCCAGGTTGGTTGTGCAATAACACGAGTTAGATGAATGTCAAAGGGCACAGGGAAAAGGGACTGTGAAAAGAAACGTAACTGGTAGGATTGTTCCCAAGTTAAACAGTAAGAGATGATGGCTTTCTTTTTTTAAATTTTTAAAATGTTTATTATTTTTGAGAGAGAGAGAGAGAGAGACAGAGCGTGAGCCGGGGAGGGACAGAGAGAGGGGGAGACACAGAATCTGAAGCAGGCTCCAGGCTCTGAGCTGTCAGCACAGAGCCCAGCACAGGAGTCGAACTCACAAACCAGGAGATCATGACGTGAGCCGAAGTCGGACGCTTAATCGACTGAGCCACCCAGGCGCCCTGAGGTGAAGGCTTTCTTGCCATAGCTTCTGGTGTCCGTCCTCTGATGGCATTTTTCACAGAGACCCAGGAGAACCATTGGTTCCCAGTCGGTAACCGCACACATGATTGAGTGGACTGTGTCGAAATCTGATGCCCAGAAGCTGTACTTCATCCCTCAGGCACTCCCTGAGCGTGTCCTGCGGCTCCACGCCCATGCTGGGCACTGAGAAAATGACACAGGCCCCTGCCGGTCTTCTGAGGGAGACGGGCCCTTGAGAAGGTCCTCGGACACCGGGCAAGTGTCGAAATGAAGGCACAGAGCGGTCAGCTCTCCCCAGGATGGCCAGGGAAGCTTCCTCAGGAAGGTGACCTCTGGGCTGAGCCCTGAGGGCCGAATAACACCCACCTGATGAGAAGGGGCAGACGGCCCCAGGGTTCAGCATGACAAAGAGCTGTGTCTATTAATCTCACCGCCGGTAACACTCTAACACTCTTGCTGTAGATCTGAACAAAACAGCCATAGCAATCGCTGCTTTTCCCAAGAAGCCCGAAAACAGGGCCTTTGTGTTTGGACAGACCTAGCTTCGGATCCTGACTCTACCCCGTACCAGCTGTAACCCAGAGGATCTTATTGTGTCTCTCTAAGCCACAGCTTCCTTATTTGTCAAATTAGCATGGTACTCCCTGTGTGTGTGTGTGTGTGTGTGTGTGTGTGTGTGTGTTTTAGGGGTTACGAGGGATAGCACATGGCAAGCCAGGTAGGTAGGATTGCCAGATTTGGGAAATAAAAATACAGGATACCCGGTGAAATTAGAATCTCATAAAACAACAAATAATTAAGTATAAGTATGTCCCAAATTGCATGAGACATGCTTACACGAAACAATTACTTGTTGTCTATCTGAAATGCAAACTTAACTGGGCATCCTATATTATTTTATCTAATAATAAGTGAACTGTACCTCAATAAGCCATTGGCATAATGGATGTTTTCTGAGACTGGGACGTACTGACTTGGAGTAAACAGGAGTTTTGAAACACAAGCATGGACTCTACGTGGTATGTGGATGTGAGTGTTCATACGTGGGGATGGGAGAACTATTAGTTAATGTAGGGCATTCAGAAGCTTCTCCAGGATTTTGAACATAGTCTCTTGCGAATTATTTTTCAAGTCCGTTAACAACAACAGAACCAAGAAGTCTGTGAGAACCATTCGTTTAAAAGCCATGCCAACAGGATCTGAGATTTGGCACTTTACAGCTTCAAACTTCTTAGCAAACTGGAACCGCAGAGTTGTTGGCCCTTTTTCAAGACATAAAGATAGCTTTCGGGCCCTTAACGTGTCAGACTCCACACGTATTCCCTTCTCTCTCCTAATCGCACTGCCAGGCCTTGGTCTCCTTGGCTGAGGAGAGGACGGTGTACGTCAGACCAGCTAAGAGCCCAGAGTCCGGCACTTTACAGAACACTGAGCTTACGCCAGGAACTCTGGGGAGGGGGTGCAGAAAGGGATAAGTCAAGTCCCTTGCCCTCTAAAAGTTTATGACGATGCTGCCGAGTCTGCAAAAGGAAAGATAGATTCGCTGTTAAATCGAGTCACTTCTGGAACTTCTGTCCTGTGAAGGCCAGGTCAGCCTTAGCAAGGGCACCCCAGAGCCCAGCCAGCCCCCTGACAAACACCTGATGGTAAATCAGTCGGTGAGGGCTAGGTTCACGAGGGCAGCGGTCATATCCGTGTTATCACCGCTGTGTTCCCAGCACCCACCAGCCAACTCATTCCCTGGCACTGAGTGGACACCCAGTAAGTATTCATTGAACAGGTACATTTGTCTGCACAGAATCATCTCCTCAACCAAAAAACACAAAAACAGGGGCACCTGGGTGGCTCAGTCGGTTGAGCGTCCGACTTCGGCTCAGGTCACGATCTCGCGGTCCGTGAGTTCGAGCCCCGCGTCGAGCTCTGGGCTGACAACTCAGAGCCTGGAGCCTGCTTCTGATTCTGTGTCTCCCTCTCTCTCTGCCCCTCCCCTGTTCATGCTCTGTCTCTCTCTGTCTCAAAAATAAATAAACGTTAAAAAAACACACAAAAACAAAAAACCCCACACCTAAAGACAAAAAAACAGCTGACAAGAACTTGCCCAAGAGTTTCCAGATCCAAACATCCAGTGGTGAGCCCAGGCGTCTCTTCCTTTTCTTTAAAAAAAAAAAAAAAAAATTATGGGGACACCTGGGTGGCTCAGTCAGTTAAGCATCTGACTCCTGATTTCGGCTCGGGGCATGATCTCACGGTTCCGTGGGGTCGAGCCCCACATCAGGCTCTGTGCTGACAGTGCAGAGCCTGCTTGGGATTCTCTCTTTCTCCCTCTCCTTCTGCCCCCCCCCCACCACACACACATGCTCTCTAAATAAATAAATAAATAAATAAATAAATAAACTTAAAAAAATTGCAAAACAAATTCTGTGACTGTAATGCGTAGCTGAAGCTGGGGAATCTCCTGGAAGGCATACCACTGTGAGGAAAGTGTATGGACCCTGCTATAGTCTCACGGATGAAATTTCCTCTATGCAGTCTTTGACATAAAGCTTTATAGAACCTTCTCTACTCTAAAAAAAACACGATGACCATGACCTTTGCTCAGTATAAGCTTGTTTCTGCTGGGTGTTTTATTTCTAATCACACCCATCATGTTCTCTCCAACTTTATTTTAATTCCAGTATAATTAACATACAGTGTTATGTTAATGTCAGAGGTATAATAAAGTGATTCAGCACTTCCCGTACTCGTCAGGACAAGTGCCCTCCTCAATACCCATCCTGCACCCACCTCCCCTCTGGTGACCATCAGTGTGTTCTCTATAGTTAAATCTGTTTCTTGGTTTGCTTCTCTCTCTCTCTCTCTCTCTCTCTCTCTCTCTTTTTCCCTTTGCTCTTGTTCTCCAACTTAAAAAAAAATTTTTTTAACGTTTATTTATTATTGAGAGACAGAGAGACACAGAGTGTGAGCAGGGGAGGGGTAGAGAGAGGAGGAGACACAGAATCCAAAGCAGGCTCCAGGCTCTGAGCTGTCAGCACAGAGCCCGACGCGGGGCTCAAACTCACAAACTGTGAGATCATGACCTGAGCCGAAGTCAGTCACCCAACCAACTGAGCCACCCAGGTGCCCCTCTTGTTCTCCAACTTTAAAAGTGAGAAATTACCACCATAATCAACAAACATATTTGAATTAAAATGTATTTTCCATGGGGCGCCTGAGAGGCTCAGTCAGTTAAGCTCCTGACTTCAGCTCAGGTCGTGATCTTGTGGTTCATGGGTTCGAGCCCCACATCACGCTCTGTGCTAACAGCTTGGAGCCTGGAGCCTGCCTCAGATTCTGTGTCTCCCTCTCTCTCTCTGCCCCTCTCCCACTCACTCTCTGTTTCTTTCTCTGTCTGTCTCAAAAATAAACATTAAATTTTTTTTTAAATAATGGAAAGATTTAAAAAAAATTTTTTTTAAAAGGGGTGCCTGGGTGGCTCGGTCAGTTAAGCCCCGTGTCAGGCTCTGTGCTGACAGCTCAGAGCCTGGAGCCTGTTTCAGATTCTGTGTCTCCCTCTCTCTCTCTGACACCCTCCCCCATTCAGGCTCTGTCTATCTCTGTCTCAAAAATAAATAAACATTAAAAAAAATTTAAATAATGGAAAGATAAATCTAAAACTAATAAAAAGAATTAGCTATGAGGAAGGGAAACTAGGCTTTTCTAAATATACCTCATTTAAAATTTTTATTTGTGATGAGGTAAATGTTATAATTTAAAAACAACATTAAGTTAAAAAGAAAAATACACAATCTCTAAAATTCAAAACCAGGAGCGCCTGAGTGGCTCAGTCAGCTAAGTGTCCAAGTTTAGCTCTGGTCATGATCTCATGGTTACTGAGTTCGAGCCCCACAGTAGGCTCTGTGCTGAGAGCTCAGAGCCTGGAGCCTGCTTCAGATTCTGTGTCTCCCTTTCTCTCTGCTCCTTCCCTGCTCATGCTCTGTCTGTCTCAAAAATAAATAAACCTAAAAAAAAAAAATTCAAATTCAAAACCAAACACAAAAGAAAACCTACCTAGGTATTAAGGTGGTGATGTAGTTACACTGAGAAGAATTGTTTCACAGTAATTTAAAACACAATATTTTGGGGCACCTGGGTGGCTCAGTTGGTTAAGCATCAGACTCTTGGTTTCAATTCGGGTCATGATCTTGTGGCTCATGAGTTTGAGCCCCATATCGGGCTCTAGGCTGATATTGTGGAGCCTATCTGGGATTCTCTGTCTCCCCATCTCTCTCTGCCCTCCCCCCTCACAAAATATATAAACTTAAAAAGTACTAAAACACAATATTTTGGGGTGTCTGGCTGGCTCAGTCGGTAGAGTATGCAACACTCAACCTCAGGGTTGTGAGTTCAAGCCCCACATTGGGTGTAGAGCTTACATTTAAAAAAAAAAAGGAAAGGAAAAAAAAAAAGAAACGCACAATATTTTACGAAATATTCTAAGGGTAAAAAAAATAAATAACTTCACAGAAACGTAATGTATAGTCAGGAGTCTTTGTGGTTATATTGGTTTTTAAATATTTGATATTATTATTTATGTATATTGCTTATCATGTTATTAGGAATCAAATTTTTTTGGCCTAAGAGAGCTGCAAATAGAGAATATAAAATAGAAGTTATTAAGTACAATCTTTGCAATCTTAAAATTGAATTGAAATTATTAGTATGAACTTGTGATTCACTTTTCTTAAAAAAACGCATAATTAATAGCTGTGTCCACTGAAGCCTGAGAACAATGACATCCCAGTAGTGAAAACCAGTTCATGTTCCCCAAATGCCATTTCCCACTAGAAGGAACCAGGGCACTTTGGAGAAATGGCTGATTCCTGGTCTGGGGCAGGAACCACAAGATGAGCCTGAGACATCTTTTGTGCCCAAGGCAAGTCTCAGACATGTCAGACCGATGGGGGTCAACAGGACTGATGCCAACCTGGAGCAGCTCCTAACTGGCCAGAGAGGAGACAATCTGAGCATCAAAAATAATAACTGCAGTCGATTAAAACGCATTGAATATAGAAAACTCTGAATTCGGGGCACCTGGGTGACTCATTTAGTTGAGCGTCTGACTTCAGCTCAGGTCATGATCTCATGGTTGATGAGTTCGAGCCCCACATCGGGCTCTGTACTAATGGCTCAGAGCCTGGATCCTGCTTCGGATTCTGTGTCTCCCTCTATCTGCCCCTCCCCCACTCACACTCTGTCTCTCAAAAATAAATAAACATTAAAAAAAATTAAAAAAGAAAACTCTGAGTTTATAATGATCCTTAAAAAAGGAAATCCAAAAACGTGTAACAAACCATTCACCATTGAAGGTAGCTAGCATACTAATACCTAACTTTGAAAATTGGCCATTAAAAGGAAAGAATTAAAATTTACCTTGCCTTGTACAAACTGTAGTCTTATTTACAGAGTTGCCGCACACGCCAGGAACTGCCCGTTTGGGGAATTCTTTCTTCTTCATTTTTAAAGGTGGGGGGGTGGTGGAAAGAGAGAGAGAGAGAGAGAAAATCTTAAGCAGGCTCTTCACTCAGCACGGAGCCCAACTTGGGGCTTGATCCCATGGCCCTGGGATCATGACCGAAGCCAAAGTCGGATGCTCAACCAACTGAGCCCCCCAGGCGCCCTAGGACGGCTGTATTCTCTAATCATGAAAACCTGCTGGGCTGCCTGGCAAAGGAGAATTAAGGTAGCAGGTAGAATTAAGGTTGCTAATCAGCTGACTTTAAGAGAGGCCAATTAGCCTGGGTTATCGAGGTGGGCTCCATATTATCACAGGAGCCCTTCAATCCGGAAAAGGGAGACAGAAGGGGTCAGAGTGATGTGGTGTGTAAGGACTCAGCAGCTGTGGCTAGTGTAGAAGGTGGGAGGGGCCGAGTCCCAAGGGATGTGGGTGGCCCCTGGGAGCTGGAAAGAGAAGGAAAACAGATCCTCTCCTGGAGCCCCGGAAGGGAGTGAGGACACCTTGGGGACAACTCACTGTGGCCCGGTGAGACCCATTTCAGGCTTCTGGTCTCCAGAACTGTAAGCTAATAAATCCGAGTTGTTTTAAGCCACCAAATTTGTGCTCCTTCGTTGTAGCAGCAATAGCAAACGAATCCACCTATGTACGGCCATAAACCGAAGCTCACAGGTGTAGATGTGATGGTGCGTTAGGGGACAGCCGCACTGGTGGGGGGCACAAGGGAAAGGGGCTGACAGGTCAGAGCCTGAGAAATTAGGCAGGAGATCGGGTGTCCTTCGAGTCCTCGTGTCATGACACGCTTGGACAGGGAGTGACCGCAGCTTTGACCCTTGGTTCTTTCTCTAGCCCTCCTTCCTATCTGTGACCTCAATCTCTATGGGAGAGGTAAGGAACACATTTCGTTTCGCGGCTACATTTTTTCCTTTGTAGATTATCTGTTTCTCCTGTATGTAGAACACGTCTAAAAAAAATTGAAACTAAAAAAAAGAAAGAAAATCAACAGGATAGGTCTAGGTGTTAATGTTTTTCTTATTGTTTTCAGTTGCAGGGATAGGGTGGGCTCTTGGATTCCACGTGGTACGTTTTCTTACCAGTAAAATTTTCTCCTGTTGTTAATTCCCTGCTTACGTTTAATTCCGGCCTGTGGGATAGCTATTATCCCGTTGTTGGATCTCCAGTCTCTTGCCCCATGAATTTATTGCATTTCACCTCTCCGTTTTTCCTTTCTCTGTTCCCCCTTGGGTAGCCTCCGCTCCCACTCACATACAGACCCTCCACCGTAGCACTGTCCCCAGGGTCCCCAGAGCCTGAAGGTAACAGATACCAGGCCGAAGGTAACAGATATTCCGGGAACAGTTCTACGTAGGGTCATTCTGTTCACGCCCGTGCTTGCTGAGGAAAACCAGTGCCTTAGCAGGAAGCTTGGTCAATGAAAGCACACGGAGCGTGGATTCTGAATTTTCAGCTTCTAAGAGGTACTTTAGGCTGAAGACAATGAACAAGTAAGCAGATGAAAAACGAAGTATTCAGGGGCGCCTGGGTGGCTCAGTTGGTTAGGCGTCCAACTTCAGCTCAGGTCATGATCTCGTGGCTCATGGGTTCGAGCCCTGCGTCGGGCAGCCTGGAGCCTGCTTCAGATTCTGTGTCTCCCCCTCTCTCTGCCCCTCCCTGCTTGTGCTGTGTTTCTCTTTTTCAAAACTAAACACTAAAAAAAATATTTAAGGGGCACCTGGGTGGTTCAGTCGGTTGAGCGTCCGACTTCGGCTCAGGTCACGATCTCGCGGTCTGTGAGTTCGAGCCCCGCGTCAGGCTCTGTGCTGACAGCTCAGAGCCTGGAGCCTGCTTCGGATTCTGTGTCTCCCTCTCTCTCTCTGCCCCTCCCCTGTTCATGCTCTGTCTCTCTCTCTGGCAAAAATAAATAAACATTAAAAACAATTTTTTTTAAATAAAAAAATATTTAAAAACAAACTATTCAGAAGAAAATAAGGTATCTGTTTTTTGTTATGCTTTCCTCTTCTCAAGCTTATTCTCCAAATCACTGCCTTGGTTTCCTTTCCCGTCGATGTGTGACTAATTGTGTGACTGAATTTTTTTTTTTTTAATGTTTATTTATTTTGAGAGAGACAGAATGTGAGCAGGGGAGAGGCAGAGAAAGAGGGAGACACAGAATCTGAAGTTGGCTCCGGGCTCTGAGCTGTCAGCACAGAGCCCCACGAAGTGAGGCTCGAACCCATGAGGTGAGATCATGGCCTGAGGTGACAAAGTTGGATGCTTAACCCACTTACCAGGTGCCCCTGTGTGACTGTATTTCCAACTTTTTTTTTTTTTTTTTTTTTTACGGTGGTCCCATTAGCTCATACAGCTTTTGATTTCTGATTCCCTCTCAGCGAGCTCCTTTTTCATCTGTTTGTTGTCCCATCTATATTTTGCCTTTTATTTCATAAGATCCACATCTTCCTAAATCTTATTAAGAGTTCAACCCTGGTGGGTGATGGGTATTGAGGAGGGCACCTTTTGGGATGAACACTGGGTGTTGTATGGAAACCAATTTGACAATAAATTTCATATATTTAAAAAAAAAAAAAGAGTTCAACCCTGATGTTTTGTTGAGTTAATTAGGTTTTCTGTAGAAATATTTTTCAAACACTTGTTTTGCTGAAAACCTCAAGTGCCAGATTCTCTATTGTGTATGTTAATGTTTCACAGGCTTCTCTCGCTACTTTTTAAATATTATCCTTGCAAAAGGAGAGCTGTATTCAGCCCCAGTGAACGCCTGTAATCATGGGGAGATGGTCAGTGTCCGAATCCTTTATTTGCATCTTAGACTGGAGAATGGATACCCACGCCCCCTGGCCCAGCTTTCTGTTAGCCTGAGATTCATTTATCCCTTATTCACTTTAAGGGATAGATCCCTGACCCTTCCAAGATAGAGCTTCTGGTCTTCAACATTGATTCACCCCTCAACCCGGAGGAGAATAATCTCTGGCCATTCTGCCCGTATTTACTCCTCTTAGAGCCCCTCTGTTGTGTCTCTGGGTGTCTCACTCCAGGCTTTGGTACAGAGACATCTGGCAGATGACCACAGCATTTCTAGTTTCGAATGCCATTGTAACTTTATCTACTCTCTTTGGTTCATGAGTATCTTAATAGGATGTAGGAGAAAGGTGATCAGTGTTGCTTGGTTCCTGCTGTCTGGAAGTTTTGGTTAAGAACCAATGGAGACTTAAAAAAAAATCAACGGAGACTTTTCTGCTGGGCTTTCAGAAACTTCTCGCACTTTCTCATTTGTCTCCTTCCAGATACATATCCTGGGCTACGGTTCTCCTGGTTTCTTACCCTCCTCCCTGAAATACCACCTGCGTTCCCAGGCCACCCTTTCCATAGTAGTTGCACAATTGTGCTGCTGCCCACCTGACTCCGAGATGGTGATACGTGTGTAGGAAGTCGCTAGGGAGAGCTTGTGGAAAGGACACAAGGAAGCAAGGTTGGGCAGAAGCTGAGTTCGGATGTGGACAACTCCACCAGGAGCTGTGGGAATACATTTTTCATTCCCGAAGGGGAAGCTGGCTGGGGTAGCCGTGTCTACCTTGGGCAATCGCTGGATATGACAGCCCCCTACTTTGACCTCTCAAGTCTTAAGGACCTAGCTTGAAAGACACAGAGTGCCATCTTCACTGGGTTGACGAAGGTAGAAGGACAAGATTATAAACTTCCTGCAGTTGATTAGAGTTAAGATAATAACCAGATGGCTTTACATTGTTTAGGGTACTTTAGGCTAAAAACATTTTTTTTTAATTTTTTTAAAGTTTATTTATTTATTTTGAGAGCAAGCAAGAGACAGCACAAGTGGGGAAGGGGCAGAGAGAGGGAGAGGGAGAGAATCCCAAACAGGCTCTGCAGACATGGGGCTTGAACTCATGAATGGTAAGATCATGACCCGAGCTGAAACCAAGAGTCAGATGCTCAACCAACTGAGCCACCCAGGCGCCCCCAAAAGCATTTTTTTTTTAAGCGTATTTCCTATTGAGAGGTAACTGACACTGACACATAACGTGTTAGTTTCAGGAGTACCACATGACGATTCAATATTTGTATACACTGTGAACTGATGACCACAATAAGTCCAGTCAACATTCATCAGTTTACACAGCTACAAAAAAAATTTGTTTTTCAGGTGATGAGAACGTTAAAGATTTACTCCCTTAACAACTTTCAAATATGCAGTGCAGTATTATTAACCCTATTTATTTACTTATATTTTTATAGCTATGTATACTTATATTATTAACTAAAAACCTTGTTGGCAACAACTGATGAGGAAAGAGAATAGCTCTAGATAAATACAATCCCCTAGTAGTAAGTTTTAACCAAACTGGCAAGTGTTGCCTGCTTTGAGTGGTGACAAGGAGAATTAATGCAGAGACCCTTGGATTCTCAGAGAATTGACGTTGTCTCTCTTGTCTCTTTCCATGTTATACAAGTGATTGAACATAGAGGGGTGCCTGGGTGGCTCAGTAGGTTGAGCAGATGACTCTCGATTTTGGCTCAGATCACGATCTCACAGTTCATGAGATCGAGCCCCGTGTCGGGCTCTGTGCTGACAGCGTGGAGCTTGCTTGGGATTCTGTGTCGCTCTCTCTGTCTACCCCTTCAGTGCTCTCTCTCTCTCTCTCTCTCTCTGTATCTCTCTGCCTCTCTCACTCCCTCAAAAATTAAAATAAAATACAAATAAAGTGCTTGAACTTAGAATCATCACAAAGTTTAAGTGCCAAAGGAGAGATTTTTGTTTCATTCAACTGTGAAGTGAATCCCTCCTTTGTACCCTGTCTTCCTCAGGGACAGTTAGTGACTGGTGATGGCAAAAATTCCAGGGGGTTACAATCTCCTGTGCCCACAGAGGAGCAGGTACAGAATGGCAGGCCTGGGAGCTGGGATGTGAATGCTCTGATGAGGGTGGTAATCTCTCCTACTATTAACACCTCACTTCCTCCATTCGGGATTTGGCCCAGGGCCGCCAAACAGTGTGATTTTGCAAGAGAAGCCGGAAATCCAGATTTCTATGTGAAATTTCCAGATTTTCTAGTATGGGAAGTTAATCCAAAGTTAAAAAAAAAAATTGTGTAAGCCAAACAATGTTATCAGGTGAAATCAGGTCTGTGAGCTGCCAGATTGTGACTTGTGAGTTAAGTCTTTCCTCACAATCCTTTTTGGTAAAGTCAGTGAGAATTAGGGTACAAGCAGAATGATGCTACATTTTATTGTAAGAGCATTTCCTTCAAAAACGTTGTTACAACCTTAAATCGGCCCCAGGATATTGTTGTCGAAATAGCCAACACCAGGAATATCCCTAATGATGCATTATTTTTTTTAAGTTTATATATTTTGAGAGAGAGATTGAGCACAAGTGGGGGAGGGGCAGAGAGAGAAAGAGAGAGAGAGAGAATCCCAGTGCGGAGCCCAAGGTGGGGCTCGTACTCACGAACCATGAGATCATGACCCGAGCCGAAATCAAGAGCTGCGTGCTTAGCCCACTGAGTCACTCAGGCGCCCCTATTATTACGCTCGTAACTGTACATTTCTTTATATTTGGTAATAGTCCAAGTCGGTAAAATACTTTAAGGCTATTCTAAAACTTTAGACCAATGATCTCTTGCCGTTTGCTCTTCAAAGTCAGTAATGACACGGACACATGCTACTTTTTATTCGTAGTACCTCCTCTGTCTACTGGGAATAACACCTCCCCGTTCTTGGGAATTGTCTCCCCCTTCCCTGTTCCAGCCATGTGTCTCCACTGGGAGCTGCTGTGTTTTCCTCTCACCTGGATTTCCTGTTCACGCTTGACTGGTCTGCTCCTGAATGTCTTGACCCAAGGCCGATGAGGAAAGGGAGTCAGGTCTTCAGGGGAGAGAGGGAAGGAAGCCCAGCTCACCTGCAGAGGGAAGCGGAGTGAGCGGTAGGAAGAGAGAGGGAGTCCCGGCTGCAGTGGTGATCCTGATTCTAGTTGTTTCTGAGGCCTCGTTGCATCCCTGGCCCACCTTCCTTCTGATTCTTTATGAAAATCAACAGCATTCGTCATTGGGGAAATAGCCCTTCACAAACACTCGCATGGCGATAATTAAAAAGACAGGCAGTAGCAAGTACAGGTGAGGATGAGCAGACATCGGAACCCTCACGGCTGGCGGGGTTAGGAAATGGCACAGCCGCTTTGGAAAAAAGTTTGGAAGTTGCTCAAGGAGTTAGACGCGGAGTTACCTACCTTATGACCCAGCAATTCCACTCCTCGGTATCCACCCAGGAAAATTAGAAACACGTGTCCACACAACACTTGGACTTGACTATTCCTAGCAGCGTTCTTCATAATAGCCAAAAAATGGAAACAACCCAAATAACTATCCACTGGTGAATGGACAAATAAAATGTGGTAGATTCATACAATGGACTGTTGTTCAGCCTTAAAAGAAATGGAATACTTAAATAAACGTGGTACAGTGTTTATTAACCTCGAAATCATTATGCGAAGTGGAAGGATCCAGTCACAAAAGATCACATGTCGTGTGATTGCCTGTGTGTGAAGTGTCCAAAATAGACATAGAGAAAGATCCAGAAAGAAGATGAGTGGTTTCCAGAGGCTGGAAGGAGAGGAGAAAGGAGAGTGACTATTAATGGATATGTGGTTTCTTTGGGGTGGTTTCTTCTTTTAAGGACAACTTTTATTCTGAAGTTTAATGGTGGTAACAGTTCCATAACTATGAATATGCTAAAAAAAAAAAACCCACTGAATTATACACTTAAAAAGGGTGAATTTTATGTTAAGCAAAATATGTCGCTATAAAGCTGTTATGAAAAGCGATTAGGTATATTTGTTTACACTAATTTTGTCTCTGTTTTTCAGATAATGTCAGCATTTCATTTAACTATCCTATTTAGTCAGAAACCTAGTAAGACTCAACAAATTAATATACTACCAGCGGCTGCTGCAGAGTTTACCGCAGAGAATGGAGAAGGTGGTAGACAGAAGGCTGGGAATGTACGAAAGGGGTTTAAAACACAACAAAAAAGACTTAAGAGGTGGGGGTTCAACCAAGTCCTGCTCCAGCTGTGGTTTGGTTCGGGAAGGAGCCTCTGGAGCAGAGCCGCCTCATGCCGTTGGGCACACAGTGCACTGAACAAGGGCGTGAAGCTAACGGGCTGAATAGGGCTGAGATTACTCTGTTCTCGGCCCCGAAGCCATGTGCCCTGGTGTGTCCGTCCAAAAGAGCCTTTCTCTCTCTCTCTCTTTTTTTTTCCCTCTCTTTTTTTTTTACATTTATTTAATTATTTGTTTTGAGGAAAAGAGAGAGAGAGAGACATGGGAGAGGCAGAGAGGGAGAGAGAGAGAATCCCAAGCAGGGATCCAGCAGGGCTCAATCCCATGAACTGTGAAATCATGACCTGAGCCGAGATCAAGAGTCAGATGCTTAACCGACTGAACCACCCAGGTCCCGAAGGGCACCTTTTTGTAATCGACACAAAGGGGCCATGCAGCCTGGGGACAGTCCTCCATCAAGAAAATAGTAAAACGAAAGCGGTGACAGACACAAAAGCAGAGGATGGTCCCCAAGGGGTGGGTCAGTTAGGGAAGTCTTCCTGAGAAAAGCAAGGCTGGAATTGGGCCTTGAAGAAACCAGATAGGAGCGAGGAGGACAGAGAGGAGCTGAGAGAGGCACTAAATGACGGAGTAAATGTTCAGGCATATTGGGGGAAAGCATGTGGCCCCGTTCATGCACTCGGCACACGGAGCCACCACTAGGGGCCAGGCCCTTCGCTAAGCACCGAGATAAAACCATCCTGAGACCCAGCCTCTGGGCAAAAAGGCCAGAAATCTAATAGGCCGGGAGACCGCCAGTCCCACCACAGGGGGAGAAACCCATGGTGGGACGTTTCAAAGCCTCTAGTTCTCTGTAACCAGAGAAAGAGCGGTTCCCGGAGGGAATGTTTCTAATTCCCCATGTGACCGGGAAAAACCACCCGGCTGCCGAGTGCCGCAGGAAAAAAAATGCCACCGACGTCTTTTCCTATGTGAATAAAACAGATTTGGAAATCCTCTGCTTGGAAATCTTATGCATGTTAGACCTGGAGCATAAGCTCTCTGAGGCTAATTTATTTTACGGCTACTTAATTGCCCTCACGCTGTCGACTGAGATCAAACTGGATGTGAACACACTGTGTAAATGGCATATATCAGGTTTCATTTCCTTTTTAAAAAAATTTTTTTTAAATGTTTACTTATTTTTGAGAGATAGAGAGAGGAAGACACAGAATCTGAATCAGGCTCCAGGCTCCAAGCTGTCAGCACAGAGCCCAAAGTGGGGCTCGAACTCACAGACCGTGAGAACATGACCTGAGCCGAAGTCAGATGCTCAACCGACTGAGCCTCCCAGGCACTTTTATAACCATTTTTAAGTGTGGAATTCGATGTCATCAATTACATTCATGACATTGTACACCTGTCTCCACTATCTCTTCCAAAACTTTTAATCCACTCAAACAGAAACTCTGTACCATTAAGTGATAATTCCTCATTCCCTCCTCCCCGTAGCACCTGGTCACCTCTAATCGACTTTCTGCCTCTATGAAAGTGTCTGTTCTAGATACTTCATGTAAGTGGTATCATACAATGTTTTTCCTTTTGTGTTTGTTTCACTTAGCATACTGTTGTCAAAGTCCAATCGTGTTGTAGCAGGTAGGAGGGCTTCCTTCCTTTTCAGGGCTTAATAATATCTCATTGTATGTACATGCTGCATTTTGTTTATCCCTTTATCTGTTGACGGACATTTGAGTTGCTTCCAACTCTTGACTATCATGAATAAGGCTGCTATGAGCATTGGCATACAAGTGTTTGTGGCCCTGTTTTCAATTCTGAGTGGAGGATTCTGGAAGTAGAATTGATGCGTCACATGGCAAGTCTGTGTTTAACTCTTTGAAGAACCACCAACCTGTTTTCCACAATGGCTGCACGAATTTGATATTCCCACCAGCACTGTGCAGCGTTTTCGTTTCTCCGTATCTTTGCCAACACTTGTTATTTTTCCATGTTTGGATTACATCCCAGCTGTTATGAATTGTTGTCTCATTGTGGTTTCAGTGTGCATTTCCCTAATGATGAATGATGGTGAACACCTTCCATGCGCTTATGAATCATTTGTCTATCTTCTTTAGAAAAATGTCTATTTGAGTCCTTTGTCCATTTATTAATCGGATTGTTTGTCTTGGTTCAGTGATAGGAGCTCTTCATATATTCTAGATGTTAAATCCTTATCGGGCGTATGACTTGCAAAATATTTTTTCCCATTCCATGCTTTGTCTTTTCACTCTCTTGATAATGCAATCTGTTTTTTGAGCAATACCTCCAATCCTTACATGGAAGGAGGAAGTCATAATTGGGAACAGAACAAAATGCAAAAGATCATGGGAGTGAGGTGGAAACAGTGGGAGGTAAAATAAATGCATGCACATATGAAACAAGTATCACTCTCCCCAGAGTCACAGGCTTCCAAGAGGATTTGAAGCACTATCCACCTCATCTTATCTGGTTGGCTGAACATGAATGATGGAAGCTTAGAGCACATATTCTGAGCATCCTACAAGCCTGCGGTGGAATCCCAGGTCAACCACTTGCCAGCGACAGACCTGGGGGGAGGTACCTGTCTATCTGAACTTCAATTTCTTCACCTTGTAACGATTCAGTAAGGTGATATAAAGAAAACATTTAGCGTACCTGGCATACAGTGGAACTCAATAAAGGGGCGCCTGGGTGGCTCAGTCGGTGGAGCATTCAACTCTTGATTTCGGTTCAGGTCATGATCCCAGGGTCGTGAGATCAAGCCCGGCATTGGGCTCTGTGCTGGGAGCTTGGGAAGCATGGAGCTTCTTGAGATTCTCTCTCTCCCTCTCTCTCTACCTCTGCCCCTCTCCCTCATCTCTCTCTCTCTCTGTCTGTCTCTCTCTCTCTCAAATAAAAAGGCAAATTAAGAAAAAAAAGGGTATCTGTGAATACCATTGTTGTGCTATGTACGTGTCCAGTGCTGAGTCTTTCCGGCACCCTCTTAGCTCTCTTCCGCCATTCGTTCCATGTGACCCGAAAGTCCGCCATTGATCTGCCTGCAGGACAGCTCTCTCGAACATTTCCCTTCTCTGTCGGTCATTGACCTCACTCATTTTGTCAGGTTGGAACTTCAGTCCTTACCTTTGAAGTGCTCATGTGTGTTTCCACATCCTGGTGCCCTGTGTGGTCTGCTCATTGCTTTCAGGCAGGTGTGAGGGTTAGGGAGGAGTCTGTTTGCTGGCTTTCTTTCTGTTACATTTTCCCAGATTTCCTGAGGAACAGAGAAAGGTGGAATCCTGCCTACTTTGCTCCATTCCCTTTAGGATTTGGCTCCTAATGAGAGCGGAGGCATTGTGCGTCAATGGGCTAGGCAGCGTTCTATATGGAATTCAGGTTATGAACGAGAAACAACTATGCGGAAATCAAAGTACAAGGCAGAAAATGGTTAGTATTATGAAAATGACACGAGCCGAATGTTACACGTTTATACAAGGAAATATTTACATACGGTTAAAGGATTCATAAAAGGCTTCATGGAAATGGAAGAAGTTGAAAGGGTCAGATGGATTGGTTTTTGATGATGAGAGAATATAAGAATATACCTCCATGTACAGGGAAGGGTATAGCAAAGACATAAAGGTAGAGTGTTGCACACATGTTTTTTTTGTTTTGTTTTGTTTTGTTGAGAGAGAGAGAGAGAGATTGCAAGGGAAGTGGGGAGAGAGAGTGCCCAGCAGGGAGCCCGATGTGGGCTCAGTCTCACAGCAGTGAGATGGTGACCTGAGCCAAAATCAAATAAGTTGCCTAATAGACTGAGACACCCAGGCGCCCCTACACACGTTTTCTTATTTAATCTACCGACCAGCCTGTAGCAGGGATCTCTGAACTGTGCCCCTCACTGAGACGCCTTTAGGTTTGCCTGGCCTTTTAGGTGGCCCCCAAGATGGCACCAGTTTACGCCATCACTCTTCAGGAATAAATAGGCTTGTTTGGAATATGCCCCACTCAGTGTGCTGCTTTTCACGTTTTCCCGTGAGTGTGCACTAGACCTAGTAACCTACCTCTAAAAAGAATATGGTAGACATAACGGGATGTTGCACCTGAGATTAGGTTATAGAAAGACTGTGGCTTCAATCTTGGACGCTGTCCCTCTCTTTCCCTCACCTTCTTGGGTTTCTCACTCTGGGGAAAGGCGGCTGCCATGTGGTACACAGCCTTGTGGAGAGCCCCTCCTGGCAACATCTCTGGCCACCAGCCAATCAGAGCCCGGGGCTCGCCATCAAGCACACGAGGGAGCTAAGACATGGAACTTGCCCCGGGTGAGCAGGTCCAGTGGACACAGTGACTGGAGCCTGAGCCAAAGGCATCATGATGCACAGAAAGTTCTGAGAAAATAAAAGGTTGTTTTGGATTTTTTTCTTTAATTTTAAGTTGCTAAGGTTTGGAGTCATGTGTTATATACAGCACGTTATGCAGACTTTGGTGAAAGTCTAAATGTAATTAGTCTCCTTATTGTCCAAACCAAAAAGATAGCACACTTCTTCTCCCAACTCTCATGTTACTACTTTCTGAAATTTGGGTTCCAGCTTGTTTGTAAACACATAATTTTAAAACTTATTATTTATTTTGATTTACCGCTGTCTCTATATTTTTGATTGACCCCGGTATTTTTAGTGTTTTATTTGCTCATGGTGATTTTTTTGCATCCTTTCTTTAGATGCACTTTATTTTTCTCCCTGGAGTACCCCCTGGGGTAGTTCTTTCAGAGACCATCTTTGGATAGTAAACTTCCTAAGTATTTGTAGGTCTGAAAATGTCTTCATCTTGCCTTTATATTTGGGTGATAATTTGGCTAGAAATAGAGTTCTGGGTCCCAGATTACTTTCCTTTAGCACATTGAGTCGTGGCCTTCAATGTTTCTAATAATCTCATTCTCCTTTCTTCTAGATATTCTATCTTTTCCCTCCGATAGCTTTTAGAATATTCACCTTATCCCTCATACTCTGGAATGTTACACGACATATTTAAGAGTGTGTTCTTTATTTATTCTGCTGTACACTAAGTGGAAATAATTCCATCTGAGGACTCTTTCTGACCCCCTTTCAGTTTGGGGATGTTTTTGCTTGTATCTCTTCAATATTACCTCTTTGCTATCCCTTCCACTTTGCTCCTGGCACTCTTATTAAATATATTTTGAAGCGTCTGCATGTGTCCTCTTCTCTTTGAACTTTTCCTTAATATTTTCACTCTTTTTATCTCCTTGAGCGACGTTCTAGTAAATAAACTTTGTTTGACATGTTGGTTCACTCATCCCATCTTCATCAGTGAAGATTCTAATTCTAACACGTTCTTATTTCAAACTTTCTCTGGTTTTGTGGATTTTTTTTTCCCACCTAGATTTGTTTCTTTGAGGATTTTGAGAACACCGTCCTTGGAGAGCTCACCCTCTACCCCAACACTCATAGGAACCAAACAGTAAAATTTTGTTTATGAGTTGGATCAAAGTGAGATAAATGTCCCAAGAGCTGGAAGCTTCTCAGGGAGGGAGAACCAAGAACACTCTTCTCTCTTTCTACTTTCCGTCTTCTCACAGGACAGCCCATGGGGATGAAATGGAGAGGTTTCTAAAATGCACTGTGCACACTCAGAAATAGTTCTAAGAAATTACATTCTGCTGGAGAGGGGCCGGGAAGTTACTTTCCTTTTTCCTCCTCTTCAAGTCTTACTCTAGAAAGCTCAAGGGGCACCGGGTGGCTCAGTCAGTTAAGCATCCAACTTTGGCTCATGTCCTGATCAAGTTCGTGATGAATTATCGCAAGGTGGACCAAGATGACAAACCTTGAAAATCACAATGGCCAGGACTCTCAGCGTCCACCAGTCAACATTCTGAAGCTTAAACAGTGGCATGAAATGAGAATAAACTCTATCTTTAACGTTTGAAATCTGAGATCAGTAATCAGGTTAAAGTTGTAATTTGGATTTAGACGGGATTTAGCTTTTCCCTCCTTAAGAATTCTAGTTTGAAACCTGAGCTTTGCAGGGCGGGCTGAGTATGAGTAAATCTGAGATTCTTAAGGTGACATTGAGAAGCCTTGAGCTTTGCTTGATTGTTGTTCAATATGGAACAAAAGAAAACACGAAACAGTGGGTTCTGATTAGGTGGAGTGGACATTTAGGACTGCTAATGTAGAAGCATCCTAGGATAGGACAAGTTACAAAAATAGGATGAACTTCACTTTGATTGAAATGCCCAGAGTCTAAGAGACCCCCAAAAACGAACCACCAGAGTCCAGAGTCAAAGCTAAGCAGCAAGGGTCATTTATTGCAGGTTCGAACCTGGACCTCTGCGCCCTCGTTGCCGGTGACGCCAAGAGGTCCTGAGAGAGGTTTTTACACCCCTTTTATAGACAGGTACAAACAAGTCATGGGGAAATCAGGAATTTTCCACAGTTACAGAGCTGCGATTGGTTTGTGTTTAAAGTTGGACACTTAACAGTATTCGATTGGTTCCTGCCTTTAGGTCAGACCACACCGGGGGTACGGGTATCACAATGATTGATCAGGAATACACGGATGTGCCAGGCAACAATGATTGATCAGGAGTACACGGATGTGCCAAGTAACAATGGTTGATCAGGAATATAAGGATGTGCCAGACAACAATGATTGATCAGGAATACATGGGCGCGCCAAGCAATTGTACAGAAGCGGAACAAGCTGGTTAAGCTTGGTTAGGTTTCAGTTTCCCGTAACTTAAGCTTTTAAGTTTTAATTTTCTCAGGCCTCTCATGATAATGTCATCATCACTAATTCTGTTTTCCATTTCCCCTTATGCCCCAAGTGATATTTTATCCTGTAAAGTTTGTTTTTCTGAGGGTTTGATTCGTTTCTTCTTTCAGAGATAGGACATGTTGAAGTAATCCCTGATAAGTTAGAACTTTGTTTGACAACTCGATAATAGGGGACCCACCACTTAGGACAGGATTCCTAAGTAGGGAGCAGCCTCGTGGGACTCAGCCAGTAACCTGTGGGGTCTGGTACTACTTCGGGTAGTTACTGTTAGAATGGAGTGAATGACAGAGCACCCAGTTGGTGTCTGCAGAGAACAGAAGAGTTGCTTGCCACTCACACACACGTTTGTCGTCAGAAGGATTCCGCTGTTGTAGATAAAAGCACCCCGGTGGTAGACTCCAAGGCCTTTGCTGGCCACCCTCCCAACCCTTCACAGCTCAGCCTCTGCCAAGTGCTTGGAGGCCCCCGGACGACCACGTGGTCCCTGCATCCATCTGGCGACTGCTGTTTCCACATTTGACTACGTGGTGACCTTCTACTCATCATCAAGGCTCCTGGCGAATGAAAGCCCTTCCGAGAAACTGTTTGGTTGTTGATTTTTACATAGTTTGTTAATGGAAAACCACCGAACTCTTTGATCTGCTTGGACTTTCTTAGATCACATACCGTTTGAGTAACTTACCTCCTGCAGCACAAAAAGAGTAGTGCGTGTTGCTGACGATCAGTTGACAGCGTTAAGTGACAGTCTTAAGTGGTTTATGTTCTCTTATGTGTCCTTTGGAGGAATTGTTCTACCAAGATGTCATGGCAGGAAAAAGAAATTTACCAAGAAGCCCAGAGCTTGCTGTGTGTCATACCTGGAGTCGCTTTCAAAACCTGTGCACTGGAAAACCTGTTTTACAAGTAGATTTTCATGGTGTTTGGTGAAACCTTTTGTGCCAAATGAATCAGCAAAAACGTCTTCTAGATTAAAACCACAAATTAAAGTTAGTCATGATATTTCAAAATTACATTTTGTTAGAAAATTCCTTGTACGGTAAAAATGACAGATATGTGTTAAATATATTTATAGTTTTCATCTATTTAAGTGAACTGTTGGGCTCTACCAACCTATGTACCAGGTTAGAGCACAGCTTTTCAAAAATTTATTTTGAAACCTGCGAAAATCAAATATGCTCATTTCCCACATTGCTGCTTCAACTCTGAAATGAATTGCTTCATTAAAACCTAGTTATTTCTGGGGCACATGGGTGGCTCAGTTGGTTAAGCATCCATCTGACTTTGGCTCAGGTCATGATCTCACGGTCTGTGAGTTTGAGCCCCGCATCAGGCTCTGTGCTGATGGCTCAGAACCTGGAACCTACTTCCGATTCTGTGTCTCCCTCTCTCTCTGCCCCTCCCCTCCTCATTCTCACTCTCTCTCTCTCAAAAATAAATAAACATTAAAAAAATAATAATAAACTCTGGGAAAAAAATGTTTAAACCTAGTTGTTTCTAACAGATCCCCTTGTGATACACGGGCTCTAAATGACTAGTCAATTTTAGGATTTTCCAGAAGTGATCCTAGAACTGACTCAAGCTTTCTGATGAGTACATTGGACGAGGGGCATTTTGTGGTTTGGCTCACTTGCGGGAAGGAAATCCAACATTTGTCGAGCACTCGCTGTGTGCTTGACACTGTGCTGTCTTTAGGTATGTTTCAGCTTATTTCAGCCGCACGACAGCCATATGCCACAGCCATCATGGTCCCCATTGTACAGACGAGAACACCAAGGATCAGAGAGATTGCGTGACGTTCCCAAGGCCAGTCAGTGGGAGACTGGAATTTAACCCCACGTTAGCTGGTGTTCCTCCCGCAGCACTGGCCTGCTGAAAGGAAGGACACTGATGGTTCAGCACCCACCCACCCCCACCCCCCGCCGGCTGGCACTGGGGGCGGGTGGGTGCAAGCTTGCTCAGAGCACAGGGTGGAAAGCACTTCCTGAAGACGGCTAGCGGGCAGGTATGCCAGCTCCAGAGCAGGCTTTCCTCCCAGGGTTTGGTTCTTGTATAAAGTGCTCACACGCCGGGGCTTCAGGGACAGAGGGCTGCAGCCGGCACATTGCTCATGCGTCTTCTTTAAGCCAACAGCGACCTGGCAACTGAGTTTTCCAAGCCTGGCCAGACAGATCCTTCAATTTTGCTTTGTTACTTTCAAGGGAGTATCCTGCCCTTTCACAGACTCGGTGCTGTGCGGGGGGACTACATTTATAGAGTGTTCTGGATAATGAGGTCAGGCAAACATTTGAAGAGACAGTTCACAGACTACAGGGACACCACTGTCTTTTTCCAGGACAGGCTGGGAAAAGAAATTGGACGCTGGACCAGACAACGTCTGCGGTTCCCTCTGAATCGCTGAAGTGCGCCAACGCCTGGCTAGCAGGGACGCAGCTGAAGAAGGAACTGTAACATTATTATTCTCGAAGGATGTATTTTTAGTACACAGCATATAAGGTGTGACCCTCTTCTGTGGAGAAACACAGAATGGAAATTTGCTTCGTGCCAAGTTGCCACCACATGATAAACTGAAGTGAGTTAGAATCCATAAATCGTGTATATGAGTCCAGAGAATTTTCCAGTAGAGCCCCTCAGACTTGTTTCATTTTTAATCATATACACGAATTACCAGGGAGTACTGAAAATAAGCTAAAATTTGATAGGTCAGTACTCCTTGCTGATTTTCTTACATCAACTTCCCTGAGTTTTTTTTTCCCTGACTGTCCTCTAACGAGACATCAAGGCAACGATCTCTGACCTTTATTGATTGTGTCTCTCATCAATAACAAATCCTTGTGCACTAATCTCCAATACATGTGTATTTACATATTTAGGAATTATATCCGTTGACTGCTGCGCTAATATTTTCTGCACAATATAAAACAGGCCAGAATTAAATTTTAAAGGATAAAATAAAGATTAAACTTTTTTTTTTGAAGATCTAATTGGCCTCATTCAGAAGTTGTGAATCAGGCAGCAAGCACCCCATCTAGCAAGTAGAAAGAGCTCCGGGGAGCTGTACAGAGAGTTTTGTAGGCACGTGTAGGCACGTGGGGCAGGAAAAGGAAGTTTCTTAACAAAGGAGGGATTATTTCAGGCAAGGTCTTCCTTTGGGGGAAGGTGGGGTCTAGCATGCAGACTCCATCACTAATACGGATCAGAGGATTCCAGACTGACTGGTTAAAAGTCACATTCCTGGGATCTTGGTGAAACCATAATTCCGTCAGAGAGTAAGTCTTGGTTTGCTGATGTGGGGCTGAGCACAACTGACTCCATTTTGGGCCTGTTGTCATCAACACCACTCTCCACTGCTGTTCTTATCCTCTCAGCTTCTGGTGATCCTTTGTGTAGTATTTACAGGTTAGGACATTTTTTGCTCGGTCCCTATGATATTCGCGGGTCATGACTTCAGATTCACATTTTTTAAAAAATTTATTTATTTATTTTGAGAGAGAGAGAGAGCACCCAAGCACAAGCAGGGGAGGGGCAGAGACAGAGGGAGAGAGAGAGAGAATCCCAAGAGAGAATCCCAAGCAGGCTCTGTGCTGTCAGCATGGAGCCCAACGCGGGGCTCGAATCCACGGACTGTGAGATCATGACCTGAGCTGAAACCAAGAGCTGGACACTTAACCGACTGAGCCACCCAGGCGTCCCGCATTCATAGTTTTTAACTCAGTCATTCTCTTCATTCCTTTTCTGAAATACTGGTCTTAGGAAGATCATTTTCTTCGTGGTTAGTGGCTACAAACATGTATTTAAAGTTTTTGAGAAGAAAACAACACACCAGGGAGTTTACTTATAACTGTTTTAAACAGGATAATTCCCAACATCTACAATGGACTTTGGAGCCATCACCCCTGAGACCTAAACCAATCAAAATCAAATAAGTTGAAGACTCCATTGAAGGAGTCACCCTATTAAGCCAATTTCCCCAGAAGTATTGATCCAGGCATAGCAGGTGGTACTGACCATAGCACTGACACCTTGCTCAACAGCTATCCTATTATCAAGAACAACTTTGGCCAGAGAGGCTAAGGATTTTTGTTCAGCAACGATTGCTTTAGCAACAGATTCTGCAGTACTTTTTTGAGAGAGAGAGAGAGAGAGAGAGAGAGCGCATGTGTGTAAGTAGGGGAGGGGCAGAAGGAGAAAGAGAATCCAAAGCAGGCTACAGGCTCAGCGCAGAGCCCAACTTGGGGCTCTATCCCATGACCCTGGGAGCATGACTTGAGCCAAAATCAAGAGTCAGGCACTCAACCGACTGAGCCAAACAGGCTTCCCAGTTCTGTAATATTTTTTAAGTGTTTTATTTAATTTTTTTTTGAGAGAGAGAGAGAGAGAGAGCGTGAGCAGGGGAGGGGCAGAGAGAGAGAGGGAGACACAGAATCCAAAGCAGGCTCCAGGTTCCGAGCTGTCAGCACGGAGCCCGATGCAGGGCTTGAATTCACAGACCACGCGATCATGACCTGAGTCAAAATCAGACGTCCAACCAACTGAGCCACCCAGGAACCCCTAATTCTGTAATATTTTTAACAGAGGTCAAGGAGAAGTCCCTGATTATTTTACACTTAGTCTCAACCAGGGAAGTAGGGCCCTGCCAAAGGAAGTAAATCATAAATCATGAATGCCTTTTGGTAATTCCCATTTGAATCTGTGGCTCAAGACTGGAAGAGTGATAGCCATGGAGGCCAGTAAAATTTTAGGAGTCTGTAGACCACACAGGAAGTTTTATTCTGGTTATCCTTGCCTTGTGTCCCGCCCCACCCCCACCCCCCCTTTTTAATAGATCCTCGACGCAAAGTTCCCCTTGGACTAGGGAAAGGATTGACATAGCAGACATCATTAATTGGGAATGCAGACTGAAGGCTCCACACTGATGGGGAGCTGTGCACTGCCATAAACAGCTCTCAGTGGATCTTCACACAGAATTAAGGGCTGGGGAGTTTCCTGCTCAAAAACCTGGAGACTGTGGTCTGAAAGGTTAGGGGCATGGCTCTGGGCTAAGCCATCTGCCAGCTCATCTGGGCTCCGGACAGATCTGGCTGCCAGCTTTACCTGACTGGCCCTTCATTGGAAAGCCAACCCTATCGGGAGCTCAATGCAAAGAGAACAGAGCTCAGAACCAAGAGGAACTTACCCATGGGCCTCAGAAACATCTAGAAAAACAGAGAACCCACAAAAGGGCTCACAGGTACCAGGCCTGTGTTTTTCATTGTCCCCTAAATGCCATCAGAACTTCACTTTGGTTCCCACCACTGCCACCAAATCTGTTAAAAAACAAAATTCAACCAAGTAAATTTGAAGTTCTAGTTGGCTTTATTCAGTGACTCATGAATCAGACAGCACATCATCTAGCAAGTAGAAAGGAGCTTCCAGATTAAATTATTTTAGGGGCGCCATTGGTTAAGCCTCAGACTCTTGGTTTTGGCTCAGGTCGTGATCTCTTGGTTTGTGAGATCGAGCCCTGTATCAGGTTCTGTGCTGACAGCACAGAGCTTGCTTGGGATTCTCTCTCTCCTCTCTCTACTTCTCCCCTGCTCACTCTCTGTCTCTCAAAATAAATATATAAACATTTTTAAAAAGAAAAAAGCTATTTTTTAAATTTTTTTTTAAATGTTTTTATTTATTTTTGAGACAGAGAGAGACAGAGCATGAGCAGGGAAGGGGCAGAGAGAGAGGGAGACACAGAATCAGAAGCAGGCTCCAGGCTCTGAGTCATCAGCCCAGAGCTCCATATGGGGCTCGAACTCACAGACTGTGAGATCATGACCTGAGCTGAAGTCGGACGCTCAACTGACTGAGCCACCCAGGCACCCCAGAAAAAAACTATTTTAAAAGTACTTTCAAATTGTGTTTTATTTAGTAACAGTACAAAACCCACTGCTTTTGCTAAGGAGAACAATATGATTGTTTAAATATACTTCTTTCTTTTTAGGAAAACATTTGTGATTATATACTGCAGTACAAAATTTGGGGCTAGTTCAGTTTATTACAATACTTGTCTCCTTTTAATCTTTCTTTTCATTGAGATATAATTCACATACTGTAAAATCCACCCCATTTAAAATATAAAATTTAGTTATTTTTGAGATGTTCACAAAGTGATGTGAGCATTACCACCATATAATTTAAGGAGATTTTCATCACCTCCAAAAAAACCTCACACTTATTAGCAGTCACTGTCCACACTCTCACTTCCCAGTGCCTGGCAACCCCTAATCTATTTTCCATCCCAATGGATTTGCCTATTCTGGACCTTTCATGCGAATGAAATCATGCTCTATATGGCTTTTTGTGCCTTGCTTCTTTCTTTTGGCATAATGTTTTCAAGGTTCCTCCATGTTGAATCATATACCAGTATTACATTCCTGTTCTATTCTCTGTGTATCCCACTGTCGCAGACTATGAGTCTGGAGTTCTCTCTTGTCCAGCAAGAGAGCAGATGCAGAATTGAATACGAGAGAGGCTAATGTCCAGGAAGAGACAACAGCCCTGAACAGGGGTTTTGTCTCCGTGTTTACTGAGCACTCAAGATCTTACACACGTGGTGAATGTTAAGAAAACAATCAGATAGTGATCATTAACTTGTGTGTGTAAGAAGCAAAGGGTCTGGGAGGCGAGTGGACTTTGTGATCAAAGTATATTGGCACCAGATGGAAAGTGATTTCCTGAAGGTGATATAACAAATTATTCATGATCCTATTATAATATTTCACTAACTGACCTTGGGTGCTTTTGCCCTGTGGCAATGGCTTTCTGCCCTAAGCTCTTTTTTTTTAAATTTTATTTATTTTTTTATTATTATCTTTTTAACATTTACTCATCTCTGAGAGACAGAGAGAGGCAGAGCATGAGCGGGGAAGGGTCAGAGAGAGGGAGACACAGAATCTGAAGCAGGCTCCAGGCTCCGAGCTGTCAGCACAGAGCCCGATGCGGGGCTTGAACTCACGAACTGCAAGATCACGACCTGAGCCAAAGTCAGACGCTCAACTGACTGAGCCACCCAGGCGCCCCGTGCCCTAAGCTTTTTTAACGCATGTAAGTATAAGGAATTCTTGAGCTTATTTCCCCACATCCCACCTTCTTGTTATCTCTTCATCAGTTGGTGGCCATTTGAGTCATTTCCACTTTTTGGCTGTTGTGAATAATGTTGCTTCGAACATTTGTGCATTATCTTTGGTGTGGACATTTGTTTTCATTCCTCTTATGTGTATACCTAAGCTTGGAATTGCTGGGTCATATGCTAACTCTATGTTTAATCATTTGAAGATTACTTTCCAAAGTGGCTGCACCACTTTACAATCCTGCCAGCAGTGTGATGGGGGTTCCAGTTTCTCCACAGCCCCACCAACAGTTGTTTCTGTCCATCTTTTATTGGAGTCATCTTAGTGGGGTGTGAACGGTATCTCATTGTAGGTTGCCTTGGTTTCCCTAATTACTAATGTTGTTGAGCACCTCTTCATGTTCCTGTTGGTATTCTGTATATCTTCTTTGGAGAAATATCTATTCAAATCATTTTTCCATTTTTACAGTGAGTTATTTATCTTTTTATTGTTGAATAATAATAAGAGTTCTTTATATATTCTGAACACTAGACCCTTATCAGATCTCTGATTTACAAAATTCCTTTTTCATCCTGTGGGTTATCTTTTTCACTTTCCAGTAGTGGCCTTTGAAGCACAAAAGATATTATTTTTGAGGAAGTCAATTTATCTGTTATTTTTTGAAGGTTGCTTGTACTTATTATTATTATTATTATTATTATTATTATTTGGAGGTTGCTTGTACTTTCCGGGTCATATCTAAAAACCATTGCCTAATCCAAGGTCATGAAGCTTTACACCTGTGTTTTCTTCAAAGATTTCATAGTTTTAGTTGTTACATTTGGGTCTTTGATCCATTTGGCATTAGTTTTTATACATGGCCTGTTGTAGTTCAAGCTTCATTCTTTGAATATGGATAGTCAGTTATTCCAGCATATTTATCGGAAATATTATTCTTGTCCCTGTTGAATTATGCTGATACTTTCGGAGATCACGACCCGAGCCGAAATCAAGAGTCGGACGCTCAACCGACTGAGTCACCCAGGCACCTCATTTTTTAGCGATTTTTAAGTCAGTTGCATCATTGTCAGAAAAAGCGATCGGCATGCTACTGATTCTTGAACTTCACTGAGACAGATTCTACAGCTTGATACTAGGTGGACTCATGGAGGCTCCTTTATGTGACCATGATTGATTGGCTGATGACTGCCCACATGGTCGAAGCCAGTATTCAGGTGGACCCGGACCGTGTGACCCCAAAACCCTGATTCTTCCGGTTCTGTGAAACGATACAAGTAAAGCTGAAGAGTTAAGTCTTACCATTTTCTCATTTTTCAAAACCTCCGTTTAGCCATCTGAATCCGGCCAAAGCTTTCCTGGCTCAAGTCCCATTTTCCCCAGTGGCTGAAAAGTCTCTTGAATTCTTAACTACTCTCACGTTGAGGGCAGAACTCTCTTTTGTGGGCCTGATCAATAAGGAAACTGGATCTTTGTCAGGAAAGCCAGTCCTTGTCAAATTCTTCTGTTTGCTGTCCCCTGCGGCCCTTTCCCTGACGCTCAGTTTGAATGACTCCCTCCTCCCTGTCTGCGTCATAAAACTTTGCTGCTGGGTTAGAGAACTTATCAGAGTCTCTTTTTCTTCTTGATTGTTTATTTACTCTTTGCTTGACTGTGAGCTTCCGCCTTATTCATCTTCGTATCTCTCGTACAGCCCAGTTTAGAGTAATAATTACTGTATTACATGGACTGGAGCTTTGAAGCACAGGAGACTGGCAGGAGTAAGAAAAAGACACAGTCACTGGTGTTTCTATAAGAATTTAGTCCATAGAGGATGTGACTCTTGATCTTGGGGCTGTGAGCTCAAGCCCCACATTAGATGTACTTAAAAATAAAATTAAAAAAATAAAATAAAAAATAAAAAAAGGGGGCACCTGGGCAGCTTGGTCAGTTAAACGTCTGACTGTAACTCAGGCCATGATCTCACAGTTTGTGGGTTTGAGCCCCACGACAGGCTCTGTGCTGACAGCTTGGAGCCCGGAGCCTGCTTCCGATTCTGTGTCTCCCTCTCTCTGCCTCTCCCCTGCTCATGCTCTGTCTCTCTCTTAAAAATAAACAAACACTGAAATAATTTTTGGAAAAAAAAAAAAGAAATTTGGGGCTCCTGGGTGGCTCAGTCAGTTAACTGTCTGACTCTTCATTTCATCTCAGGTCATGATCTCACGGTTTGTGAGTTCAGTTTGTGAGATCGAGCCCTACATTGGGCTCTGTGTTGCCGGTGCAGAGCCTGCTTGGGTTTCTCTCTCTCTCCTCCCACCCCTCTCTTTCTCAAAATAAATAAATAAACTTAAAAAAAAGAAATTAAAAAATAATTTTTAAAAAGTTGGGCTTAAAGATAACACAGGTAGCATATTTCATTTTATTTTATTTTTTAGTTTTTAAAGGGAGATTATTTTTAAATGTGTCACAATTTACAGAAATATATTGTGCAAATTCTTGAGACTCAACTCATAATTTCTACAATCTATGCCTCTTTTTTTTTTAATGTTTATATTTATTTTTGAGACAGAGAGAGACAGAGCATGAGCAGGGGAGGGACAGAGAGAGAGGGAGGCACAGGATCCGAAGCAGGCTCCAGGCTCCAAGTTGTCTGGACAGAGCCTGATGCGGGGCTTGAACTCACAAACTGCGAGATCATGACCTGAGCCGAAGTCGGATGCTCAACTGACAAAACCACCCAGGCGCCTCTTTTTTTAAACACATACATTTACAGCTAGAAAAAAGGATAGACTCATTTAAAGACTCACTTAAGCTTGCTTTCCGTTTTACAGAAGGGGACACTAAGTTCTATTATGTTTATTAAAACATCCTTTCCTTACGTTATAATCACTTCTTATATACATTAAAGGGTAGTGTTTTTTTAGTTCTTGTTTAGGAATTTAGAAGGTACTGATTAAATAGTGTCTGACTGCATACTCAATTTGAATGTATCCTTATTACTAATATATTCGACGCTTAAATTTGCGCAAAGACCGTGACCTAGAATTTTGCTAGCATGCAGTGTCCTCTACAGTTAGGGACATGTGCCATACTGTGGATAGAAAAGCTCCCAGGGACTTCTGTATTGTTGGTGGAAAGGCTTTTGAGTGGAAAGGCATCCATTTCAAATAAATCCATTGCAAGCCTGGGACACAGCTACCAGTAAAACAGCTAGATGCGTAAGGAACCCTGTCGCCCCACCCATGAAGTTCCCAAAATTTTGAACACCCCACCCTTGAATCTTAATAGAAAGAGCCCCAGATAAGCACCTGTGACCTTGCTGTGTGGCCTCTGGGTGTATATGCCAAGTACCTTCCAAGACTTGGGAGTAATAAATCTTGTTCTTCCAGATTCTTTGATGGTTTTGCTGAGGTGTGCCCTGAAGCAACAGTTAAGAACCACGGGGCCCCTGCTATAGCCACAACGTTGGCCCTAGCAGGGAAGGGGGAAACACCCGTGGGGCTCGCTGTGAGTAAATATGGCCCTAGCGAGGGGCTCAGGTATTTCTAGGCAAGGACGTCACTATCAATAGGATGAGAAGACACAACATTTTATTTTGAGTAACTTTGGATGGAATGTTCCCTGGTGCCCAGAAACGCAAATGCAAATGATTTCCTAGAGAATGTGCCCTCAGGGTCAGGCATCAGGCAGTCCTCACAGAGAGCACAACAAATTTGGGCTCATAATATTAAAAAAAAAAAAAAAAAAATCAAAGAACGTTCAAGAAAATAAGCCACCATGAATGAGAGGCAGCAGAAACGACAAATGATGAAAGCAAGTCCATAAAAACCTCAGATGGCTGAAGGTGACTGTTTTGAGTCAGGCATCCTAAGATCTTTTAGTTTTTCATGATTATTTATTTTTGAGAGAGAGAGAGAGAGAGAGCATGAGCAGAGGAAGGGCAGAGAAAGAGGGAGACCTGGAATCTGAACCAGGATCCAGGCTCTGAACTGTCAGCACAGAGCCCGACACAGGGCTCAACAAACTCTCAGACTACGAGATCATGGCCTGAGCCGAAGTCAGACCCCCAACCAACTGAGCCACCCAGTCACGCCCCCTAAGATCTTTTCAAAAGAAATATATTGATTAAATTTACTTTATATGTTAAAATTCTAAGAGTAATCACCCAAATAAGAGAAATTGAATGTATGTGCTCCAAACAGATGAAGGGCAGAAAAATGGAATGAGAAAAAACACTTTAATCGGTCCAAAAGAAGACAAGAAAAGAAAAGGAAAATATGAAAAAAAAAAAAAAAGCAAGGCAAATAGATAGCATATAATATATGCAAATAAGAAGAGAGCAAAAACAAATCCAAATAAATGAGTAATCATAAAAAAGGTCAATGGCATGAACTTTTCAGTTAAATGTCATGGACTCTTAGGCTGCATAAAAAATTAAACTCAGATATGGGCTGCTTTCAAAAGACATAACAAAAACAGCAGAACAGAGAAAGGTAGAAAGTAAAAGACTGGATAAAAAATAAGCAAGTAATGAAGGGAGGTGGGTGGGGGGTGGGTAACTGAGGGAGGGCACTTGTGATGAGCACGGGATGATGTTGGGGAGGGTGGAATCAGTACATCGTATACCCGAAACTAATATTGCACTGCGTGTTAACTAACTGAAGTTTAAATAAAAACTTAAAACAAAAACAAAGACGACCAGGTAAATACTAACCAGGAGAAAGCTGGTGTAGCTGTGTAAATCACAGGCCACAGTCAAACCAGGATAGAATTTTGAAATGTTACCAGTAAGTCATCACTGAATGATGAAAGGTTTACGCACCAGAACAACATAAAAATTCTAAATGTATTGTACCTAATAGCATAAATAGAGCTTCAAAATATATTAGGTAAAGGAAGAATAGCTATACTGACCATTATTGTGAGAAACCTTCACGCATACTTTTCTCAATAATTGCTACAACAGATGAAAATTTCTTTTTTAATTTCTTGGTGTTTATTTATTTTTGAAAGAGAGAGACAGAGTGTGAGGGGGGAGGGGCAGAGAGAGAGGGGGCCACAGAATCCGAAGCAGGCTCCAGGCTCCGAGCCGTCAGCACAGAGCCTGACACGGGGCTCGAACTCACGGACCATGAGATCGTGGCCTGAGCCGAAGTTGGACGCTCAACCGACTGAGCCACCCAGGCGCCCCATTGAACAGATGAAAATTCCTAAGGATATGGAAGAATTGTCCAACATAGTCAGCAAGCTCGAAGTACTAGACATATTAACCCATTACTCAACAACTAGAGGAAATACACGCTTTTCCTGAGCGCAGCAACACTGTGCGTTAGGAATTTGACCTTGCCAAAGACAGGTCTGGCTTTTTCCCTTGACTTCTGGGAGATAATCTAAGTCATACCTCGTGTGAGTGTCTTTGTTTAGGGTAGATGTGGCTGGCCACACCAGGTGGTCTTAGATTAGGGACTAGTCATGCCAGAAGGACCAATCATGGGGTATAGGGTGAGGGGCTTTGGGTCACACAACATAGGAGACTGGATTCAACCATGTGGGCAATCAATCAACCAATCAGTCATGTGCACAGTTGAGGCCCTAACGAAAACCCTTGACACTGAGGCTTAGATGAGCCTCCTCTGTTTGGCAACACTCTGTGCGCACTGTCACAAATCAATGCCAGGGACCCCGACCCTTCCAAAGAAGGGTCCTGACCCTTCCAAAGAAGACAACTGGAAGTTTTGCATCAAAACAAAAAATAAAGACCCTTCCCCTCTCATATGTGGGGAATTTTAAAATCACACTAGTAAATTGCTTATGGACCAACATAGATCTTCTAAATGAAGAGTTTTAGTTAGTTTTGTATCTACGTGTTAAAAAGGAAAAATAAATGCAATACCGTACTCTTGGTTTGCAAGGTCAATTCACAGACATCAGAGAAGATGGAAAGAAGCTCACTAGCTAGATCTTTAACCAAACATTTGCATAATTGGTGGATGTGATAGGAAACGCTTAGTAAAAGGAGCCAATGATGCATTTTTCCCCATTTGATGTCAGAACCTTTGTGAGTTGTCTTTTCGGCTGTGACATACATTAAAAACCAAGTACTTGAGGGAAAATGGGCGATTGGCATTGAGGAGGGCATTTATTGGGGTGAGCACTAGATATTGTATGTAAACCAACTTGACAATAAATTATATTCATATTAAAAAAACAAACAAACAAGTACTGGGACATGCAGATCAATGGAATAGAATTGAGAGTCCAAAAATAAACCCATACATTTATGGCCAATTGATTTTTGTTACCATAACAATTCAATAGGGCCAAGAATAGTGTTTTCTTTTCTTTTTTAATTTTTTAATTTTTATTTTAAAAAAAATTTTTAATGTTTTCATTTTTGAGAGAGACAGAATGTGAGCGGTGGAGGGGCACAGAGAGAGGGAGAGAGAGAATCTGAAGCAGGCTCCAGGCTCTGAGCTGTCAGCACAGAGCCCGACGCAGGGCTTGAACTTGTGAACTGTGAGGTCATGACCTGAGCCAAAGTCAGACGCCCAACCAACTGAGCCACCCATGCGCCCCCCTAAGAATAATATTTTCGACCAACGTGCTGGGACCACTGGCTATTCGCATTCAAAACATGAAATTGAACTCCTACCCCATGCCATGTGCAAAAATTAATTCAAAATGGATCAAAGACCTACACAAAAGAGCTAAAACTGTAGAGCATAGATGTAAAGCTTCCCAAGCTTGGATTAGGCAGTGGTTTTTTTACATATGGCACCAAAAGCAAGGACTTTGGAATCAGACCTTTGTGTCCTATGCTCCTTGCTGGATCTACAATCTTGTTCATGTCGTTTTCTCTCTTCGACTCTGTTTGATCATTTGTAAAATGAGAATAAACCACCTCACAGAGCTGTTGTAAGAATCAAATGAAATATGTTTGAAAGCATTTTAGCGTAGCGCCCGCACAGCGTAGACATTCAGCTGCAATCATCCTCGTCACCGTCAACATTGTCAGGGAAGGCAGACAAGAATCAAAGTGTGCTAAGGGCTCGTCCGATCAGGAACCTGTGGGAACAGCTTGAACGACTCTGTAATTTGTAGGTAACTGATCACAATGCGACATAATTCTTGTCTGTAGATACACAAATTCTGTCCTGTCTTTTCGCAGTTTGGTTGACTTCCTACTCCATCCCTTGTGGGCTCAGCCTCCATTTACACGTTCAGTTTGGTATGGCTGATCTCTAAGCAAGAGCACTTTGTTGTATGCTTTAAGTGGTTAAATTGTGTGGTGTGTGAATTTTATCTCAATCAAGCCATTAAATTTTTTTTTTTTTAGTCCCCCAGCACTATTTAGCATCATTCCATGAAAGAATCCAGGTGGGAGCAATTCAGGCCACCCTTCTGGAGCTGGAGCTAGCCAAGCCATAGGCCCCTGGAGGGAATCCATACGTATGGAGCCCAGAGCTCTAGGGGTATCTGGTTGGCCAGATGAGGCAGCAGGCAGTGGGGCAGAAGGACTCCACAGGGGAGAAAATAGATGCATGGCCAAGTTGGGTCCCAGTCCATGTCCCAGACCAAACGGGACTTAGAGAATTTCAAGGAAGGCACTTCAAAGTGTGGGGGCTGTACGGGTGGAGGGGCTCCAATACAGGCCCCTTTTTCTAAGGTAATACCACCAACATGATGTCTCTTTCAAAAATGCTTGCCTTTAGTGTTGAGTTCTGTGAATATATTCTAATTAAGTTAGCAGAGGACAGCAAAAATAGAAAGACATTGTTTAAGTCTGTACTACAAAGTCCTTATCTTCTCCCATCCCTTGGGTTGTTAACCTCTAGAGAGTTTTCACACTTTGATGCTCTGGGGTCTTTCACATTCGTAAACCCTCTTCCTAGAATCTTTGGTACCCTCAACAGATCAAAGTCTCCTGGAAGATATCCTTCCTCGCGTGTATTAGTTCCATTTCCAGGAAGTGAGGTACATCTGCATTGCAAAACAGCAGCCATGCGGCCTTCTCCCTCACCAGCCCGGGGTAAATGTTATTTTCCTGACAAGCCGTCTGGATGCCTTCCAACCCCCACGGCTCTGTGCATCAGTCTCTATGGAAACCGTTTTCCTTTCCAGACAAGCTTGTCTCCTCCGGTACAAAATGGATTTTGCACTCTTTTGCCCTAATTCAAATCACCTCCCCTCACTGCTCTCTAGAGCTGCAATTCTGCAGTTCTTCTAGCAAGTTCTGTTGAATAAACCACTTCTGGCCCCGCCAGACTCATCTCCGCACACGCACCCTGGGCAATTCCCCTCTCTCCCTGCCTCCCTCCCTTTGGTCATGTTCCTGCCTGCGCCTAGCATTCCGCTCCCCGCCCCCCTCCCCATTTAACCCAGCCGAGGTAAAGCACCACATATCTGAAGCATATTGTGGCCATTTGCCTCTCAGAAGAGTCTAGAAGCACAAAGTTAGCCGCATGTGAGTCAAGATTTCCAGCTTCAGCCGGTGCCTCAGGCTGGCAGGTTGAAGTCGAAAGGAACACAGCTTTGTACCCAGCCAGCCGCTGATCTTAGTAGTCGGCTATTAAAAAGAATAATAATTTTGTTAAAAAGGCACAACTTCTATGCGGAAGGATGTGGGGGAAAGAGGAAAAAGAAGTAAAGTACTGCCTTTTCCAAGAAATGTGTTTGGAAAATTCCTGCAGGTAGAGCTCTCAGAGCCTGTGTATTTGGGGCCCATGGGCCTCCTACCATCGTAACGACTTTTCGTGGCCCCACAATTTTCCTTTCTTTTTGGGGGGGGGGGCGCTGTATGAGGAAAACAATGAAAATTTTCTTTAATCTTACATTCATCTTTTTCTTGTGCTTTTAAAAGTGGTTACAGTAGTTTGGGGGCACCCGGGTGGCTCAGCCGGTTAAGCGTCTGACTCGATTTTGGCTCAGGTCATGATCTCACCATCATGAGCTGGAGCCCCATGTCAAGCCCAAGCCCAGCATGGAGCCTGCTTAAGATACTCTCTCTCTTCTCTCTATCTCTCTCTCTGCCTCTTCCCCACTCACTCGCTCTCTCTCAAAAATATATATATTATATATCATATATGATATATCATATATGATATATATATAATATATGAATATATGAATATAATATATTCCTGGAATTACAATACTTTTAGAGGTCAAAAATATATATTATATGGTATATGATATAATATATATTATTATATGATATATTATATGATATTATGTGATATATGATACATAATATATGATATCATATATCATATATATCATATATTATCATATATATCATATATCATATATTATATTATATCATATATATCATATATCACATAATATCATATAATATATCATGTAATAATATGTTATATAATATATCATATAATATATATATTTTTGACCTCTAAAAGTATTGTAATTCCAGGAATTACTCCTAATGGAGAGTCAACCCAGAAGTCCTGTCTCTGACCTTCCTAGCTACGTGACCTCAAGGGAGTTGTTTTAATATATTTACGACTCAGTTTCCTCATCTGTAAAATAGTTTATTGGATTGTGGCTAAGGTTAAACGGGCTAATATGTGCTAAGACCAAAGACTGACACACAGCACTGTGTGTGGCAGCGACAATCATTATCACTTATTGCTAATATTAGGTATTTAATCAATATATATAGAATAAAAAAACGAATATTATCCTTATGCCAAGATATTATTTTTCAGCAACATCAAACCACCTTAAAAGAAGGATTTAACATTTTTTTAATGTTTATTTATTTTTGACCGAGAGAGAGAGAGAGAGAGAGAGAGAGAGACAGAGCATGAGTGGGGGAGGGGCAGAGAGAGAGGGAGACACAGAATGTGAAGCAGGCTCCAGGCTCTGAGCTGTCAGCACAGAGCCCAACGCGGGGCTTGAACCCACAGACCGAGAGATCGTGACATGAGTCGAAGTCAGACGCTCAACTGACTGAGCCACCCAGGCGCCCCAAAAATAGGCTTTTAAATGTAGGCATAATTATTTCTATTTCTGAGAAGGAGAAAAAGGAAACAAAGCCTTCTGGGAGATGAGGCAAATCGTTGATAATATATGAATGTATCTTTTTTCCATACAGGTTCAGGAAGTCACAAACCCTTTTCCAGTGTAAGCATTAAGAGGCCACCTGGCCTCGCCTTCTAAACACTGAAAAGAATCCTTTATTTTTTTTTTTAATTTTTTTTAATGTTTATTTATTTTTGAGACAGAGAGAGACAGAGCATGAGCAGGGGAAGAGCCGGACGTGGGGCTTGAATCCACAAACCGTGAGATCATGACCTGAGCTGAAGTCAGACACTTAACCGACTGAGCTACCCAAGTGCCCCTGAAAAGAATCCTTTCTATAACACAGCATCTTCAACACTCTCAAGAACATGGGGGAGTTGAATCATCCATCAGGGATCTCTTTCCACCATTAATCAGGTCAAGTCTGAGAATGTTCTTCCATCTATGCCCACTAAACCATTGCCTTCCTGCAACTTCGATCCATTGAACCGGCTTCTGCCTCCCGGAAGCTACTTAGAAGAAGGTTGTTTTCAGACAAGCTTCCAAGCATTTTTAGATGGAGGTCAAGTATTCTTTTGTCTTCCATGTTCCAAGGTCATATCCACACTTTTCATCGATGCTCAAGAGCCCGTGACTCAGACTCAACGCCAACCTGATCTTGCTCCACGGGGCACAGTCTAATACCACCCGGACTACTTGGGCCCCCAGCATGCTGTGCCCGGACCAGGCAGGGAGCCCTGGCACGTCATTGCCTTTGGTCTGGGTACCTTACTATATTAACAGAAATATAGGTTGAGATTGCTCGAGATGTTTTGTCAGTTTCGTTATGCTGTGGTTGGTTTATACGAAATTAGTGATCAGTTAAGTTCTCGAAGTCCTTTTCGTATAAGAATTTATCAGGCCAGGCTTTCTTCGTCATTCACTGGTACAATTCAATTTATAAACCTGAACGTAGGACTTCCCTTACTGCTTTCCGCTCAGTGTCTTAGCCTGTTAAATCTTGATTTTCTTTTGGCAATCACATTGGTTTTCCCAACCTTTACCACCTAAAAACTTGGCGAGCCTACCTTGTCTGGCTTTATCTAAGTCATTCACACACATCTCACCTAGAGCAAGGTCAGACCACTCATCTAAGAGATTGCCTCTGGGTTGACATACTTTTTGGATATAGTCACCCAACCAGTTTTGAATGTCCTACTTGCCATCATTTAGCTCAAATGTGAGCAGAAAAGACTTTGTCAGAGGCTAATTCAAATCAGCATTTAGTTTGTCTAGCGAGGTGGTTTGCAAACCAAGATGCCCTTCAGGATCACGTCCTTTGAAATACAGATTCCTGGCCCCAGCCCAGAGACCCTAAGTCAGTAGGTTCTAAGTTCTGAGAATTGGTCATTTTTATTTTTTTAAGTTTATTTATTTATTTTGATAGAGAGAGAAGGAGAGAGAGCGAGTGGGGAAACAGCAGAAAGAGAGGGGGAGACAGAATCCCAAGCAGGTTCCGCATTGTCAGCGTGGAGCCTGACGCGGGGCTTGAGCTCACGAACCGTGTGATCATAGCCTGGGTTGAAATCAAGAGTGGGACACTCAACTGACTGAGCCACCAGGTGCCCCTATGAGTCATTTTTAAAAGCACCCCAAAATCATTTTGTATGGCCGGCACCGGGGGACCAAGTGCTCTTGCTAAGCCAAGTGTGGCTGCTGGGTCAGAGGCAGCACCTGGGAGGAGCTGGTTGGGAAGGCAGCGGCTCCTCTCCGACCTCGGCCCTGCTGGGTCAGCATCGAAAGATCACCAGGTGACCCACTGGGAGCATTACTGTCTAATGCGGAACTCTGTCTAAGCTGTTCCCATAAGTTAGCTCTCTGATCACTCAAGAAGAAGGAGAAGGATGAGGAGGAAGAGGGAAAGGAATGGGGAAAAGAGAGAAGTTCTGCCCCCTCCATTTATTAGAAGTTTGGAGCTGGCCAAATTATCTCACGTCTCTTTCACCTCCGTCTCTTTGTCTATCCAATGGGCATGGTTCGCCTGCCTACCTTACAAGGGCTTTGTAAGGGTTAGATGAGCTGATGCCTGGGAGTCACTGAGCACAGGGAGCTCTTGGTGTGTCTGCCCCAGGATGAATTGCGTGCCCCCCAAATATATTCAAGTCCTGACCCTGGGTATCTTTGAAGATACCCGGTGACGAGGCAGGGATTGGAGTAGTGCGGCTGTGAGACAAGAAACACCAGAGCCTGACAGCCACCATGGGAGGCTATGAAGAGGCAAGGAAGGACTCCCCTACAGTGTTCACAAGAAACATGGCCGGCCAACACCTTGGCTTCAGACTGTAGCTTCCAGAGTTGTAAGACAATCCATTTGTTACTTGAAGCCACCTAGTTTGTGGTACTTTGTTAGGACCGCCCTAGGGAACAACTATAATGTCTTAGATACAATTACTGTTATTACTACCCGACGCCGGCACTGTGGTGAACAAGACCCAGTCTCTGGAGGGTAGTGATGAATGGCTTCGTACCCATCGGTGGGCCTCTTCCAAGAGCAGGACCACACCGGGAGAGCAGAAAGACTTTCTGGTTGAAGGCCACTTAGGGGAAAGAGGTGGCCAGTAGCACCTCTGAACTCCCAGCTGCCATCTTGGCAGCCTTTGGTCTGTGGGTTGTCTGAAGATGGCTGAATGAGCGCCTTTCAAATGGCCACGTGGCCTCAGTTTTTCTTCAGCACCTGGAGCGTCGGGTCCCCTCTTTACAGTGAGTGCTGTTCACACCCCATCTGAAGACTCCTTTTGTAAAGAAGACTGCAAAACGGTACTTGAGTGATCCTGCGGTCCCCCGTTTAGCCTTCCTCGCTCTCTCTCTGGTGTCTGCGTCGTGCAACCCTTCTGTCCGCTCCACTGTTCCCGCTCAGCCTGACTTACTGCCTCCCTGGTAATGTTCAGATAAGGCCGTGTCCGTTTCTGGGATTTGTCCTTAATTCAGCAACCCATCTTGTCTCTTCTGGGTTTCTGTGGTGCCTGTTCTTTGAAAAATGTCCCCTCATCAGAAAGCTGCTTCTAGGGCCACTCTTCTTCTCTCTAGGACTATCGAGAAAATTGCTTTTATTCTCACTGTACTCAACGTCAGTTTTATTTTTAGTGTGTTCATTTTTAGACCCTTCCATCCCTGTTGAACACATGCATCTCCTTGGGGGTTTCTAGCCATAGACTCCTGTCTGTCTTCTCTATGAACTTACAAAAAAAGTTTTATTGGGGCGCCCGGGTGACTCAGTGGGTTGAGCCGAAACCGAGAGTCAGACGCTTCGCCCACTGAGCCACCCGGGCGCCCCTAATGAAGGAACTATTTACGAAGTTGTGGGCAGGGTTAAGAGAAGCCAAGGGCTCACCACGAAAGGACACGGTCACCGCGCCTGCGTCTGACGGGCAAAGAGAGAAGTGTGGTGGAAGGTCAGGGCCACCTACGGGGACAGTGGGAGCCAGTACCCCTGGGCAGCCTGGCAGGACGGGAGCAGGGCCCTTAGTACCAGTGGTGGTTAATCTTCTGTGTCAGCTCGGCTAGGCCGTGGTCCCCAGGTTTTGGTCAAACGGCAGTCTCCATGCTGCTGTGAAGATACGGTTAACATTTGAATCGCTGCTTTCCTGCCCACGCCCGAGAAATACAGCCAAGCTGGTGGACGTTGTCTGCGGAGGTCAGAGTCGGGGGGGCAGATCTGGAGGGGCAATCGGGACTACCAGGCAGGGCCAGCCTCTTGCCCCGAGTACCGATCTGGCCTGTCTACTGATGCCCAAGGCCTTTCGCCGGCGCCCATCGCCAGCCGTGCACAGCCAGGCGCACCCACGGTGCCGTCGGGATGCACCTGCCCACCGGCTCCCCCCGCCCCTCTCCCACCCTCCACTCGGTTCCCATGGCAGTTCCGTGAAGCGCTTCTGCTTCCCCACAGCAAGCGGGCTTTTTCAGCAAGCTGTGCTCTGCCCCTCTGTACACACTGCTCCGTCTGCCTGGGCTGCCCTTTGCCCCCGTGCACTTGCAAATTCTCGCTTATCCTGCCAAATCCGGCTCATGTGTCACACACCTCGTGCAGTCTGTGAAGCCTGTTCTGTTTGCGGGGCCCCAGAGCGGCCCCGGCATCCTCTCTGTTACCTCCGCGTGACACACAGAAGTCAGTTATTTATCTAGAGGTCTGCCTTCCTCCTGCTCCGTCAGCAGTATGAGGATGGGGACGGGATGTGCCCCCTCTCCCGATGGACACCCAGAGCGCAGCCTAAGTGAGGGAGCTCCTCTGGCTTCCCACTGACTTGCAGATGCACCGACTTTTGGGGACAGCCTCAGACGACAACCGTGGCTTTTTAGATGCATGCATTCTGAGTGTACCTGCGTGTCCGCACTTTACACGCTTTGAGGCAGGCTGGGACACGTACTGGAGATGGAGGTCTTGGCGAGTATCTGATGTCAACCTCACTCCTACCAGCTACCCACGGTGTGTAATGAAACACACTGGGCTACATTCTTTGGCGGCTTCTGGCAGAGCGAGGGGCATAAAAAGCAATTCAGCAGTGGGACAAGGCTCTCTTGGTTCATCTTGTCCCGAGGTCTCAGCACCAAAGCAAGCTGTTCTAAAGCCCTTTGCAAAATGGCTCGTCACTTGCACAGGCAGGTCTCTGTGTTTGCTGGGGGAGCACGAGGGGAAAACCTAAACGTGTGTATTTAGTGCACTTTTTTTTAGTGAAACCCTTATTCATGTTTCCTGGAAGTCAGCGACCATGTTCAATTTCAAATCCGTGTCCAGAATCTCTCGAAGCGTAGCATGGAATCCCTCACCGCCAGTGAATGCTGAAAGGCTGCATTTCTTTTTTTTTTTTTTTTAATTTTTTTTTTAACGTTTATTTATTTTTGAGACAGAGAGAGACAGAGCATGAACGGGGGAGGGTCAGAGAGAGAGGGAGACACAGAATCCGAAACAGGCTCCAGGCTCTGAGCTGTCAGCACAGAGCCCGACGCGGGGCTCGAACTCACGGACGGTGAGATCATGACCTGAGCCGAAGTCGGATGCTTAACCGACCGAGCCACGCAGACGCCCCTGAAAGGCTGTATTTCAAGCTGAAGTTCATTCAGACACCACCCCGCCCACCACGAATGAGCCCCTTTTTTGATTGCTTAGAAAGGCTGGAGTCCGGAACGGAATGGCTAATATAATAACATCATGAAGGAGAATAATTCAGTTGAATGCCATTCTACTGGATTGGGCCATTTTATGTAAATTTAATGCCTGAAAAATACTATTCTGTAAACGCTTAATTGGTGACATACATGTGCGAGGCACAGGCTGTTGATGAAAGGACGCTTACTGAGATGGGGTCCTGCCTTCAAGGAGCCCACGGTACGTGGGGGCATCTGGTGCCTCACAGTCAACTGTAACCTAAGCCAAGAGGAGGGGAGATTTGCTGGGACAAGGCCAGAGAGCGTGGCAGAGGGAGTGGGCATGGGAGCCTTGGAAGATGGTAGGGTTTCGACAGGTTGAGCTGGGGGAGAATGTCACCCTAGGATACGGGAACAGTGTGGGTCACGGCACACAGCAGGTTACGTGTGTAGTCCCTTCAGTGAGCGGTGGCAATAACACAGCATTAGGTGCACTGGGACAAGTGACCAGGGGGAGAAAAGGCTCGAAATACAGCTTGGGAGTGATATCTTCAGGGACCCGAATGCTCCCTAGAGGATGGTAATCAAGAGGCAATAGGGAGCCGTGAAGAACTCAAGCGAGGACTTGGTATGAATTGATTTGTGCTCGGGGTCAGTGACTCTGGACGCAGATGGCTCAATGGACGGGTTTAAAGAAGAGAAGATCGAAGAGGTCTCCTCGGGTTTATACTTGTTTTCTTAATACCTGACTGTTTAGACTTTATAGCACATTATACATTAACAGGTAGCAGCAGCTGTGTGTGTCCTTCTTTCTTAGAAGGTGGTCTGCTTCTCTCGACCGACTTATTCCCTCACCCTCTCATTAGGAAGACAATCTCTACAATTACAATACAAGTAGCGTCTTGTATGCAACTGACTTGAGTTTTTCACCCCTTCTAAAGGGAAAGTGTGTGCTGTATAATATTTACCTGTTTGGCTTAAAATTGAAATGTAAGCTTTATTTTAAAATATGTAAACTCTGGGGTGCCTGGGTGGTTCAGTCGGTTGGGCATCTGACTCTTGGTCTTAGGTCATGATCCCAGGGTCATGAGATGGAACCCTGTGTCAGGCTCTGCACTGAGCATGAAGCCAGCTTAAGATTCTCTCTCTCTGTCTCTCTCTCTCTCCCCCTCCTTCTGCCCCTCCCCCACTTGTGTGAACGCGATCTCTCTCTGTCTTTCTCTAAAATAAGATTAGGGGTGCCTGGGTTAGCTCAGTTGGTTAAGCATCCAACTTCGGCTCCGGTCATGATCTCACGGTTCGTGGGTTCGAGCCCCGCGTCGGGCTCTGTGCTGACGGCTCAGAGCCTGGAGCCTGCTTCGGATTCTGTGTGTCTCTCTCTCTGTCTCTGTTCCCTCCTCCATTTATACTCTCTGTCTCTCCCTGAAAATAAATAAATAAAACATTAAAAAAGGAAAACTTTAAAATTAAAAAAAAATCCAGGTGACGGTACCCAGACCCTGTTCTTTTAAAAAAAAAATTTTTTTTAACATTTATTTATTTTTGAGACAGAGCGAGACAGAGCATGAACGGGGGAGGGTCAGAGAGAGGGAGACACAGAATCCGAAACAGGCTCCAGGCTCTGAGCCGTCAGCACAGAGCCTGACGCGGGGCTCGAACTCACAGACCACGAGATTGTGACCTGAGCTGAAGTCAGACGCTCAACCAACTGAGCCACCCAGGCGCCACCCCCCCCAGACCCTGTTCTTTCAGCCCTACTTTTGCTTCCGTCGGCCTCTTTGTCCACTACCAGCAGCCTCGAGCTCGCGTTCTGACAGCTTCAGCCTCCACTGAGGGGAGACTTTCATCTTCTCAGTCCTTCCGCAGACATTCCAGGTCGCTTTTCGTTGAGGACCATGCACATCATTGTGGCCACGGGCTGAGAACATAGCCAGTACCTGTGGTCAGTGGTGGTTGCCATGGGATGGGGTGCCAAGCCTAGACCTCTGTGGAAGGAGCCGCACGAACAGAGTCGTCTCCCAAAGGAAAATCAAGCTGCTAAGACCGGTTAAGGAGGAGACGAATTCTAGGCCAGGAAAATAGCAGCTGTGCCCCCTTTTGTACCTCCAGCCCCTTGCCGTGTGCCTGACATCAAGTGCATAAGGACTCAGTACAGCTCGTGGGATGAATGAAGGACCAGCGTAAGCTGTCGCTTTTCTTCCCCACAGAGAAACACAAATCTCACCTGATTCTGATCGGCCCGGTGGTCTCCTGACTCACGTTTTCCATGATTGTTCATTCTGGCTCCAATAGGTTTTTGAATACTTGGCTTCATCTTCGCTACTAATAGAAATTTGAAGATGTTTTTATGAAGACATTTTCCTCTTCAGCTTTTATTACACTTTCATCTTCTCAGGGTCAAGTGAGAGCTTCTCTTGGATTGATATCAAATGAGCATGGCTGTTGTGGCTCTGACATCCACTCCAGGCACTACAATGAACTGATTTACACCTGATCTTTGGAAGACGGTGTGGGAAATTGTCCATTTCAAACATGCACTACTTTACTCAATGATTGCAAAGCTCTTTTGCTGGCCAAGCAAAGAAGAAGAGCACTAGGGATTCTGTCATTCACGACTCTGCTTTAATACAGGTGAGATGCACATTTTTGTAGTTCCTAGTGTTTGGTCTTCCTTTTGTTTTGTTTTGTTTTGTTTCTTGTTTTTTTGTTTTGTTTTGTTTTGTTTTGTTTTGTTTTTGAGAGGGAGAGAAAGTGAGAACGAGTGAGCAGGGGAGTGGCAGAGGTAGAGGAAAAGAGAGAATCCTAAGCAGGTTCCACGCCCAGTGTGGAGCCCAACGTGGAGCCTGATCCCACAACCGTGAGGTCACCACCTGAGCAAAAATCAAGAGTCGGACGCTCAAACGCCAGAGCCACCCAGGCTCCCCGTGGGCTTCCATGTTCTTTAGAAAATCTAATACAAGCACGTATAAAAAAAAATTCAAACACTACAAAAGGACGTCCCCTGAAAATTAACTCTTCCTTCTACCCCTGATTCACCTTCACGGAGACCACCCCTGGCAATAGCTTTCTGCTAGTCCAGAGATATGCCATATCTACATGTATTTATCATCTCCATAGCTCCCCTTTCCTTGGTTACAAAGTTGGCAAATGCACCTGTTGTGCTCCTTTGTGTTGTTGTTGTTGTTGTTTTAACTTATCAGTATGTCTCAGAGGACGTTCTATATTACAACACATAGCTCCACCTTGTTCTTTTTAATGACTGCCTCGATTTCTATACTAACACTGTACCATAGCTTTTGTTTGTTTTTCAGTGCAAAAAGATGTTTCTAAACATTGAGTTAGTTAGGTTATTTATTTTTATTTTAAGAGAGAGAGCATGCAAGCATGTTTGCACGCATGCAAGTGAGGGAGGGACAGAGAGAGAGAGAATCCCAAGCAGGGATTCAAACCCAACTCGGGGCTCGATCTCATGAACCGTGAGATCATGACCTGAGCTGAAATGGAGAGTCAGACGCTCAACCAGCTCAGCCACCCAGGCTCCCCAAAAAGGTGTTTTTATTAAAGCACAGGGATAGGACCCATGGGCAGAAAGAACCGCCAGGACTATATAACATGACTTTTTAAACACTTATCTGTTGACGGCCATATAAGTTGTTACAGTCTTTTGATAAAGACTTTCCAATAAAGACTTTCCACTTCAGCGGACACAATGTTTTTGCCTTTTATTAAAAGGCAAATTAAAAGGTATCACTGGAGAACACCCCAAAGAATAAATAAAAATAAAAACTTTAAAAATTCTAAAGCCACGGTATTGGCATAGTAGCATTTTCTACTGCCGGTAAAGCGCAGAATGCCTTAGTTTTCCTGGGAAATGGTACCTCTGTCCTCACACTCTATTCCTACTGACTCCTGTTGGATGATGAAGGGAGGGGTATTATATTCCTGCCTTTGGTCATTCCCCACCTCAAGTTCTGGAGCCGTGCTGCTCCCCAGAGTAGACCCTGAAATCTCAGATTCAACCGGACTGAAGTCAAGGCATCTCTCGCCACATTCCTGTCTCAGGAGGGGAAGCCTAGGAGCTGCCGCCTCCGTCACATAAAGATTTGGGGGACTTTGACCTCTTCTTGGATACATCTGAGGGTGTCTCTCCTGAGGGCTTAGTCAGCCCTTTGCTAACCAATTTATAGATTTTCCTCTACTTTCTATAGGGTTAGTAAGCCCATTGTAAATTGAAAATATGGTAAGTCAAAAATGCATTGAATATACCTAACCCAGAGGACCCTATAGCTTAGCCCAGCTGACCTTGAATGTGCTCAGAACACTTACATTAGTCTACACACTTGGGCAAACCATCCCACACAGAGCCTGTCTGATAACATGTTGCAGACGGCCTCATGTGATCATGGAGAGCTGTGCTGCGGTGAGAACCGGGACGGCCGTGCGGGTGCGGGATGGTCGTCAGCGAGTCGGTCGTGGACCCTGTTGACGGCAGGCTGCCTGGAGGCTGCAGCCCCATCGCGGGAGAGGATCGCGCTGAATCTCGCCAGCCCCAGGAAACAGATCCAAACTCAGAATTCAAACCATGATTTCTACCGAAGCGTGTCACTTTCGCACCATCGGAGAGTTGAGAATTCATACGTTGAGCCATTATAAGTCGAGGACTGCCTGTATATATTTAGCAGTGGGGTCCCATCACACACATCTTTAACTTACAAGAATTCTATCGTGTGTCCTTATCAAAAAGAGAAGGAATTCAAATAATGTGGGGACCGGCCCTGCTAGTCTACCCAGGAGTGTGCCCCCGGGGGGAACAGTACTATTCAGTGTCTGAAGCCAGCACCACCTGTGGGCTGAGAACTTTGGGAAGACCGTGTGAATGACTGCAAGGCTTTGATCCAAAAAGGGAAACCGTTTCTCCTGGTGGCAGGCACGAGGGTGGTAATAGAAGAACGAGAGGAATTCGATAAGCGTAATTCATGAAGAGTTGGAGAATCTGGTAAAAGAATTTTCACCATCGACCACACCAAACCATGCATTGGAACTGTACGTGGTTTTGTATCTGAAGGATTTTCAAGGTTACTGTTGACTGCATGTGAACCGCACCTCCTAACGTGGTTGAACTTCCACCACCCTAAATATGACCCCGCCATATCTCGTCTGAGCTTCTGGGAGGCTCACAGAGGTAACGAAGCAGCCAAAATTCGCAAGCCAACAGATAAGTAACAAGAATTCAAACCGATGTTGCCAGCAAAGCCTAAAGATGTACGTGGTCTCTGCCCTTTCCCGAATCCTCATGTATAATTCTGTCACATGACAAAGAGAGTGAGGCTGACTCTGGGCTGACTAACCAACTGGGCTTCCCTGATACTAAAGGACTTCCTGGGATTTTCACTTTTCAAGTGAAGACAGTCCCAGGCAAATTGTGGTGGTCAGCCGCCCTGTTTGGATTTCGGAAGGCTCAGAGTCCCGTGATGTGATCACCCTTTCGTTGATCTTTCTATCCTGAATGCTTCCTCTGATACTCTGCGGCTGGACCTGATTCTGAGCCGCGGGTCCAGGAATAATGCCTTGAAGGTTAAAACAGAGCCTGTGGATAAAGCAGGTCTGCGAGACTCTTTGGGTCTTGAACGGTATTAAAATCAATCCTTTGATAGTTCAGGTAATCACTGAGTGATTCAGGTGCTTTATAAATCTGTGTCTGTGATACTCTAGAAGTTGTGGATTGCAATAAGATGAACGAACCCAGTAGCGTCATGTTGCAATACCTTTTGCCATGAGAGGGAAAACAGAAGCCAAGTGGTGGGTAGGAAGCTCTCCAAAGAAGATATACAAATGGCCAATAAGCTCATGATGAGATGTTCAACATCGTTAGCCTTCGGGGAAATGCAAAGCCAACCACTATGAGATCCCACGTCGTACCCATTGGGACAGCTGTAATAAAGACGGTCAAGAACAAGGGGTAGCGAGGACGTGGAGAAATTAGAACTCTCGCACCACCAGTGGGAATGTAAAACAGCGCAGCCACCCTCAGAAAATAGTCTGGCGGTTCAAGTCCTTGGACATAGAGCTAGCACGTGACCCAGTGATTCTACTCCCAGATGCATACCCAAGAGAAATGGAAATATGTCTACACAAAACGTTTATAGCAGCGGCATTCACAATAGCCTAGCCAAAAGGTGGAAACAACCCAAATGCCCATCAGTAATGGATAAAGAAAATGTGCTTTTCCCATACGATAGAATATTATCAGCCATGGAAGGAAGTGGAATATTGATGAATGCTACAACATGGACGAACCTTGAAATATGATGTTAAAAAATAGAAGTCAGACACAAAAGTTTACATATTGTGCAGGAAATATCCAGAATAGGCAACTCTAGAAAGATTCATGACTTCCAGTGCCTGGAAGATCGGGGAATTGTGGGGTGATGGCCAAAGAGCGTGGGGTTTCTTTTGGGGGTAGTAACAATGGTCTACATTTGGTTCTGGTGATGGGTATACAGCACAAGTTTGTGAGTGTACCAAAACCCACTGAGTTGTATATTTAAAACCGGTGAATTTTATGGTATGTGAATTATACTTCAATGAGGCTATAAGAAAGAAAAAAAACTAAGGAAGGAAGGAAAGAAAAAAAGCAGGGAAAAGATGAGAGGTTGTTCAAAGCTTTGCTTCTATCTCAAGGCACAGCCCAGACCACGTTGCCAACCTTCTGACCTTCAAGGAGGTTAAGTCTAACTCAAACTCAGCAAATTCCTCTGTCATCAGCCCCTCCCTCCAGGTTCGGCTGGAAAGATCCAGGGATTTTAAGCCTCTTTTACTATAAATAAGAGTAAGTGATCAGATCACCACCCTCCTACCACAGAAAATAAAAGGGCTAGAAAGGACTCCTGTTTGTTGGGCTTTGACCATTTTCCAGAATTGAGGTTGAATCTATAGGAATCAATTTAAAGAACTATAATTATCCTGGCCAATAGGAGGGAGAGTTCATTTATGATTTTAAAATAATAGTCTATTCCCTGTGCCCTGGAAGCTAGCTAGCATGGAGAGAAGATCCCTCCCTAAAATGTTCTGATACCAGTTTTTGTAAAAAAAAAAAAAAAAAAAAAAAAAAGTCAAAATTCTTCCTTTGGACTCCACCGATAAGAAATTTCTGATTATTCAGCCTGGACAATAACATGAGACAGAACTGCAAAAACACTGTCTCCAATTTGCAAAGCAAATTGACATTAGGAGCACACCTTCAAGGATTCATTAACCCTACGTAAGAGAAACTGTTGTTCCTGAAGTCCACCAGATGAACGTGTGTGAATGAAGCTAGTACGTACGAGGGCCCCTTCCCTAGCCACGTCTCTGCCCGGAAGCATAACTCAGGAGCTGGGCATTAGTGCTCTCTGTTGGAGGTATTTGAAAAGAATTATAAAACCATTTCTTTCAAAGCAACAAACAAGAAAATAGCTAGAGTCTCTAAAACCATTAAAGTTCCTCTTTTCGCTTATGCAGAATGACTTTTCTCCTGCTAACTCCAAGGTTAATGAGCACTATTCTGTGTAATCAGTTTTTAAAGACAGATTTCAGGGGCGCCTGGGTGGCTCAGTCGGTTGAGTGGCCGACTTCGGCTCAGGTCATGATCTCGCGGTCCGTGAGTTCGAGCCCCACGTCGGGCTCTGTGCTGACAGCTCAGAGCCTGGAGCCCGTTTCGGATTCTGTGTCTCCCTCTCTCTGACCCTCCCCCGTTCATGCTCTGTCTCTCTCTGTCTCAAAAATAAGTAAACGTTAAAAAAATTTTTTTAAAGATAAAAATAAAGACAGATTTCATGCACAGTCATGGGTGGGGTTGCATGCATCGTTGTTGGATGTCCTGTGGGCCACACTCCGGGTTTGAATCCTGGCTCAGCCGTTGACTTAGGTACTTAACCTCTTTATGTCTCATTTCCTCTTCTATAAAACATGCGAAGCAATATTACATGCTTCTTGTTGTGCAGGTTAGGTAAGTAAGTTAATATATTTAAAGCACTTAGAACGGTGTCGAGTGCTCTGTGCCCTGGCTTCATTGTCATGACTTAGCCAACCAGGCACTGGGCCTAAAACAACAAATTAATCTTAACAGCTCAACCTCACTTTGCTGCACCACCCTGGGAATCTGTATTTGTCAAGAGAACCCAGTCGGTAGACCACGGGTGGGTTAAGCTAATGCTTTTCAGCAGAATTCTAATATGAAGGAAAGGGTCTGTGGCCCCACAGATTAAGGAATAGAGTGAATAATGAGGACTAAGTGGGGAAATATGTTTTTTAGGCAGGGAAAAGTCTACAGAATCCCATAGATGACTTTTTTTCTGAAGCTACCTATAAGAACATTCAGAATTATTTTGAGAGCCCTTATATCCATCATTTTTTGGAATGTTTGTGTCTTACGTGAATCTGCTACCTAAGTCAACAGGCATGTAATGTGACACATGAGTTAAAATAATTGCTTCCTATTAGAATAGCATTTTAGGGGACCCCTGGGTGGCTCAGTCGGTGAAGCGTCCGACTTTGGCTCAGGTCACGATCTCACGGTTCGTGAGTTTGAGCCCTGCATCGGGCTCTGTGCTGACAAGTCAGAGCCTGGAGCCTGCTTCGGATTCTGTGTCTCCCCCTCTCTCTCTGCCCCTGCCCTGCTTGTGCTCTCTCTTTCTCTCTCACAGACAAATAAATAAACATTAAAAAAAAAAAGTGAGTAGTGAGTATGGACAGAAAGCACATTTAAGAATTCATTTAAATGATCTTAAAATGATCTCACTTTGTCAAGGCCGTCTTTGCACCTCATGATGCGGTCACACCTCAGGAGGGAAGGGGGTTACAGGTGTCACAGCTTTGGGAGTGTTCTCTCAGGTGGGCTCCTGGGCCTTTGACACGTCCTCCTTCTTTTTTCTTTTTGTGGCTTTCTTTTTGATTTAGTCTGTTAGCACTTCCTTGCTTTCTGGTGCCTAGCCTCATTTTGTATTCTTCCTGCCCTAGACCCGACCTCTTCTCCACGGAAGGCTGGTTCCTTTCATGGGAGAATGACATTTAGAAACCAAGGTCGGGGCCCTAGGAGGGCTGATTGCTACTGTAAACGTCGGTGCCTTGAGACTCTCTCAGTGGCCAGAGCGAGGAAATAGAAGCATACATACTAACACGTTTGTACACACACATCTACATTTCCACATCTACTGATATGTATATACGTGAAAACCCCATGAACTCACACTGGTGTCTCTGTGTCCGACCCAACACTACCAGGTTCGTTCTAGCTTTGGCCTCTCCTCCATTGGTCATCTTTTTCTCACTGGCTGAGGACGCCGGTTCTCGTTACTTGCAATGTATTTATTTTTTGTTGAAGCCTAATACGCCTATCAGATAGCTTCAGAATTGCTACCCCATATTCCCGTGGTAAACAAACTTACTAAGTAGAATACCGTTATCTGTATTCAGTTCCTTCTGTCTTAGCGTACAGGAGCCAATCAAAATACTGTGTTCTAATGTAACTTACGGTAGTTCTTTTCTTTACCACTTTCCTCAGTATAGTCATGTTATTCGTATTTATGCTTGTTTTTTTTTACCATTTGTATTCCATTTTGGATTCCCCACACACTTTTTTTTTAAGTTCACGTTCAGTAAAATTTACTCTTTGTAGTATACAGATCTGTAGGTTTGACAAGCGCATAATCAGGTGTCTACCTCCACGGTCATGGTATGGAATAGTCAGAACGGTTCCGTCACCTTCCAAATCCCCATTGCTTCTCTTCAGAAATCAAACCCTTCCCCCAACCTCAGTCTCTGGCAACCACTGATCTGTGTTCTGGCCATATAGTTTTCTCTTTTACAAAATGTCTTTTTAATTGTTTTTTTTTATTTGAGAGAGAGAGAGAGTAGGGGGAGGGGCAGAGGGAGAGAGAGAGAGACTCTCAAGCAGGCCCCACACTCAGTGCAGAGTCCGACATGGGGCTTGATCCCATGACCCTAGGATCATGACCTGAGCTGAAATCAAGAGTCAGACGTTCAACCTACTCAACCACCAGGCACCCCTAGAAAATGCCTCATAAGTAGAATATAGCCTTTTGGATCCGGCTTTTTTCAGGTAGCAAGACGCTTTTGAGATTCTCACATGTTGTGTGAGTCAACAGTTTCTTCCCTTGTTACTGCTGAGTACTACCCCATTGTATGGGCGTACCAGTAAGACTTGGTCTGTCTCCACCCATCCATTTATCCATTCACCATTAGAAAGGTGTCTAAATTGTTTTTAGTTTGGGGTCATTATGAATAAAGTTACTATAAACACGCATGTACAACTTGTGTGAATGTAAGTTTGAATGTTTTCTTAGGTAAAGTTTTAGGAATGAGATTGTTGGATCTATGGTTAGTATGTGAAGATCCAGCTTTATTTTTAATAACAATCTTGTTGAGGTATAATTTACATAGCGTCAAATGTATGATTAAAAGTTACTAGTACGTCTATTTGTAATATATGCGTGTATTAAATCTCGTTGACTGCTTAACACTTATACAATGTTATATGTCAGTTATGTCTCAATGAAAAAACAAAACAAGCCAACAACACCTCATTGAGTTAAACGCTTAAAAAATGTCATTATGGGGGCGCCTGGGTGGCTCAGTCGGTTAAGCAGACAGCTTCGGCTCAGGTCACGATCTCGCGGTCCGTGAGTTCGAGCCCCGCGTCGAGCTCTGTGCCGACAGCTCAGAGCCTGGAGCCTGTTTCGGATTCTGTGTCTCCCTCTCTCTGACCCTCCCCTGTTCATGCTCTGTCTCTCCCTGTCTCAAAAATAAATAAATGTTAAAAAAAAATTTTTTTTTAAATGTCATTATGGGGCACCTGGGTGGCTAAGTTGGCTAGGTGTCTGACTTTGGCCGAGGTCATGATCTCACAGTTCATGGGTGCAAGCCCTACACAGGGCTCCCTGCTGTGAGCACAGAGCCCGCTTCAGATCTTCTGTTCTCCTCTCTCTCTGCCCCACCCCCTCGCGTGGTCTCCTCCCCCTCCAAAAAAAAAAAAAAATGTTATTAGTACCATCACAGAGTCAGGCAACCATCACCACTATGCAATTTTAGGACATTCTCATGGGCCCACAAAGAACCCACGTTCCCATCCGCAGTTACTTCCAGTCCCCACGCCCCCCGGCTCTTGGCCAGCAGTAATGTACCTTCTGCGTCTATGGGTTGTCCGTTCTGGACGGTTCATACACATGGAATCATACAGTGTGTCACCTCTTATAATTTGTTTCTTTCACTCAGCATTATGTTTTCAAGTTTCATCTGTGTCATAACAGATATCAGCACTTCTTTTTTGGAATGGCCAAATGGTACGCCATTATATGGATGGACCACGTTTTGTTTACCCACTCATCATCTGCCGATGGACATTTGGATTATTTCCATTTTTTTGGCTCTTATGAGTAATGTTGCTGTGAATATTTATGTACAAGTTTTTGGGTGGATATTTTTTTTCACTTCTCTCGGGAATATAACTAGCAGAGGAATTGCTGAGTCATGTACTAACCATTTGAGGAAATGCCAGACTGTTTTCCAAAGCGACTACACCACTCTACGGTCACACTAGCAATGAGTGAGGGTTCCGGTTACCCCATTGCCTTGCCAACACTTGTTATTGTCTTTTTTATTATAGTCATCTTAAAAAAAAAATTTTTTTTAATGTTTTATTTATTTTTAAGACAGAGAGAGACAGAGCATGAGCAGGGGAGGGGCAGAGAGAGGGGGAGACACAGAAGCCGAAGCAGGCTCCAGGCTCCGAGCCGTCAGCCCAGAGCCCGACAGGGGCTCGAACTCACGAACTGTGAGATCGTGACCTAAGCCGAAGTCGGGCGCTCCACGGACTGAGCCACCCGGGCGCCCCTTATTATAGTCATCTTAATATGGAGTGGTATCTTACTGTGTTTGGTGACACAGTTTTTTTTTTTTTTTCCTCCGTTTAAAAAATTTTAATTGAAGTGTAGTTGTCGTATAGTATTACATTGTTTCAGGTGATTTGACAATTATGTACATTACACAATGCTCACCGCAGTAAGTGTAGTTCCCATCTGTCACCGTGCAAAGTTATTACAACATTATTGGCTACATTCCCTATGCTCTACTTCTCATCCCTTGACTTATTTATTTTATAACCAGAAGTCTGTACCTCCTAATTCCCTTCACCTATTTCACCCGTCACCCCACCCCCATGATACACTGTTTCACAAAATTGAAGCATAGTTCACAAACAATGTTACATTAGTTTCAGGGGTACAGCATAGCGATTCACCAAGTTTATACTTTCTGCTCTGCTCGTAAGCATAGCTGCCATCTGTCACCACACTGGCCTTGACTCTATTCCCTGTGCTGTGCCTTTTATTTCCATGACTGGTTCATCCCGTAACTGGAAGCCTGTGTCTTCCACACCCATTCACTCGTTTTGCCCGACCACCTCCCCCCGATTCCCTCTGGCGGTCATTAGTTCGATCTGTGTATCCACGGGCCTGTTTCTGCTTTCTGTTTGTTTTGTTTTTTAGATTCCACATCTAAGTGAAAGCATATGGTGTTCGTCTTTCTCATTCTAGTGTGTGTGTGTGTGTGTGTGTGTGTGTCCCACATCTTTATCCATTCATCTATGGATGGGTGCTTGAGTTACTACCCTGTCTTGGCTATTGGACATAATGCAGTAAACGCAGGGGTTCGTGTATCTCTTTGAATTAGTGTTTTTGTTTTCTTTGGGTAAATACCCAGTAGTGGAATTGCTGGCTCATATGGTAGTTCTGTTTTTCTGCTTTTAATTTTTCGAAGCACTTCCATCCTGTATTCTCCAGTGGCCAGTTTACATTCCTAACAACAGTGTAAGAGGGTTCCTTTTTCTCCACATCCTCGCTGACACTGACTATTTCCTGTGTTTCGATTCTGGCCATTCTGACAGGTGGGAGGTGGTGTCTCATTGTGGTTTTGATTTGCCTTTCCCTGATGATGGGTGATGTTGAGCATCTTTTTGTGTCTCTGTTTGCCACACAGTAGACTTTTGGTTTGGAAAAAAAAAAAAAAAAAAAGGAAAGGCATGGGATTAAAGTAAAGAGCCACCAACTTTGAAATCCTTCAAAATGCACAAAAAGTCTCTTAGATTCGTTGCAGTTCACAGCTTTTTTACCTTCTCGAACTAATCTGACCCTACTCAAGCCCCAGCATTCAAGTGAAGAAAAGAGTGATTTTGGGGTTTACGCATTGTATAAAAATATTATCTTCTGCTTTAAAATTCCCTATGTACCAAATTTCAGGTGCATTACTGACTGACTAGATTTTCTCTTGGGTGCCAGGGACCAGAGGCCTGGCCTGGGAACCTGGACACAATATGTAACATTGTGTCTGTTCAAAACCATTCAAAGTTCCAAACCACTGAGTAATAAGTAAAATGTGGCATAGGATCCTTAGTAAATCAGGAACTCTCTGAGGTCAGTCTTTGGGTGAGGATACAAACCAGATGTTATCTTGAAAGTGCCAAAGCAGCCCCCATGCTTTCGCCTATGGAAACCAAGAATTGGCTGAAGTCATAGTTTAAGCCCCTTTCTCCACCATGGATCCCGTTCTGGTGGCAGGGTGGGAGAACCAAGCTGTGACTTTCCACTAGCCCAGCTCCTCGACTGTTCTAAGGGACAGGGTCAGAGCTCTAAGCTGAAAGGGGACACAACATGTATTTCTCAAAGCACAACTGATCCAGAATCCTTCCTAAGTTAACTTTAGAGATCATGGCTACAGATTAAAGGGACACCATTTCCCTGTCTGCCAGATCAGTTTCTTTTCTGGTCATGACGACTAGGAATCAGAATCAAGTTAGCCATTCACGTGGACTCTTGTGCTAAAGGAACACATTTGGGATATTACGCAGAACCAAGACCCCCGTGTCCAGCGTTCCTGGCTGGCAAAGGAAAGACGCTCCTTTTCGAAAGCTAGGCAGCAAAATCTCTCACATACGTCAGAGATTACAACGTCTCAGTATTTTTGCAGAATAGCATGACTCTATAGACGTCATCACTAATGATCTAGTTGGGAACCTAATTAAATCACTGGATGCAAATTATGGGGACGTCAGAGGGAGCATGAGCAGAAGAAACAGGTGTCATTTGTAATAACATATTGTAATAAAATAAAATGAGCAGAATTAAAGCCAAGTGAGAAGGGGCAGAAACATTTCACACAGAATTGTCTTTAAAACCACACCGCAAAGGAAGCATAGGTGTAATATGTTCTGTAATAAATTATTGTTGACTATAAACTGCGGTCAGTCACTTAGGCTGTCGTTGGCTGTGGCTACCTGTACGATGACCTGAAAATGCCACCAATTTTTCACATTTCGGAAGATCTTCAGATTTGGGGTGGGATTCAAGTCATTTCTATTTTACACCTTTAAAATTGTGAAATAAGCTTGGAGATTATAATAGAATTTTCTATCAAGCTTGAAACCCCGAATTGTCACAAATGTAGAGGCAATTCTCTCTCTCTCTCTCTTTTTTTTTTTTTTAACGTTTATTTATTTTCAAGACAGAGAGAGACAGAGCATGAATGGGGGAGGGTCATAGAGAGAGAGAGAGACAGAATCTGAAACAGGCTCCAGGCTCCGAGCTGTCAGCACAGAGCCCGACGCGGGGCCCAAACCCACGGCCTGAGAGATCATGACCTGAGCTGAGGCCGGACGCTTAACCGACTGAGCCACCCAGGCGCCCCAACTCTCTCTCTTTTTTTTTAGGTGTATTTATCTACTTTGAGAGAGAGAGAGCGCATGCATGTGCAAACGAGTGGGGAAGGGGCCGAGACAGAGAGGGAGAGAGAATCCCAAGCAGGCTCTACTGTCAGCCTGGAGCCCCGATGCAGGACTCAAACCCTTGAACCGTGAGATCATGACCCGAGCTGAAGTTGGATGCTTCATCAACTGAGCCACCCAGGCGCCCCAAATGTAAAGGCAATTCTAAATCATCCTGCTCGATTCCATTCAGTTGGTAGATTTATTGAGCCTTGGTTGGTGTCATGCTGGGCATCTCTTGTCCCTTCATGCAGTTTTCACAGTGGTCCAAAAAAGGTGGTCTTAAATAAGGGAGGCCTATTTTGGTCCCAAGAGAGGTCACCCGACTCAGATTACCTCGAAGTAAGCAAGTGTATTTGTTGGAAGGCTACTCAGGTAACTCACAGGATCACGGGAAGAGCCTCGGCAAGCCGGGTAGCTCTGGGAGACTTGAGGCAGAAACTAAGAAAGAACTTGACACCATGAGGTCTTCTCCCCAACTTTTCGTCCTTCTCTAGGTAAGACTCCTCCACGGGGGAGTAGAATGGCCACTAGTGTTTCTATATGCAATATGTACTTATACACAATACCAACCCTTCCTAGCAGAGAAGGGAAGGGCCTCCTTCCAACAGAAGAGCTCCAATAGGAGAATCCTGGCAAAAGACTTAAGCTGGTCATGGGCTGCTCTGGGGCGATGCTCAGCCTGGATCCCATGCCCACCCAGTCAGAAGAGTCTTCTGACTCCGAGCCTAGGATCCTTTTGGTGTGTCCTATACACAACTCTCATGGAGCCGGCTCGCCCTTGCACCGCGGCTCAGACAGCTGGCAAAAGACCGTTTGCGGCTAAGAGCCCTGTCCAGGCTGACCACTCTTGTACTCAACTGAGCCCCCTCCCAGAAGGACTCCTCAACTGGCCTTTGATTCCATTCTCTGGGCCACTGGCTCTCAAAGTGTGTCTGAATTACATTTGTAAGGGGCGGGCGGAAGGAATGTAGTTTTATTAAGTAAATAAGTTTTTAAAAGTTACTGAATGCAGTAATCCATAGCATTCCTCCAAAACAACAGTGATAGAAGGGGATAGGATGGGAAATCCCTTTCATAATCCATGGGGATGTATGTACATATGCACGAGAGTCAAGAAACCAGAACAGAGGGGCGCCTGGGCTTCTCAGTCGGTTGAGCGTCCGACTTCGGCTCAGGTCATGATCTCACAGCTCATGAGTTCGAGCCCCTCGTCGGGCTCTGGGCTGTCAGCTCAGAGCCTGAAGTCTGCTTGGAATTCTGTGTCTCCCTCTCTCTCTGCCCCTCCCCCAGTTGTGCTCTGTCTCTGTCAAAATGAATAAATGTTAGAAAAAAAAAAAAAAGACCAGAGATACCATATGCTAGAGAAGAAGCTTGACTATCCCATCAATTCTTCCCACACTGAAGGTATAATTTGTTATTAACAATTTACATTTTTTAAATATTTATTTATTTTTGACAGAGAGAGAGAAAGAGAGAGAGGGAGACAGAGCATGAGTGGTGGAGGGGCAGAGAGAGAGGGAGACAGAGAATCCAAAGCTGGCTCCAGGCTCTGAGCTGTCAGCACAGAGCCCCATGCGGGGCTCGAACTAGTGAACTCAAGATCATGGCCTGAGCCGAAGTCAGACACTTAACCGACGGAGCCACCCAGGCGCCCCAGTTATTAACAATTTAATAGCAACACTATACAATTTTGGGGGGGCAGGAAAGGGGGCTTGATAAAATAATTCATTAATTAGTCAGGAAGAGCAAATGAGCAAAAACGTTCCGAGTTATCATTTGTAATTGAGCTGCTTCTCTCAGGATATCGCTGGGGGGGGGCGTCACAGGATGTATCGCTCAGTAATTGCCAGGGGAGGCCTCAGCCAGCTCACACCGCATTCTGGAGAAAGGGCCATACACCAACGGACAAATGGATAAATCATTCATGAATAATGTCAGAAAAACAAATGATACAGCAGGACAATATTTTAAGTATAGTTTTCACACCTAATATTTCCCCATTCGGGCCCTCTACCATTCAATCCAAACCAATTCTGGGCTCAGGATGGAAAGCAGAAAACAGAACTAGGTTCTTTTCCTTGTTTTAAAGCCTAAAGCCCTTAGAGAAAGAACAAGAACTCTGAATAAACAAAGCATCTGGAGGGAAAAAGGACGAAGGCCTAATTAAAAACCCTCAACGGAGAATTAGAACCTGCTAAGTGATCTCCCAGGGGAATTCTAAGGGTGGGCTTCAGGAATGCGTGTTTCTACAAGCACCCCAGGGGATTTTTGTCGTGGTGACCAGTGGGCTAGATTCCCGGCTCCCGCCCCCAGCTGCAAAGCAGAATGGGCCCCAGGGTGTGACATGTTCTGGAGCAAGCCCCAGCCTGGAGATCTGTAGATTGAGGAGGGAGGGAAGCCCAGGCAGCTGAATGTATAATTTTAAGGCTTTCAGTGTGATTTTAATAGAGCTCGTAAAATCTGTTTCCTTCCCCGGTTAACATTGTAAGACATTTTATTCCCAGTGGTGGGATGGTTTTTAAGAGTGTTACCCAAGGTTGTCTCCCCAGCACACCTCTTTCTTCTCTTTCGACTTATTTTCTAAATTTCCTACAACAAAGTAAAATGTGTGGGTGAGTGGGAAGGCCTGTATCCAAGGCAGGGATCTGTACAACTGTGGTTCTTGGACCAGTAGCAGCAACGTCATGCGCGAACTTGCCAGAAGTGCAAATTCTGTGTCCTACCCTTGACATCCGAAGTGAGAAACTCTGGGGGGGCGGGGTGTGTGGGGGGGGGGGGGGGCAGCAGTCTGTAATTTAACACAGGTGATATTGATGAACCCGCCCCTTTGAGAACCAATGATTCTCTTAAAGAGAAACCTTTCAAAACTACGGATGCTGGGACCCACCCCCACCCCCCCACCCTGAGTTTGATTTGATTAGTCAAGTGTGTGGTTCCTCAGATGGTTATAATTTACAGTGAAGTGTGAGAACCTTTAGGGCTTCAGGTATATATGTTCTTTTTATTTTAGAGAGAGAGTGAGGGAGAGCGAGAGTGCGTGTGTGGGGAGAGGGGCAGAGAGAGAGAGAGGAAGAGAGAGAGAATCTCAGGCAGGATCTATGCTCTCAGTGCAGAGCTCAGTGCAGGGCCCAATACCATACCACCGACCCTGGGATCATGACCTGAGCCGAAATCAGGAGCCAGAGGCCCAACCGACTGAGACACCCAGGTGCTCTGAGAACCTTGAGGGCTTCAAAAGTACATCCCCCTGTCCAGAGCAGATTTTTCTTCCTTAATCAAAAGTGAAGAGGGGAGCCTGGGTGGCTCAGTCGGTTGAGCGTCCGACTTCGACTCAGGTCACGATCTCGCAGTCCGTGAGTTCGAGCCCCGCGTCCGGCTCTGTGCCGACAGCTCGGAGCCTGGAGCCTGCTTCCGATTCTGTGTCTCCCTCTCTCTCTGCCCCTCCCCTGTTCATGCTCTGTCTCTCTCTGTCCCAAAACTAAACAAACGTTAAAAAAAAAAAAAAGTGAAGAAAAGAAAAACAAGTATGTGTGTGTGTGGTGGGGGAGGGGGGTGTAATTAAGAAAATAGAGGGATTTCAAGGTTTGAGCATAAGTTTGTTTTAGCGATACATATAACAATTTTGGCCAATATTTATGATTTTTTAATATTTTTTTATTTATTCATTTTTAGGGAGACAGGTGAGCACAGGAGGGGCAAAGAGAGGGAGAGAAGGAGAATCCCAAGCGGGCTCCCAGCTGTCAGCGTGGAGCCCAATGAGGGGCTCAAACTCCCAAACCGTGAAATCATGACCTGAGTGGAAATCAAGAGTCGGGGACTTAACCACCCAGGTGCCCCCAGTATTTATGACTTTTGTTATAAAGGGACCGTTGCCCCACTTTTCTTTGGAGATTGATTTCTCCTATGATTGTAGCTGCATTTTTAGTATTGAAAACATGATGATTGAAAATGTTATATAAAGATCAGGAAATGAATTTGATAACATTTTAAATGAATTTGAATTTTATTCTTTTTTTAAAGTTTACTTATTTATTTTGAGAGAGAGAGCGCGCAAGCAGGGGAGGGGCAGAGAGAGAGGGAGAGAGAGAGAGAGACTCTTAAGCAGGCTCTGCCCTGTCAATGAACTGTGAGATCGTGACCTGGGCAGAAATCAAGAGTCAGATGCTTAACCGACTGAGCCAGCCAGGTACCCCTTGAATTTTCTTCTTTACTGCAGCATCTAAAGACATTTGAAAAATAGCAATGTATGTGTAGAACTAGTCCTTTTTCAGAAAATGCTTAGTATCCATAAAAACTCTCTTATAATACTGTAAGGAAGCCTGATGCCTATAAGTTAGGATTTTTGTATCTTTATCTAAGAGAGATGGGGGCACCTGGCTGGCTCAGTCAGAAAGACATGTGACTCTTGATCTTTGGTTTTTGAGTTGGAGTCCCATGTTAGGTGTAGAGATTACTAAAAAAATAAATAAGTAAACTTAAAAATAAATTTAAAAAATAAAAGATATAGAGAGAGTGAGAGAATATGTTTTTTTTTTTTTTTTTTTTTTTTTTTTTTTACTGCTTAGCTTTACATGATGTGGCTGTCCAAATTTATAAAATCCTTACAGAAGATTTAGGACACACTAGTAAATTAAATTTATGCTCAACATATTATATTCCAGTTATTTGCAGATTAACTGTACATTTATTCGCTAATCACTATAATATTTATTATACCACCACATTTCTTAGTTGTGTTGGAAAAGAGAGCACTTACCGTGTCTCCGTAGAAGTGATTTCTAAATGGAATACTTCTGTCCTTTCATAATTAGAGACAGATTTCTAACAGTGTAACTAATTTCTCTGACTATGTCATCTTTTGTGATTATTTTTTAACTTTTTAAAATGTTCATTTGTGTGTGTGAGAGAGAGAGAGAGAGAGCACGAATGGGGGAGGGGCAGACCGAAAGACACACAGAATCTGAAGCAGGCTGCAGGCTCTGAGCTGTCCGCACAGAGCCCGACAAGGGGCTCGAACTTCCGAACTGAGATCGTGACCTGAGCTGAAGTCAGACACTTAACCGACTGAGCCACCCAGGCACCTGGTGTGATATTTTCTTAATTTTTGGCCAGATATCACAACCTCCACTTCTTTCTTCTTTTTGTCGTTTCTTTTTTCTTTCTTCCTTCTCTCCTTCATTCCTTTATGTCTTAAAGTTTAGCTAAGTTTCGTTGGACGTGTTTCTAATCAGTTAAAGTTTAAGGTACATAATTTGTTAATGAGATAGTCAATAGTTACATAATGTAAGTTCAGTTGAAATTTTTTCTGATAATCTAAAGCCTCTAAGTGACATGGCTTACATTATTTTCTACCTTGCTAAACACGTTTTAAAATAAACGGTTGGAGACTGAAAACTCTCCCAGTTACCAAGTGTAACTTGTTTCCGCTGAATTTTGGAGTGAATTTCCCTAACTACCCTAAGTGTTTCTATTTTGCATAATGTGTGTGTGTGTGTGTGTGTGTGTGTGTGTGTACTTATAAAGTGCATTTCTTTTACCACCAATACAAAGAGTAGACGCTTTGGACCTGATTCCACCTGAGACATGGAGGAAGACTGTCCCTTTTGCCTGGGGGTGGGGGCTTTTCCTCTGTGGGCAGGTTCTTGGCGGGCGAGTCCGTGCTGCCGTGTGCTCTGGCTGGCTACAGCTTTGCTCTGCTCTGCTTGGGTCTTTAGCAAAGGCTGGGGCACGTCTGGAAGGAGGCCAGGGAATGGCGGGGTGTTCCGTGTGGCAGGGACATCAGCCTGGTGACAGATCACCCGTCTACCTGGCTTTCTCGTATCCTTGAAACTCAAATTATCACCACCCATGAGAATCTCTTCATAGTCCAGCGGTCATGGCATGTCGGAGGGTTCTTTCCCTGTTACTCTGAATATGCCTTTATGCCAGCACTTACCGCGTTCCCTTGGAACTGTTTGTGTACATATCCATCTCCCTCGCCAGACCGTGGACTCCCAGGACAGTGACTTTTCATCCCCGGACACAGGAAGTATCCGGTAATGACTAATGAGCTGCCGGATTGCACTTGGCACACGTCCTGTCTTACAGCCTTCTGCTCCTTTTTTTTTTTTTTTTTTTTTTTTTTAAGAGAGAGAGCACGAGCAGGAGAGAGGGGCAGAGGGAGAGAGACTGAGAATCTTAAGCAGGCTCCATGCTCAGCACGGAGCCTGACGTGGGGCTCGGTTCCACGACCCTGGGACCATGACCTGAGCCAAAATCAAGAGTCAGGTGGACGCTCATCCGACTGAGCCACCCAGGTGTCCCAGGGCACTTAATGTGGTTTATAAAATCCCGAACTGGACTTTGTTGGAGATGTCTGCTGGGAGCGGTTTCTGGAACTCCTATCAGCAGAACCATGCCGCAGTAGAACCCGAACCCTTTAGCTGTGCCTCAAAGACGAGGGATGTGCCTGGCTAAGGCATGTACCATTTTGACCTGTCCAGTTAGGGATTGTATTGAAATGATTGGGACAGATGTGGAAGGCACTTGTCACCTGTACTTGAGTGTGAGTTTCTTGAAGACAGGGACCACATCTTGCTTGATTTGGGACTACATGTGCCTGGGAAGAGTGTTTGGGTCCTTTAGAGGACTTTCTCTAAGGGCCTCTTGACTCAAGGCAGCTGTTCCACTAAGTTTTTGTTAAGGGGGTTTCAACAATTGGGTCTTTTTTTTTTTTTTTTTTCCCCATTCATTGCAGCCACTAGGGGGCAATGTAGCTGCATTCTTTTGGAATGGCCATCCTGGGGAGCATGCCTCCAGGCTAGATCCCCTAAAATGTGATGAGCCCCGCAAACCCCCCCCCCAAAATGTGTTGGAGAACCTATGGCATAAAGATCTCACCGTCACTGTCGTTCTTTGCAAATGTGTTTCCCTTGTTTATTTGTGGGAGCTGACTGATTCCATCTTTTCTAAACAAGAAAAGGACCAAGCAGTAACCACCAGCTCATTAAGTTAATTATTAAGCCCAGCCAGTTCTGGAGGGAAGAAAAGTAAATAGGAAGAAGAAGAAAAAAAAGAAAAGAAAAAAACTTTGGGCACATTCGTGTAAGGATTACAAATTGGCACAATGCAGCCCACAGTGATTCCCATTGGAGTCTTGGAGGGAACACTACTGAGAAAGTGATGGGACTGGTGTCCATATGAATGACAGACTTCAACCCTTCTCCTGAATGAGTCTTCTTTCAAGCTCGAATGGGCTGGAATCATAGACGCCAAAAATTAAGCTACCAGCTGCCCATAAGAAGGCATGTCCTTTTTTAGACCCAAGATAGTAGTGAAATGAAAAAGAATTCAAGACGTTGCCTTTAAATTTTTTTTTTCAACGTTTTTTATTTATTTTTGGGACAGAGAGAGACAGAGCATGAACGGGGGAGGGTCAGAGAGAGAGGGAGACACAGAATCTGAAACAGGCTCCAGGCTCCGAGCCATCAACCCAGAGCCCGACGCGGGGCTCGAACTCACGGACCGCGAGATCATGACCTGGCTGAAGTCGGACGCTTAACCGACTGCGCCACCCAGGCGCCCCAAGACATTGCCTTTAAAAGAAAAAGCAACAACAACAACAACAACAACCATGAAAGTAAAAAAGAATGATTATTTTGCTTTTGAGTGAGTTACCATGTTGAATTCGTGAGACGGATGCTGTGATGTTCAAGGCTCTTAGAGCAGCTTGGGTCCTTCTATTTCACAAGAACTGCTTCCAGATAAGTTGTAAAGCCTATCTATTCCAAAGTTCTAGAAAATTAATTATATCTAAAACAAGATAAATAGTCCAGTTTACAGTTTCATGGCATCTTGAAATTGCTGACCGAGTGATGGGGTGATTCAGCTCCCAGGGCATTGAGGGAGTCACCGACCTGGGTTTTAATTCTCTGCTGCCCCCCCTCCCCCCACCTGGTGACAAGGGTCAGGCTCTCCGTCTTCACACTGCCTCTGTGAAATACAGGGCGATTGCACAAAGCATGTCAAGACCTCCCCCAGGTCTAAACAATCCTAGATTCCTTTTCCAGGAGGTGACCCTTAGGGACTTGCGCTTAACTTCCTTCGGTTTCAAAAACACCGCTATTTGAGAGGCAACATGAAACACCACAACCGTGATACAAATCGCCATTTCGCCATCCGCAGTCCACCTTTTTTGCAGAGGGCAGGATCTGGCAGGGTTCAAGATACGGTCGGAACCCATACAACAGGCTCTTTCCGATGACATTAGCGTGGATGTTACCGTTTAAACCACGTAAATTCAGAGTGTTGGCGCCTAGAACAAAAACTCAAGTCCAGCATTTGCCCTCTGGCTGCTCACAGTTGAAGTGGGTGGTGGGTGCTTATTCACGGCGGGTAAGAAAATAAATACACTGACATTTCAAGACTGCACAGGCATGTAGGCCGACTCTGGAGTTTTTGGCTCCTGACATTTTTCCTTCCCGCCTTCCCATAGGGAAGGAGTGAATGCCCAGGTCTTCAGGTGTCTGTCTGGAAAGCTGGTAGCCCTCCAGAAGAACAGTTCGGTGTGAAATAAAGTTCCACCCTTCACCTCTCTAGGAGATAGAACTTCTGCAGCCATTTTACAGAAGGAACGTAATGGAAATGAGCCATGTGGCCCTTGTGCATGTTCGGGGTTCCTTTTTGCTTCTTTCTTGGTATCTGTCTTATTGATCTGTCGGTGGCATTTGCAAGGGGTGAGATACCCAGTGATTGCCTGCCAACTGCTTGTCACGAATTACAGCTTCCCTCCTTACTTCTTTGCTCCTCGCAGACGCGGACGGTTGGGTTAAGAGGGGTGGCTGGCCTCATGCTGTCTTCCCATAAAATCTGATAAAATCTCGGATGCCCGAGGGTCTAGGTCATAAGGCTTTTGGAGTGGGGCCTCCTTTCTTTTGCTCTTTCCCCACAGGGCCCATCCACACAGAAGTACTAGAGGAATGCTTGGGGAGGGGCGGGGGACGGAATACAGTTGCAGGGCCACCACTGGCCACTGTCTGGGGCTGCCCTTGCTTCCTAGACTTTGTGGGGAGGAGGGCCCGCTGGGGCCCATCTGTAACTCGGGGAGAAACACCGCGACCTCAAAGGAGCGAGTGCGTGCAAAGCCCTTAGCACCGCGCCGGGCGCAAAGGCGCGGGCGAACCTTGGCCTCTGGATTTTAGCAGCACGCTCGAGGACGCTGGGGTAGAAAGCCTGGGCTGCGGAGGCCGCCCGCCCGGGTCTGAATCCCCCGGCCTCAGAATGTACCTTCGGGAAAGTCTGAAAGCTTCGATCGCTTCTTTTGTAAAACGGGGAGAAAGGAGGCCTTGATGCCCTCGCGGGGGCGCGCGAAGCAGAGGGCGCGTGCCCTCCCCCCCTGGCTGCGGCTGCGAGCGGAGGCGAAGCGGGGCCGGCCGTCGGTGCCCCCCGAGGACCCTGCCCACGCGCGGGCGCCCCGCAGCCGGTCCCGGAGGCGGGAATCCTTCCCGGCGGGGGCGGGGGCGCGCCCCGGCCGCCGCCGGGAGCGGCCCGGGCAGGGCGAACTTGACCCCGGCCTGGCGCGGGCGCAGCGGCTGGGCGAGTCGGGGGGCCGGGCCCGGGACCCCGCCCAGACGGCCGCCGGGTCCCCTGGGCTGGGCGCTGCCGGCGGAGCCGACGGGGCGGAGAGGAGCGCGGCGGGGGGAGGAGTGGGAGGAGGGGGCCGGTCAAGGGAAGTGCGACGTGTCTGCGGAGCCCTTTTATACCTCCTTCCCGGGAGCCGGGCCCCAGCCGCCGCCGCCGCCGCCGCGCTCGGAGCGTCCCCGCGCCTCCGCTCCCGGAGCCGCGCAGCGCCCAGCCCGCCAGCATGTCGGGGGTCAAGAAGCAGAAGACGGTAGGCTGCGGGCCGCCCGACCCCCGCCGCGCCCGCCGGGGTGGAGGGGGGCCCGAGTCCCCCTCCGTCGAGCGCGCGGGGCGCGGGGGAGGGGGAGGGGAGGGGAAACGGGGGGACCCCCGGGCGGCCCTCTCCGCCAGCGCCTCCGGGAGCCTGCGCCCCTCGGGGTCGCCGCGCCCGGGAGCGACCTCGGGAGCTTGCGCGGCGGGTCCCGGGCGCGGGAGAGGGGCCGAGGCAGGACGCTTCCTCCCGTCCCCAAGGGCCTCCCGGGACCCGCCTTTTCTTCCGTGTGAGCTCCGCGCCGCTGGGGTGGGCGGTGGGCTGAGCCCAGCCCGGTGCCGCCAGGTCTGGTCGCTGGGCGCCCGTCGGCGACAGCCACCGGGGCTTGGTCCACGCAGCCTCCTCGGAGTGCGCTTTAATGACAGACCTCACGGAGGAAGCTGCCGCTGTCTACACCCGCAGCGCTTAGCCCTCCAGCTGGAGTCAGCTCCCTGTTGGCATCGGTTCCGGGCCCGGGGGGTTCCTGGGCTCGGCGGGTTAGCTGCTTTTAGAGGCTCGGTTTTGTCCGGAACTAATCTGCCCCCCCCCCCCGCCCCGTTATAGGAGATAGAGGGCTTGTCAAAGAGAAAAGTTCCCTTCTCACTTAGCAGTAGGGGCGCCTGTTAATTTTGCATCCTAAAAATGGCAGCTGTGATCCTTGACCGGACCTGGGAGGAGCCTCGCGGAAGGCGTTTGGGCCACACCAGGTGGTCTGCAAGCCTTCCGTGGGTCCCAGCCCGCAGTCTGACTGCTGAGCGTCCGGCCTCACCACGCTGCACGCCTCAGGTTGATGATTGTGGTTACCGCATGGGTTGACCCCGCTCCCATAGTTAGACTTGAACTTGGCACATAGTAGGCGCTTGATACGTGCTTATTACTGTGATTATAGACTGCCTATTACTGAGCTATCTTTGAGGTCTGGTCCTGGCGGGCTGGGAGGAGACGTGGAAAGCCAAGAATTGGGGAAGGAGCCTGGTGGGGCGATTCAGGGGCTGCAGGGAAAGGGGGTGGGGGCCCCCTCCTTTCAGACCACACGACCCATCCGGGCAGGAAGGCCCAGGAGGAGGGATGGGATCCGGCTGCCTTTTATAGGAGCTATTTTAAAGTGGGGAGACTCTCAGTATTGTGGTATCTTTAAAAATATTAAGTGAAAATCACTTGTGTTTTAGTCCCATTTAGTCCGGTTAATTTCTGTAAAATTCGGAATGGTATCTTTTAAGTGATGAGCTGCTGTGGCACTTGGTAGCTTTGCAAATGGGGGTGGGGGTTAATTCTTTCCTTCCCTGTTCTGATAGGGAGCCTCCTCAAGCGTTAGTAAGGAAGGGGTAGGTGGGCTTTCCCTTCATGCCCCCACTCCGCAAGAACTGCTGGAGCGAGTGGGGTTTGAGACCAGGAGCTCTACACACTGATCCTGGGAACTGTGTGGTCAGAGAGAGTGTAGAAACGTGACCGCCAGAGGCTTCGCTTTCTCTGGTTACACATTTTGAACCTTCTGTTTTTTCTTTGGGGTGTGTGTGTGTGTGCTGTATAGGATTCAGCTGAAAAAGCTGCAGGGCTCCTGAACTTTTATTTAGCCAACACGATTATAATCCAGGTACCAGCATTCGTGCCCAAAGGGCCAGGTAGATGCGATTGGGTCAGACAAACCAGCTTTAAATGCATGGGAAATCTCTCAAGCTTTAAATGCTAACTCAAGATGTATTCTGAAACCTTGCGGTCCAAAGCAAAAGATATCCACGTGTGTGACCTCTGAAATAATCAGTATTTGAGAAGTGAGTCTTGCTGCTCTAGGAAGCTCTCCTAGAGGGGAGGCTGGGCTTTTTCAGAGACTCACGGGAGCCATTACATTCTTTTCTGCGTTGTTAAAGAGGATGTTCAATATACAGTCGCCTGCAGTAACTTCAGATACTTGTTGAGCCCCTACTGTGTGTCAGGCAGTATCCTGGGATGAATACATCCCCCCCTCCCCAATTTTTTTTTTTTTTTTTTTTGCCACATTTTCCGGATGAGAGACTCGAGGATGATTTTCTCACAAGTTTGACCAAAAAATGTAGTGTTCTTTAAAAAGGGAAGGTAGCACATTCCTGCTGGGCTCAACATCCTTACCATGAAAACCAAAGATGGCTGTGTGTCACAATACTCCCCTCCGTCCCTTGACTTAACTCTAGCCTGGCCACCAACATCCCCCCTACACACGCACATACCCAGGAGAAGGAAGGAGTCAGAGCGCTCCAGAGGACTGGAAAGAAAGGCAAAGGCCTGATTCTTTCTTCTTGCATCATTTCCTGGATTAGCATTTTTCAAGGCAATGTTATTATGTTCAGACAATATTATTGTGTCCTGGAGACAGGAGACAGACAATGGACCTAAAAAAGACAACTGAGATAGGAAAATATTTTCCAAAGGCCCCAACCAACCAATGGTTGGGGAGGGGGTGAAGGGGCATTGGAACCTTAGAGTTATTCATAAATGTAAGAGATGATCTACCTTTTATTATTTTATTTAGTGTTTTCAAGATTGTTGATTTTATTTTGATGAGAGGGAGGGGGAGCAAGCATGAGCAGGAGAGGTGCAGATCAAGAGGGAGAGAGAGAATCCCAAGCAGGCTCCACACTGTCAGCACAGACCCTGACTTGAGGCTCGATCCCACAAAGCGTGAGCTCATGACGTGAGCTGAAATCAAGTCAGACGCTTAACTGACCGAGCCACCCAGGCTCCCCTACCTTTTATTATTTTAAAGATTCTATACAATAGGACATTATTTTTCCAACAGTAGCTACATTTAGACCTATTTGGAGATGCTGTCCAAGGCAAGACATGAATTTTCAGATGAGTAAACGTTGGAAGGAAGGAGGAACCAGTGCTCCCCCAGAGGCCACACTGTATCTCATTTCACCCGCACCGCAGCCTGCACCCCCCCCAGCAAACAGGGCCTCATCTCCAGGGGAGGAGAACGCCAGGAGCAAGTCAGGATTCGCATTCAGGCTCTTGTTCCCTCTGTATCCTTGGCACATAGTACCCCATCTGTAAAATGGAGGTAATGGCCACTTACCCCTTACAATTCTGGTGAGGAGTGAATGATCCCTAAAAAAAGTATCTCGCACAGCTCAAGGCCCGGAGCGAGCACCCCGGATGCGGTAACTGTTGTTCCTACACTACACTGTCCTGGTGGGGCAAACAGGGAGCAGAAAAAGCAGGTCCTACTGTTCCGAACGCCGAGTACAGAAGAACCACCAGAATATTTCATAAGAGCACACAGCTGCGGGCGTATAGAAGCGATGATACACACCCTGACTGTGAAAAGCTGGACAGGAGACCAAGGGGGGTAAGCAGTGTGGACACACCGGAGTGTGTCCAGATTATCAACACGGTTGTGCCAACCACCTTGGCCAACCGAGAAAGGCCTTCGGTCAGTATTGGACTAACTTCTCTCCACCCTTCCTGTGCCTCCGGCTGTTTCCAGAGCTGCCTCACAATGAATGTTGTCCAATTCGTGCCATGATTCCCAAATCCTCTTTTGTGGACTTTTACAGTTAAATGCACTCCACCTTGACATAGTTATCTGTGTCTTTTGTCCCTTTTCTGTTAATGTAGGTGGCTCTGTGGTTTGCTGAGGGGTGAATTCGGCGTAACTTGAATGGGGAATGGGGGCCGGAATGGATGAGGTTGATCTCCGTTCTCTGGGAGATCACTGCTTATTTCAAAATCTATCAGTAAAGAGTCAAGGACACTCCTTGGTCTTCGTGCTTGCAAGTCTTAGGAAAACACAGACACCAAAAGCAAATGGATATATAAATATAATGGTGTTTCAACTCCCCTTGCGTCCCCTGGGTGACTTGTTCATGTGAGAGCGGAAAGGGCACGCATGCCCAGCAGCCTGGCGTACGACCTGGAACCGACTAGATGCTCAACACGTAGCTGTTGCACAAATGCCTACAGAATTCATCCCAGGATGAATTCGCCTTGGGCGATCTGTATTCTCCTGAGATTTCCCCTTCCCCCTGTCTTATCTACATGTCCCTGCGCGGTTGCTTATTTTTGCCTGGGTATTTGTCATTACCACTGAAAAATGACTTGTAGGGATTCTTGGAGGCTTAGGATGAATGGCCTTTTTTTTTTTTTTTTTTTTTTCTCCTCCGGGGAGAGTTTGCTTTTGTTTCTGCCCGTGCCTGGGGCCACTTTAACCTAAATTTACCACTTGATGAGTCTCAGACCACCCAGGTGAGGTGACTTGGAGGTGCAGTTTGGCGCACAAGGGCCAGCTGTGGACTACAAGTGCTGACACCCACCCCGCCCCTTTTTCCGGATTCTTCTAGTGCCTAGGTGGAGTGTCCTCCCCGGTCAGGATCTCCGAGTGGGGTGGGAGGCGGGTGTATTCTCATGCACTCTTACTTGCTGGGGGGGATTCTGAGCCCCCCGCCGCTCACCTTGATAAGGGCTCTTTTCATTCTTCTCCCTTGGACATGTTCTGGGCTTCAGTTTCTGATTGATTTCTCTCCCTGCGAGGCCGTCAGAATCAGTTGTGAGAATCAGTTCACACCTGCCCCTATCAGGACAAACGTAGCTCCCTGCTTGCTTGCCTCTTCCCGGCAGATTTTAACCTGGTGGTTTCTTATTATCTTGTCAGCTTTCGATGTTTCCAGTGAGATTATTTTATGTTGTAACTTGCATTTTTTTTTTTTCTACTTGTTTCCGTGGAAGGAAATGTATATGACCTTGACCATCATTGCTGCAAACGGAGATCTCTGCCTCTTCTGGATTCTCTGTGTGTCAGTAACGTTTCATATCATTTCTTTACCTTCTGTATTTGTATCGTTCTTATAAAGGGAGAACTTTAAAAACAAGGGGCACCTGGGTGGCTCAGTCAGTTAAGTGTCTGACTTGATTTTGGCTCAGGTCATGATTTCACAGTCCCTGGGATCGAGCCCCATCGGGCTCTGGGCTGACAGCTCGGAACCTGCTTAGAATTGTTCTCTCTCTCTCTCTCTCTCTCTCTCTCTCTCCCTCCCCCCCCCCCTCCCCCTCCCCCCCCCCCCTTTGTCTCTCTCTCTGAATAAAGAAACATTTAAAAAATAAAAAAAAAATAAAAACAAGTGCCTTAAAAACTTAAATCAGTTTGCTAGTCAGAAAGATTTAATTTAATCCTTTTTCCCTACAAAGTACTAATGTCGGGGTGGGGGGTGCTTACCTTGTCTTGATGGCTCTGCATGTGTGGGCGTCTTTTGAGATGTATACGCTCCTGTCTCATCCTTAGTGTGGGTCCAGTTCAAGTGCATTCCGGTCTGAAAGGCCCCTTCTCCTTGCTTCCCCATGCCGTCCTAGGGTACCCCAAGGTCAGTGCTGCCCCCAGCACCGTTCTGGGGGAGGTGTGGTGAGGCCGGCTAAGATCCTTGACACTCTCCGCCATTCCCAGGAGCATGGGAACTGGATTCCTGCCCTTGTGTGACTGAGCTGGCACTGTGAGGAGCTCTGGGGGCTGCTGGGGGCTGTCTGTGCGTCCTCCCCCCTGGGGTCTGTCCGGGATCAGAAGCAGGCCTGATGCCCTCTGTTTTCAGAGCCCCCAGAGCTACTCGGCCCCTCCCTCCTCAAGCCCAGTACCAGGCACAGGACACCAAGCCCCTTCTCAGACTCGCACCGGCATCTAAGCACCCTTTGCTTTCCATAAATAGGAAATAAAGCTTTTCAGGAAGGTCAGTTAACAATAACATTCTATTTGGGCAGATTTGGTCTTGTTCCTCTTTTCCGCCTTTTCGATCATCAAAACATTTTTGCAGTTTAGAATAAATTAGTGCACGAGATGGAAATATTTCTTCTCTCTGCAAGAGGGCCACTGTCTAAAAACCTGAACCAAAACTTTCTTGTGATAACACATGGTGTATGCAATGACTTCTACCAGTTGGCTCGTGTGACTTCCTCTGAAACCTTATCAGCAACTCTTTCTGCATTTCAGATTTACTCCGGAAGTCCATTTTGCTCTAACATGACTGCAACATAAATATGGCAGGTTTAATCTATCCAGCACCAAATATTAACTTCTGGCAATAAAACTGCATAGCTTTTCTAAACATTGCATAAATCTGTTACGTCAAATGCTACATCATTAAAGGCGATCATTTGCTTTAAATATCTGGTTAACATCTACTTTATGTGTTTTGTTATGAAAAATATTGATATTTATCCACCAAGTGTCTGTGGCCAGTCTAATAATGACTTTTTTCCTTTTTCTTTTTACTTATTAAAAAAATTTTTTTTACTGTGTATTTTTGAGAGAGAGAGAGTGGGGGAGGGGCAGAGAGAGAAAGAGAGGGAGACACAGAATCTGAAGCAGGCTCCAGGCTCTGAGCTAGCAGCACAGAGCCCGACATGGGGCTCGAACTTGCGTACCGCAAGATAATGACCTGAGCAGAAGTAGGACTGAGCCCCGCAGGTGTGCCTTTCTCCTTTTTAATGTATGCTGGGTTTGTGCCTTGAAAATCATTTGCAGACTTTACTTTGAGACTTAAATAAATCACCGAGGGTGCAGTCTGAGATGTTATCCCCATAACCTCATTCATCTGTACTGTCCCCAATCATCATTTATTTGTGGGTAATTCATGTCTTCCCAATTTCTAGCAAAATCAGCAACTCAAGATGTTGGCGATGAATTTATTTTCTTGTATTTCCTACTGTTAAAAACCTGAATTCACTTTTTGGTCATCCGCATGTGGTCCCATTGTACACTATTTTGTTTTCCTGAAGGTCTCTTAAAATCTTTCCCCTTTTTATTTCCTGTCAAGTCTTCACGTATGTATCTGTGCATTGGTTTACTCACCAATCATTTGCTGAATAACCTAACCAGGATCTGGTCTTGCCGTAATTAACTATAGCTACTAAAGCCTTGTATTTTCCAATTATAGTTTTTTACTCCATTCAAACTCTGTCATTAAGTCTTTTGTAAACACAGCATTTACTTTTTGTAATTGTAACACCCCACCCACAGCCTTTCTATTCTTTTAACCTTCTGCCCAGTCAGTACTCGAGCGCTCTAGGCCAAAATCCACAAAATTCCCAAGTAACTTCTTATACAATTGTTTTTCTTCTTTTTTTTTTTCTCATATAATTTTAAAACTCTTTTCCCTATTAAGCTAAAATTTTAAATTATTTACTTTTTATTTGGGCTGCTCCTACTTAAAAAAAAAAAAATATATATATATATATATATATATATATATTTAAGTTTACTTATTTATTTAGAAATTGAGGGAGAGCTCGGGGAGGAACAGAGAGAGAGAGGGAGAGAGAGAGAATCCCAACCAGGTCTGGGCTGCCTGTGCAGAACCCTACTCAGGGCTCGACTTCACAAACTGTGAGATCATGACCTGAGCCAAAATCAAGAGTTGGATGGGATGCTTAACTGACAGGGCTACCCAGGCGCCCCTTAAAAATATTTTTATTTTATTTTATTTTATTTTATTTTATTTTATTTTATTTTATT
>NC_064818.1:6875366-6879970 GCF_023721935.1 Panthera uncia
TTTTATTTTATTTTATTTTATTTTATTTTATTTTATTTTATTTTATTTTTATCTTTTTTGTTTTAATTTTTGAGAGAGCGAAAACACAAGTTGGGGAGGGGCAGAAAGAGAGACACACAGAACCAAAGCAGGCTCCAGCCTCTGAACTGTTAGCACAGAGCATGACATGGGGCTTGAACTCACAAACCGTGAGATCATGACCTGAGCTGAAGTTGGAAGCTCAACCGACTGAGCCCCCCCAGGTGCCCCTAAAAAATATATTTTTAAAGGAACCCTAGCATTTTACTTCTGGAAGAAAAATTCAGAGCTCATCTTAATAAGCCCTTTATAATTGCGATTGATACACAGCTTTTAAAACCTTTGCCAAGGCTTGTGGCCACCTTCCTGGCCAGCTGGTTGGTGACACCACCATAAAGGTAGAACTCTGATCACTCACTCCATACCCAGCACTTTTGTCTCAATCATATGCTCTTTGGAGGAAGCCCAGCCCATTTTTCTGCAGCTTGGTTTCTTTTATTGACTAGGAAGTATTCTCCATAGATGAAGAAAAAACCACTCCCAAAGCTGATTATCGGTGAGTCATGATTACACCCTGATTTAGCTTTCACATTTTGTTTTGACATTCTGGAGATAGAAAACACAGACCAAAGAGCAACATTCGAAAAATGTAAGGGTACCATTCTGAAATATTTTCTCATTAGCCGGCCTGCTGCTCGTTAGAAAATTCAACCCGCTCCCCCAACCTCACTCACTCTTCCTTAAGCCTTCTCATACGGTTTAATCGTTTTATCAAGAAAAGAGAAAAAGAGATGTCAATGATTATATGCTGTGCGATACAGATAAAACCGTATTCGGTCGAAGCTGGACCTTGTCAGTTGCGCATGAAAGCCTCAGTTCTTATAGTTCTCGGAATTTCCAGTCTAACCTCAGAATCCATCCATGTGTACTTCTCCTGAGTTCATGACCCGCTGTGCGGTCAATTACGATGATTGTGTGGTCCTGCCAGGCAAATCTACCTAGATGGCGAGTCCCAGCAGGGAGTCTGTTCCTAAAGTATATATGTTACAGATCTTGGGCCATTGGGTCAGTAGTACAACGACGTTTTGAGTAGTTACTAAAAAGTGAAAGAAAAAATTGTATATTCATCCCACTGTGTTTAATCGTAAGGAGAGAGCTGATAAAACCGAGACATTAAAATACCACCCGAGGGGTTTGCATACGCACCAGGAGTTTTGATGTGGAGAGCGCGTTGTCTTAGAAAATCCCTTCTCTGTTGTGACTTGTTTATCTCCAGCGCTGAGCCCTTATGTGTTTGGCACCCGATTCAGAGGGTTCCTGTGCTTTAACTCATTTAGGCCTTAACAGCTCATGAAGCAAGTTTGTGGACAAATAGTCAGAAGGGAACTCATTTCACTGAAAGAAGTCTTTGGAGAGTTCCCCACAGGAGATGCTAAAAATCGTATTAGCTCCTCCGTGGTGAATAAGGTGTTTATTTCACAGAGGGAATGAGATTCAACACCCAGTAGCAATAGCGCAGCTGGGTTGGGTAACTAGTATGCTTCATTTGTAAAATATTTTGGCAGCTGCCTCGTGCTAATACCTCACGAAGATAATAATGGATTCTGCTTAGAGATATTCCCCAGCACTTTTTAGAAAAGTGAATGGCAGGTGTTAGCAAATGTTGTGACCTTTACCATCCCACACTTTTTTCCCTTTTGGTGACATGAGGTGAATAACGGGAAAATGAATTTTCTTTGTTTTCAGACGCCACAAGTATGGGCAATAGTTTTTTGCTTATTTTTTTATTTTTTTCAATTATTTTTTATTTTTATTTTTTAAAAGAGACAATTAAACATTTTTTTTTAACTTTTATTTATTTTTTAGAGAGAGACAGAGTGCGAGCAGGAGAGGGGCAGAGAGAGAGAGACACACACAGAATCCGAAGCAGGCTCCAGGCTCTGAGCTGTCAGCACAGAGCCCAACGCGGGGCTCGAACTCACAAACCGTGAGATCACGTCCTGAGCCGAAGTCAGACTCTTAAGGGACTGAGCCCCTCAGGTGCCCATGTTCCCACTGTGTCAGTATTTAGCAAACACGAACAGAATGCTTTGTTTCCACTAAAACTGCTAATACTTGAGCCAAGTAGTAACTGTGATTTCTAGAAGGTAAAAGCAGACTGGGCCACCAGTGCATTTTTCCTACAATAAGGATTTGACCCAAATGGAGGTTGAGGCTTAAGGATGTTGGCGACCAGATAGCGCCTGATTCCACTTCACTGGGGACCGATGAGGGGCACCTAGGAGCTGTGAGATTATAAGAGGCACCTTCCACCATGGTTGGAAGAAACATTTTGGGAGTTGCCCCATCCTGTCATCAGGAGGTCAGTAGAGTCCCGGGCCACCTCCTCAATGACAAACAACAGGAAGGCCTAGATTCCAATTTCAAGGAGGCCCATATGTGGGAGGCTGGAGCCTACCCTCATGGTGTGAAGGACAGCGGCACTGGCCTTGTGTACTTATAGGCGGGGCGAGACTGAACCCCTTCCTGGAGCAGGCTCATGCTATTTCAATGAGGAGAGTAGTGTGGAGACCGTCTAGAAATCACGAGAATCCACGTTGTCCCCGTGCCAGACACCCCGGATAGAAAGTTCCGTCAAAAGGATGTGTCGTACCTGCACAGGTAGCTACTTTAATGAGTGGAAAAACCGGAGTCATCATGAGTACCTGATTTCTTCCTTGGCGTGTGTGTGTGTGTGTGTGTGTGTGTGTGTGTGTGTGTGTGTGTGAGTCCACCGTTTAATAAGCCTTTTAAACGCCACGCGGTGATACGAATTCTTGATTTCATCATAAATCTCCCTCAGGGTTCAGAAAGGTATCTCATTGATCCATCTGGGTTCCCTAAACAGAGGGAGGGACAGACATTAACTCAGGGACTTTCCAGAGCCTTATCTCACGGTGACCTACGAAGCACCTGCTGTTTTCGTCCAGTTTCTAGTCCAGGACGCTCAGGCTCGTTGGGCTTACGTAACTTGCCTCGGGACACGCGGCTGTAAGTGGCCAAGCTGGGCCAGACGTGTCTTCAATCATTCTCTTTCTTTCGTGTCTTACTGTAACGGGCGTGACGGATACTAAGACTCTCCGAGTGAGGATTATTCCGATCCTTTAGACATCACTTTTAGATCCCGTCCCTGTGGATGCGGATGAATGCCGCGACGAAACCAGCAAGATGCTGCGCTTCCCTCGAAAGGAAGGTCCCTCAGGGGCTTCCTGGAATGTGGCGTGCTCCTCAGAAGACGTGGATTTTAGCAAATGCCGTTAAAAGGCAGTAAATTCTAGTTTGGATGAGGCTCTGCGGCCAGCGTTGGGAACAGTGACGTTTGGAATCCGACCCAGCATCTCGCTCGAGTAACACAAAGCTCCAGTGTTCCGGGGGGTGAATGCGTACACTCAGGAGTAAGTGTCCGTAGAAATAATTGCAGTGACTCACATGTAACCGTAGCCTTTGCCTTGTTCGTTATGTGAGCGCCGCACAGGCAAGCACTCGTGGGCTACGCGTCCCCAGAGCCCCCAGGCTGCGTGCCTGGCCTCTGCGTGTGCTAGACCGGCACAGAATTTTAATCCTTCACGATGCGAGGGGCCCGTATCCTAGGCACAGCTCCTAACCAGGACCAGTCGCAAAAGTGAAAAAAAGATACAGAGGGGTATCAACACGGCCTGAGGCCCACCGTGTACAGGGCCGGTGTTTGGAAGGGCGACTGAGACCTGTGTCGAGCCCCCCCGCCCCGAACCGCGCGGTTTGGGGCATGTGCTGAATGCAGTCACGTGTCTCGGGGAGACGCGATTTGATGTGTGCTGTTTGCACAGGGGTGACTGTCGCGTCCCTGATCTGTAGGGGGCCTCTTCTGGGCCGTGCACGCTCCCTTTCTTGCATCACACTCTTCTCACTGACCCGAGCAGCTCTCCAGAATGGGTAGATCACAGGTGAGGACGCTAAAATAAAGAGATGGGGACGGGGGCAGGGCACCTGGGTGGCTCAGTCTGTTCAGTGTCCGACTTCGGCTTAGGTCACGATCTCACGGTTTGTGGGTTTGAGCCCCGCGTCGGGCTCTGTGCTGACAGCTCAGAGCCTGGAGCCTGCTTCGGGTTCTGTCTCTCTCTCTCTCTCTCTCTCTCTCTGCCCCTCCCCTGCTCATGCTCTGTCTCTCTCTCAAAAATAAATAAATAAGCTTTAAGAGACAGGGCCTTCTTGGGAACCAGTGGCAACCCCAGGTTCCCAGGGCCCCTCGCACCTCATTTTGTCTCCGCAGACAGAGGCTCAGGGACATCGGAGTGATTATTTGAATGAATTTGAATATTTGAATTCTTCCCGGGATTGCACCAACTCACTGTGTGTCATGAGACATCACGTGGTCTCGTTTCCATCGAGAGAGCTCGGGCTGTAACAGCCGTAACAGGTGGATTAAGTGGTTGTTATAATTATACATGTGTTTATATGTCTCTCCAGGACTAACACATGATCCTGGACACAGGGGAAGTTGTATATTCAGGTTTACTACTCTGTGTGTGTGTGTGTGTGTGTGTGTGTGTGTGTGTGTGTGTGTGTGT
>NC_064818.1:6879980-6901765 GCF_023721935.1 Panthera uncia
TGTGTGTGTGTGTGTGTGTGTGTGTGTGTGTGTGTGTGTGTGTGTGTTTATTTTAACGAGGAGACCGGGAACTCAACCATTTCTTTGCTGCTAATTCTTCCTGGATTATTTCCATGGAGCATAAAAATTCTGCTCTTTTTATGGTGTCATCCTGGTTGGCTTTGTGAGCAGGTGCCTATAAAATGTGGAAACAGTAATTATCTCAAAAAGTGACTGTAGATAGAAACTCGAGGAAAGAGATGGATGGGTGTCCAGGAGATCTCTGGGTGGGGGTGGGTGACCCTGTGTGCTAAGAGTTAGGAAATTACGTCCTTGGCCCCCAACCCAGCCCCTCCCCTGTTTTGCTATAGCCTGTAAGCTAAGAACAGTTCTTACATTTCTTTATATGGCTTGGTAAGAAAACAAAAAAACAAACAAAAAAACAAACAAAATCAAAGGAGGAATTCTATTTCATGACGTGTGAAAAGTATATGAGATTTGGGGCGCCTGGGTGGCTTAGTCGGTTAAGCGGCCGACTTCGGCTCAGGTCATGATCTCACAGTCCGTGAGTTCGAGCCCCGTGTTGGGCTCTGTGCTGACAGCTCAGAGCCTGGCGCCTGTTTCAGATTCTGTGTCTCCCTCTCTCTCTGACCCTCCCCCGTTCATGCTCTGTCTCTCTCTGTCTCAAAAATAAACGTTAAAAAAAAAATTAAAAAAAAAAGTATATGAGATTTAAATTCCAGTGTCTATAAACCAAGCTTATTGTAACTCAGCAGTGCCCGTTCATTTACACACTGCGGCTGCTTTCGTGGTAGAGATGTGTCTGTGCAATAGACCACGTGCCCTGTGAAACTGAAAATATTTACTGTCTGACCCTTTGTGAAAAGTTTGCCATTTCCTGCTGTTGACAGTGGGGGGTCAGTGTGCTGAGTTCTGACTTACCCAGGTCCCTGGCCTGTCAGCCTAGCTCTCACATCTGCATTCAGAGGCCTGAGTGCCTAGCCTTCCTTCTCGAGCCCCCGCCCCACTAAACTGTGTTTGGTTATTTTTGAGACCGAGAGCAAGTAAGGGAGGGGCAGAGAGAGGGGGCAGAGGGAGACACAGAATCCAAAGCAGACTCCAGGCTCTGTGCTGACACCTTAGAGTCTGACACGGGGCTCAAACTCACAAGCTGTGAGATCATGACCTGAGCCGAAGTCAGACGCTTAACCGACTGAGCCACCCAGGCGCCCCTGCTTTGTTTTTTAAAAAAATTACTTTTAAAAAGGTTCCTAGAAACTCATTGTCATTTCTCCCGATATGATACTATTGAGGTTATTGTTCATTTATTGTGACACATGGTATTCTCTTTACAGACACCCATGGGAGAAATTTCTATCTGGTCCAAGTACCAGAAAGGTTCTATTTTTCTGACGTGTTTGTTTGCTTTGTTTTGTTTTTGGCATCATCCTTTGGAAACTGTAACTTGTGCAACTGTCTGGGTTTTCAGCCTCAAGATGCCGGCCAGCAAGCTCAGAAGTGAATTCGAGGCTCACTTTCCTTTTTTTTTGTACCAGATTTATGTTTGGTGCCATTTCGCTGTATGTCCTGTGTTGTTTTCCCATCTCTCTGTCTCCTACGTTTCCGATTCATGAGCTTTTGCTACGCGTCTTGTATCTTACAAGTCACTGTACATTTTTTAAGGAACTCTGCAGAACACATTAAATTAAAAATAAGATGCATTTGAATTTTGGTTCCAGAAAATCATGGAGCTGTCCTTACGGTCCCATCTCAGAGAGCACTGCACCCTCTCTCTCTCCCCGTTATTTTGCGACTGTTCAGGGCTCTGTGTCTGCAGGGCCTTCGACACCAGTCCCTGAAATGTTCACTGGGTGCTCTGCGGTCTAATGTTCCACCTTTCCTGGATGCCTATAAACCAATCACTTCAGGATGGATAAAGACATAGATCAAAGGTCCTTCCTCTAAAATCCAGAGAACTCAGGACAATTGTGAACAGAGATGAGGACGATGTTTTCTATAACCTCCAACAGAAAGTATCGCTTCTTTGCATGAGGAACCCACCCAACGAACCATGGTAGCATTAGCAACAGTTCTGATTATGTCATTGATAGAAACCACAGACATTTTCATGTCACATTAGGTCGTTGCTGATGTCACCCAAGATACAAAATTAAGACACCTGTTGTGGCGGTCTGAAGAACTAGAGCTTGTTACATAATAAGTTGGTAAGGAAGGATAGCTATTACTGTATTGTAATTCAAAAAAACCCACTTTTCGTAGCTACGGTTCATTGTTTGCCTTTGCAACCCTTTGTAATTTATTGAGTGCACTTGAAAACTTGTCTTTTTTTCTGAGAAGGGATCTATCTGGCTTCCGTCGCAGCTGGCTACCGAGGGGTTTCTTGACTCAGAAAAGAGTAAGAAACCTCTGTGCACGGGTACATTCATGCACGCACACTGCCTCGCACTGTTTCATAGCGTCCATGGACCTCCTACAGGGCCTACGTCTAACGTCCGTAGTTTGAGAATGCATGCCCTACTGACTAAAATTCAAGGCAGTGGCAGGCCAGGTGAAGGAGGGTTTTTATCTTGTTTTATTTTTTAAGTCTCCATTCAAGTGGATCACTCAAAGGCATGGACCTACAAATGCCGTTCCAGTCATGTTATTGGTTCTGGCTGTAATGGTTACGTGTCCTCTCCTTCCTCCATAAAACTACGAGGGTATCTGTCCCTATAAAACAATCCTCTTGGCTTTTGCCCTATCAACTCTTGGAATTTTCCAGTGAGAGATTAACAACCTACTTTCATGCTCGTTGATTTATAGTTTGTATTAAAAAGAGAGTTGAGGGGGCGCCTGGGTGGCTCAGTAGGTTGAGCGTCCGACTTCGGCTCAGGTCATGATTTCTCAGTTTGTGAGTTTGAACCCCGCGTCGGGCTCTGTGCTGACAGCTCAGAGCCTGGAGCCTGCTTCGGGTTCTGTGTCTTCCTCTCTGTCTCTCTGCCCTCCCCCAGCTCTCACTCTGTCTGTCTCTGTCACAGAAATAAACATTTAAAAAATTAAACAAAATTTTTTTTAATGTTTATTTTATTTATTTATTTTGAGAGACAGAGAGCGTGAGCAGGGGAGGAGCACAGAGAGAGGGAGACACAGAATCCGAAGCAGGTTCCAGACTCTGAGCTGTCAGCACAGAGCCCGACGCGGGGCTCAAACCACGGACCATGAGATCATGACCTGAGCCGAAGTCGGACGCTTAACCGACTGAGCCACCCAGGCACCCCTAAAAAAATGCTTTTAAAGATATTTGAGTCTCTGGCTTTTCAGAGCTCGATACGTATGCATGCCATAAGTTTGGAGTTGGATAACAAGTTCGAACGCCACCAGAGGCTAATGACATAATACCTTTCATGTGGTTCTGGGCCGCGAATGGTTCTGTTATTGTTTTTATTGATCAAGAATACTTATTGTTCACGTACAGGGAAGCCAAGTTTCACTTGAGAAGATCGTTCTCTGCTGATACCTATGTGCTGTGAGTCCCTGGTTAGAATTCTGTTTACGCTTGCCTGTGTCGTGTGTGGTCTTGTGTTCCATCCAGTATGCTCATGCTGCTTGCTTCCCTTAATTAACGAGACCTGGCTGCAACCTTAGAGACCATCTGTCTTGTCCAGTGTTTTTCAACCCTGCTAAGCTTCCCCGAATATTGATGCCTGGACCCTACTCCCAGAGAATCCGATTGGATTGGGGTCTGTGTTGGTTTCTTTAAAAGCCAGCTAGAAGATTCTGTGGTTCCCCCCCCCCCCCCCCAGCTGGAGAAACGTGGCCTGGCCTATTTCCTTCGCCGTACAGATGGGGAGCATTGTGACAGGCCTGAGGCCCCCCAACTAGCTAGTAACAGACGGGTTTCTCCACTTCAGGATGATACTTGCTCTTTCCAGATTTTTTTTTTTTTTCCAGATATGTTAGGCCATTTCCCCGCAAAGGCAGGCTTCTGTGATCGCTGCATTGCTCGCGGAATATTTAAAATTAACTACTGCAGCTGGAATGTTTAAAAGCTTGCCAGGCCTGTCCTGTTTCACCATTACCTAATGAGCAGACAGCTTTCTGGAAAAACCTGGAGAGCGTTGTCTTAGTCAGCTGTTGTTGGCTTGTGGTGCCTGTCTATTCCTTGGAAAGTTGCCCTGTTGCCTATTCTCACATCGCATTCAAGAGACTGGCCCATTCTCGTGGGCAGCTTGTGATTGTTGAGCGTGGAAGTTTCCAGACCTCCCTGTTGAACCTAGTGGGTTCTGATGGGAGTAGATCTAAAAGAACCCCTTTGTCATGTTTGATGGAGTTGTGTCGTAAGAAGCCACATGGGGAGAACTCTCCAAAGATGCCTTTGCTTCGTGAGTCGTGAGTGTAAATTGAGCGTTTCTGGGAAAAATACGTAAGGACCTCATGGGCCTCATGGGCAGATACGCTGTCCATTTATGTATTTCGTGCCTATCTTCTTTCTGTAGATGATTTATTATTTTTTTAAATGTTTATTTATTTTGAGAGAGAGGGTGCAAGCACGGGAGGGGCAGAGAGAGAGGGAGAGAGAGAATTCCAAGCAGGCTCAGCACTGTCAGCGCAGAGCCCGGCGTGGGGTTCCAACCGTGAACCGCGATCGTGACCTGAGCTGAAAAGAGTGGGCGCTTAACCAGCTGAGCCAGCCAGGCACCCCATTTCATTCCTATCTTCTAAAATTGCTTAGAATGAATCAAATTAATTTATAACCATTGTACCTTTTCCACCCAAGTTAATAGACTCCTTGTCTCGGTTTATCTGAGGGTTTTGATATATGGGTTTTAATCAACTTTATTGATCTCATTAGGTTTAAAAATTAATAAGTTGCCATATATAGCAGTGACCTTCATAGAGATTATTCATTCTTGTTTGCTTTTTAATTTTGATTTTTTGAGGGAGAGAGCACAGGTGGGGCACAAGAGGGGCAGAGAAAGAGGGCGACAGAATCCAAGCAGGAGCCACGCTCAGCGCTGAGCCCGACGCGGGGCTTGACCTCAAGACCGTGAGATCATGATCTGAGCGGAAATCGAGAGTCAGACGCTTAACCACCTGAGCCACTCAGGCAACCTGAGATTATTCATTCTTAATGCAGCAAATAAAAGAAAAAGTAGACTTTCATTTAATACAGATACATAGACTTAAAAAGATTAGATGAATCAAGCTCATGGCAGTTCTTAAGTTAATGGCAGGCTTTCTGATTTACACTTGGTTTCTTTCGGATGGCAACTTTTCCTTCTGTCTTATTTTGAAGTGCATTTGGTTACAACCGTTTTGAACACCATGTGCCCATTTATACGAAACTCAGAAGAAATTCAAAATGATCCTTTTACTATAAATCTCCTATATAACTATCAGGAGGAAAAACAAATTTCACCTGTAGCGGGTCAATATACCTTGGGATCAAACATGAACAGGGGCACCTGGCTGGCTTAGTCGATAGAGTGTGGGACTCTTGATCTTGGGGTCGTGAGTTCGAGCCCCACGTTGGACATAGAGCCTACTTAAAAAAATGACCGAGACCAAATGGCTTGGTGTCTTGGAAGCAGGGTAAATAAGACTGGGAAGTTCTATCCTAAGTCTTCTCACCAACCCTGTGCAGAACCAGCACAGAGAACTGTCAGGTGCATTCCTCCTCGAAGAAGTTCTGTGTGCCTCTTTTGGACTTCATTTTCTTGCCTTGCTTTGCCTTGCCTTGCCTTGCCTTGCCTTGCATTTTTTTTTTAAGTTTATTTATTTTGAGAGAGAGAGAGAGTGAGCACGAGCAGGGGAGGGTTAGAGAGAGAGGGAGAGAGAGAATCTCAGGCAGGTTCTGTGCTTGACAGGTGGATGCATCTGGACAGGTACCAGTGCAAGCAGCACGTTATGTTACAGGAGAGGAATTCTAAGCTTAGGGAATCTGAACCTCTTAATAATGGGCGATAGGCATGCAGGCCCTTTGCCCTGGAAGGAGATGCTGTCTCTGTCATCCAGGGCTATTTACGGACATTCCTGAAAAGGCGGTCTGGAATAAATGGCAGTTGGCACCCGACCCACACGATGTGCAGAGACACGGGAGACCCATGGAGAAGTTATTTGCTAATCTGGACGTGCATTTGCAAGTAGGAGACTGGAAGGCTGTGAGGAACTCCCGATACTTTGAGGCTTTCAGCGAAATGGTATAGTGAACTCGCTGGTCGTATTAGTAAGCCTGGGTCTGATGTCACCCAAGTCTGCTTAGATCAAAGGTCGTTATGGCCCCTCCACCCTTGGCCCTGGTCCACACTCTGCAAGGCAGGTAATTGGTCTGGAGGGGTCCCAGCGGACAGTGAGAGCATGGAGTCTGCAAAAGTCATTCTCCACGACCGTGGCGAGCAGCAATCTTGGGCACGTGTGGTACTCTCAGATCTGGGAATTAGACCCACTATTTTCTTCTTTGCTTTTCTTTCTTTTTTTTTTTTTTAAGATTTTATTTTATTTAAGTTTCTTTCTTTATTTTGAGAGAAAGAGCAAGTTGGGAAGGGCAGAGAGAGAGAGAATCCCAAGCAGGCTCCACACGGGCCAGCACAGAGCCTGACGTGGGGCTCGAACTCACGAACCGTAAGCTCATGACCTGAGCTAAAATCAGGAGTCGGATGCTCAACTGACTGAGCCACCCGGGGCGCCCCGACTATTTTCTTTAGCACTGGAGCGAGCCTTCCTTGATTTGTCTCCTTTAACTCCGTTTCACACTGAAACAGGCCTGTGCTCTGCAAGCATGAGTTGAAAATGGGCAGGGCCGGGTGAGTGGCTGTGGCTTTCTTGGTTTTGGCACCTGGATGACAAAGTGCCCGGGGAACAAGCTGTCATTCATCAGCGGAGCACACTGGATTTCTGTCCTGCAGTAAGGGTGGGCCAGAAGGAGTCACGGTGGAGGAATGAGTTAGCACCCCTGTTACGAAGCACCGCGCCCTCCCGAGTTACCTTGAACGCCCCCTTTGCTGCTGTAGCAGCAATGGCCCTTATTTTTAAACTTTCTTTAAATATAATATACATACAGAAAAATCTATAAATCTTACCTGTAGTGCCCAGTGAATTTTCATAAGCACACCTGTGTACCCAACACCTAGACTGAGAAACAGCTGCCAGCGGAATCTCAGAAGCTCCTTCCAGTCTCTCTCTCTCTCTCTCTCTCTCTCTCCCTCTCTCCCTCTCTCCCTCTCTCCCTCTCTCCCTCTCTCCCTCTCTCCCTCCCTCCCTCCCTCCCCTAGGTCACCATCTGATTAGTCCTGCCAGATTTTTAACTTTACATAAAAGGAGTTGTGTGTTACAGACTCTCCTGTGTCTGGCTTCTCGTGCCCAAGTTGTATTGAGGTCATCCGTGTTGTGTGTGTGTGTGTGTGTGGCCAGAATTTGTTCATTCTCACTGCCGTGTGGCCCTGATTCTCCAACCAGGGCCGACCGGGTCCCTCCGGGGACATTGGCAATGTCCAGAGACAGTTTCTGGTTGTCACAACTGGGAGCAGGGAGAAGGTTGGTGCTAACCGTCCTGAAATGCACAGGACCGCCCCCCACCACAACGTATTCAGCCACGCATTTCTTAGGGCCTCGGCTTCGGCGTCCAGGAGCATCATACAGCTCAGCCCTAGCTTGGCAATTCTTGAAGTCACGCTTACCACAGTCAGTCTCCTCGAAATAAAGAAACTTCCAAACAGGAGACGCTCTTCATTTCAGGTAAAGGTTAGCGTCAAAGTGAATTATTATGTGCAGTCTTAGTCATAGACCAAAGTTGCATGTTTTGGAACCGGTACAAGAATCCAAAGAGGTTCTGAGTGAGGGAATGAAACGGGCTAACTCAGGGTTTCCATCAAACAATGAATATGTGTAAGAATGTTCTTAAACACGGCTCTCTGGAAGTCTAATCTACACACTATAAACTGTTATGAATTTACATACTGTAAACTGGCCCAATTTAATGATGCAGTCACGTAATACGCGAAGAACCCGAGGATGCTTACAGCTGTGCAATCATCATTTCAATCTTATTTTAGTTTTAAAATTTTATTTATTTTGAGAGGGAGGGAGCATGCAAGCAGGGGAGGGGCCGGAGGGGGGGGGGGGCAGTGGGACAGAGAATCCCAAATCCCAAGCAGGCTCCATGCTGTCAGCACAGAGGCTGACACGGGGCCCGAACTCAGAAACTGTGAGATCGTGACCCAAGCCAAAACCCAGAGTCAGATGCCTAACCATCTGAGGCTCCCAGGCGCCCCACAGCCTGATTTTAGAACATGTCCACCACACCCAAAACATTCCATGTGCCCATTTGCATCACTCCTGTTCCCACCCTGAGTCCCAAGAAGCCAACTGTCTATTTTCTGTCTCCAAAGATTTTCTGGCTCTGGATGTTTCCTGTAAATGGGATCATACAATGCACGGTCTTTTCCGTCTGGCTTCTCTCGCTTGGTGAAATGTTCTAAAGGTCCATCCACGTTGTAGCATGTATCGTTCGTTCTTTTTTTTTTTTTTTTTTTTAATTTTTTTTTTTTTAAACCTTTATTTATCTTTGAGGCAGAGAGAGACAGAGCATGAACGGGGGAGGGTCAGAGAGAGAGGGAGACACAGAATCCGAAACAGGCTCCAGGCTCTGAGCCATCAGCCCAGAGCCCGATGCGGGGCCTGAACTCACGAACCGCGAGATCGTGACCCGGCTGAAGTCGGACGCTTAACCGACTGCGCCACCCAGGCACCCCTCGTTCGTTCTTTTTTATGGCTGAGTAGTATTCCACTGCAGGGATATATCAGGGGTTGATGATCGCCAAATGAGGGACACGTGGGTAGTTTCCAGTTGTGGACTATTGTGGAAAGCAGACGTGAAGCAGAGCGAGGTGAACGGCCGACACGAGGAGGCCTTTGAAATAGGGACATGATTCTGGGCCAGATGCTATGTATCCTTTTTATTTATTTTTTTATTATTTTTTTTAACGTTTTTATTTATTTTTGGGACAGAGAGAGACAGAGCATGAATGGGGGAGGGTCACAGAGAGAGGGAGACACAGAATCTGAAACAGGCTCCAGGCTCTGAGCTGTCAGCACAGAGCCCGACGCGGGGCTCGAACTTAAGGACTGTGAGAGCCGAAGTCGGACATTCAACTGACTGAGCCACCCAGGCGCCCCTATGTATCCTTTTTAAAGGTAATTGGCACAATTAAAAAAAAAATAGGGGAGGGAAAAGACCGGAGAATGATACAAGGAGCATTAGGCTAACAGGGAAAAGGGACCTCTGACATTTACCTGTATAGGCCCTGGCATCTTTGAAGGCATTTTATAACCAAATTGCAAGGCAGCAAAACTCTGCCTTAAAGGGAAGGAAACCGTATCCCTGGTTCCACTAAGAGAAGTCATTAAACATGCCACGCTTTTTAAATCACATTTTTGTCATGTCACTTCAAAGAAATCCAAGTTTACATCTTTATCCAGGTTCAACAAATGCCTAATATAAGAGAGAGAAAGAGAGAAAGAAAGAGAAAGAGAAAGAGGAAGGAAGGCAGATAGATGTGGAGAGGGGAGGAAAAAAGAAACAACAACTAAAACTTTTGCTCAGCTGATCCAGGTTTCCATTTTGGTAAAAGATCTTCCATAAAAGATCTGTTTGCTTAAGGTTTGCTAAGTTAGCTCGTTCGTGGGTCTGCAGAAGAGCAAAGCAGAACACTCCGCCCTGGGCCCCAGCCTCGCCCGCACAGATCAACAGAGGGACGGCTTGTGAGGTAGGCACACAGAATCCAGTCAGCTCAGCCTTGGGGCTAGTTTTTCCAGTTGAACCAAGAAGACCCTTGTTGGGGGCCGGGGGGGGGGGCAGAGTTAATAACCAACATTCAAACAAGGCGTCTTTATAATGTACCGTGAGGGGATTTCCCAGGGCTGTGAAACCACCTACCTCAATGGGAGCTGTCCATACTTGAGTTGGAGCTTTAAGATTAGGTCCTGGAGATGGAAAGCGTGTGTTTGATAACCGTGCAGAATGTTTGTGTTCGAGAAAGGTTAGGAAGCATGCAGCTGAAGAGACGTTTGCAAAAGAAAGACGGCAGTCACTGGAAGTGGGCATGAAATGGTGCAGAGTGACTCATTCCATCATCCATATCAGGACATCTTTTTTGTTTTTTTTTTAATGTTTATATATTTACTTTGAGAAGGGGGAGGCAGGGAGAGGAAGAGAGAGAATCGGAAGCAGGCTCCATGCTCCGCGTGGAGTCCAGGGTGGGGCTCGATCTCACGACCCTGAGATCGTGACCTGAGCCAAGATCAAGAGTCTGATGCTAACTGACTGAGCCACCCAGGCGCCCCCGTGTCAGGCCATCTTATCAAGTGAGGCAGCGCTGACGGTGTTGATGGCAGAGGTCGTGCCGAGCTCAGAAGGTGGGGGTGGCCCTCGTGCCCCCTCTCACCTCCTCGGCGCCAGGAACAGGAGGGGGTGTGCCTGTCCTCACGAGGAGGGGGGGACACGGAGGACAAGTGTGGGCAGATTGACGCTGTGCTGACAGAGAGGGGAGGCATCTGGAAGTCTCTCTTCTTCGCCCAGGGAACGGGGAGGCTGCAAAGCCCAGAGATGCCGTTGGCCTTCCCCGTAATTCTGAGGCTACGGCCGAGTATCCCAAATCGTGTAGCTTCTCGCCTGCCCAGAAGCACGACGGTGCGACAACGGGGGCCTTTTGTGTGTCTGAGGGGACGCGCCTCACACTCGCCGTTTTCCCATCGCAGAACACGAGAGCGCGGAGTGGCTCCGCATTGATCCTGCAGGACTGTGGTGGCACCGTTGTGTCCTCGCGCCCATCCATGAGGGTTTGAACACGTGGCTGGGGGGTCAGGCTCACTAACAGCTCTTTTAGGCTTCTTCCGCGTATTCAGCTAAAGTATCTTCTTCATGTAATCCATAGAAGCAGGAAAGGAGGGAAGGGACACACAGCCTGCACAGCCATTTGATCCGTTGATAGTCAAGTCGTCCCACTCAATGCACGTTGTCCACAAACTGCAGCAAAATAGAGGTGCACGGTGATTTGAATGCATGATCCATGGAGACAAAGCGAGCCCGTCAGGTTAATCCTGTTTTGTTTTGTTTTATTTTGTCTTCTTTTTTTAATTTTATTTTTTTATTTTTTTTAAATTTACATCCAAATTAGTTAGCATCTAGTGCAACAATAATTTCAGGAGGAGATTCCTTAGTGCCCCTTCCCCATTTAGCCCATCCCCCCCCCACACCCCCTCCAGTAACCCTGTTCTCCATGTTTATGAGTCTCTTCTGTTTTGTCCCCCTCCCTGTTTTTATATTATTTTTGTTTCCCTTCCCTTATGTTCATTTGTTTTGTCTCTTAAAGTCCTCATAGGAGTGAAGTCATATGATTTTTGTCTTTCTCTGACTAATTTCACTTCGCATAATACCCCCTAGTTCCATCCACGTGGTTGCAAATGGCAAGATTTCATTCTTTTTGATTGCCGAGTAATACTCCACTGTATATATATATATACCACATCTTCTTTATCCATTCATCCATCAATGGACATTCGGGCTCTTTCCATACTTTGGCTATTGTTGATAGTGCTGCTTTAAACATGGGGGTGCATGTGTCCCTTCAAAACAGCACACCTGTATCCCGTGGAGAAATGCCTAGTTGTGCAATTGCTGGGTCGTAGGGTAGTTCTATTTTTAGTTTTTTGAGGGCCCTCCATACTGGTTTCCAGAGCACCAGCTTGCATTCCCACCAACAATGCAAAAGAGATCCTCTTTCTCCGCATCCTCGCCAACGTCTGTTGTTGCCTGAGTTGTTAATGTGAGCCATTCTGACAGGTGGGAGGTGGTATCTCAGTGTGGTTTTGATTTGTATTTCCCTGCTGATGAATGACGTTGAGCATTTTTTCATGTGTCGGTTGGCCATTTGGATGTCTTCTTTGGAGAAGTGTCTCTTCATGTCTTTGGCCCATTTCTTCACTGGGTTATTTGTTTTTTGGGTGTTGAGTTTGACACGTTCTTTATAGATTTTGGGTACTAACCCTTTATCTGATCTGTCATTTGCAAATATCTTCTCCCATTCTGTCGGTTGCCTTTTAGTTTTGCTGATTGTTTCCTTCGCTGTGCAGAAGCTTTTATTTTGATGAGGTCCCCATAGTTCATTTTTGCTTTTGTTTCCCTTGCCTCTGGAGACGTGTTGGATAAGAAGTTGCTGCGGCCAAGATCAAGGAGGTTTTTGCCTGCTTTCTCCTCGAGGATGTTGATGGCTTCCTGTCTTACATTGAGGTCTTTCATCCATTTTGAGTTTATTTTTGTGTCTGGTGTAAGAAAGTGGTCCAGGTTCATTCTTCTGCATGTCGCTGTCCAGTTTTCCCAGCACCACTTGCTGAAGAGACTGTCTTTATTGCATTGGATATTCTTTCCCGCTTTGTCAAAGATTAGTTGGCCAAACGTTTGTGGGTCCATTTCTGGGTTCTCTATTCTATTCCATCGATCTGAGTGTCTGTTTTTGTGCCAGTACCATACTGTCTTGATGACCAGTATAGCTTGAAGTCTGGGATTGTGATGCCTCCTGCTTTGGTTTTCTTTTTCAAGATTGCTTTGGCTACTCCGGGTCTTTTCTGGTTCCATACAAATTTTAGGATTATTTGTTCTAGCTCTGTGAAGAATGCTGGTGTTATTTTGGTAGGGATTGCATTGAATATGTAGATTGCTTTGGGTAGTATCAACATTTTAACAATGTTTATTCTTCCTATCCAGGAGCATGGAATCTTTTTCCATTTTTTGTGTGTCTTCTTCAGTTTCTTTCCTAAGCCTTCTCTAGTTTTCGGTGTATAGATTTTTCACCTCTATGGTTAGATTTATTCCTAGGTATTTTATGGTTTTTTGTGCAACTGTAAATGGGATTGATTCCTCGATTTCTCTTTCTGTCACCTCATTGTTGGTGTATAGGATTGTAACCGATTTCTGTGCGTTGATTTTATATCCTGCCACTTTGCTGAATTCATGGATCAATTCTAGCAGTTTTTGGGTGGAATCTTTTGGGTTTTCCATATAGAGTATCATGTCATCTGTGAAGAGGGAAAGTTTGACCTCCTCCTGGCTGATTTGGATGCCTTTTGTTTCTTTTTGTTGTCTGATTGCAGAGGTTAACCCTGTTTTAAAGAAACAAACAAACGAACCAACAAAAATCCTGGAACGCCTGGGTGGCTCCGTGATTAAGTGTCTGCCTCTTGATTTTGGCTCAGGTCGTGATCTTCCGGTTTATGGGTTCAAGACTGTAGTTGGGCTCTGTGCTGACGGCGTGGAGCTTCCTGGGGATTCTCTCTCACCCTCTTTCTCTCTCTGCCTCTCCCCTGCTCGCTCCCTATCTCTCTCTCAAAATACATAAATAAACGTTAAAAAAAAACCTAGTGTACCCCCCCACCCCCACCGGACCTCAGGTTTTAACATGCCTAAGCTAGGTGATTGCTGCTGGAGGCTCCTTCCACCTGCTGTGTGGACGCGGCCACGGGGTGTGTGCTTCAGTGTGGATCCTCCACGGATGGAGTCGCAGTGCCAGAAGCAGGGCCACGTCTCTCGGGCTCCCTGCCTGCCGCTCCCTGTAGGCGTCCTCGGGGAGCGGCCCACCTGTGCCAGTGACTGATCCGGCCCGCCTGGGGCCTGGCGGATGCGTGGTCAGCCAGCTCAGGGTGGCCGCCCTGTGTTTGAACACTACCGATCCTGTTGCTTTGCCTGTGTTTGAGCTTTGGGTAAATGCCATCATACAGCGTGCGCACTCCTTTCGTGTCTGGCCTCTCTCGGCGTTGCGTTTGCCAGACCCACCCTATCTCGTGTCGTCGCGCGTGTGTCCGTCCTCCTTGCTGTTGGGTGTTCGTCCAAGTGTGAAGACATTGGCTTACTCGCCAGATGACTGCTGAGTGGCAGCTGGGTGTCTTTGAATATTGATAACAGTCTTGGGAGGTAGGTGCCGTTGTTGGGTCCATTTGGCAGCTGCCGGGAAACTGAGGCTTGGAGAGGCTTTCATATTTGTTATTATGATGATGATGTTATTATTATATTTATCATCATTATTATTAAAACAAGTTGTGCAGGTCACTTGAGCCCAAGAGCCTGTGCTGTTCACCGTCCCGGTCACTTTTCTGCCTCAGTGCCCGACTGAGCCCTGTGGGGAAGCAGTTCCTGGGTCTGATCGTCTCCTGTCCCCTTGAAAGGGTTCAGCTGTGACTCTGTGGCAGTCGGCCCGGAGACAAAATCTCTGTCACTGGGCCATGTGGACCCGTCTCTGCCTCCGGGACCAAGCTTTGTTCCGAGGAGAAGTTTGCTGCACTTAGATGAAAAGCCCTCCCACTGGTTCACCTGACATTTCTGAGTCCCTGGGAGATCCCGTGTAGGCTGGTTCTGGGCTCCTCTTTGCAAAGACCTATTGAAAAGCAGGATTGACTCTTCCGAGGAGGGGGGAGCAGGTCTGTTTTGTTAGCACACCTTTGGCTTTATAACTGTTAAGGCTCCACTTTTCACAGGTGGAATGTGAAGAGACCTGTTTGGATTGGGTTTTTTGGGGTTTTTTTTTCCCCCTCTCGTTTTTCCTGTATTGAGGAATTCTTTTTCCTGTATGGAGCCTCCTCTGGCTCTTTGTAGGAAAAGAAATACCAACTCACATTTATGTTTTTTAGAGAATTTCCACGGATGTATTTTCCTTCCTCCTGCCTCTCAAGTGACAGGACGTTCAGGTAGAGGTGGTTTAACATTGAAAAGAAAGATCAATTTCCCAGCCTTGGGTCCAGAACCAGGAAGCTGATGGGAAGTCAGTTCTTGGCATCTCCCTGGGGCGAAATGGCGGAGCACACACAGGGCCACCCGTTGCCAAGTTCCCTCATCAGTAGGACATGACATAATCCACTCCTTCATCCCTGACCGTTTTAGAACAGGGAAGGAGGTTGCTGGATCTTTGGTGAGATGATGGCCAGAGATTCCGCACCCAGGAAGGCTCATCACTCACTTTGTTTCCTGCTCTGGAGAATAAGAAGGAACATTGGCCACCTTCAAGTCTGGATGGAAGTTTCTGTTTGTTGGTTGGTTGTGTATGTGTATAGGGATAGGTTAAAACCAAGTTTGTTCTAAAGGCCTTTTGATTCAAGTGAAATGTGCAGGCTGTCTTCCGTAGAACTTCATCCTTTTCTTCCAGACACTTCTTTCCGCTGTGGAAATCTGTGAGCCTTGTCAGCCAGGAGAGTGGCAGTTCTCCAAAAAAAAAAAAAAATAAGGAAAGAAAGAGAAGAAAAAAGGCCATTTTACTCACTGGTTGACAGAGGGGGAGAGTGTGGCCACCTAGGAATGTCTGAGTTGCTCAGTCGTGGATCCTGAGGTTGAATTCTCTTCCCCACAATGTCTCCGTATAATCTCCCCATGCCCTGCTACACGGCCTCCCCCCTCCGCATCCCGTTCCATCCCCCTCCCCAGCCCACGACTCTGCTCTCCACCAGTTTCCAGGTAATGTGTGAAAGCTGCACGTTCTTAATATAGGCTATCAGTCTTGCTGGAAAAAATGATCTAGACTTTGAAAAACAGTGATGTCTGAAATTTCAGAACCGGTAAAACTTTAGTCTCTTGCGATGACACATACTGTGTTCCTGCAACCCAGTTGTTTCTAGCAGCTAACAGTTTGGAAGCAGGACTTTTTTTTTTTTTTTTTTTTTAATTTTTGAGAGAGCGTGTGAGCAGGGGAGGGGCAGAGAGAGAGAGGGAGAGAGAATCCCAAGCAGGCTCCATACCGTCAGTGCAGAGCCTGATTCAGGGCTCAATCCCACGAACTGTGAGATCATGACCTGAACTGAGATCAGGAGTCAGACACTTAACCTACTGAGCCACCCAGGTGCCCCTAAGACCGTCTTATTTTAGATTTTCGCTGGTTAATTTACTTACTAGACCAGCACACTCAGGTAAAGGAACTAGAATGTAAATATGCGAAAGTTTACACCCACTTCAAAAGGAAGTGATGATTGAATAGGAAATTGCACATAGTCTTTTCTGAATTTGATGTAATCTTTTAAATGACCGGATTTAAAACTGCCCTAGTAGGCATAATGTCACCTACTTTCCTTTATATACTGGTTTGTTCTAAAGTTCTAATCAAATGAATTGTGTATCCTTAAAGCCCTTATTTCTAGTAGGGTTGAATTTGATCAAGGGGAAAATGAATGTGTACTATGTAGTCCAGTATAACCTGGAGCCTTCGTATAAAGTACAAATTATTATGGTTCGATCTACATTGTTCTAAGGAATTTATAACTCATTATAAGCACTTTCATTTACAATGACACTAAATAAAAAGCTAATTCACATATATTTTTCCAGTACAAGAATTAGGCACGTGGGACTTCTCATAAATTCATCAAGCCTCAGGATTGCAAAGACTTTATACTATTTACCATTGAGGTTATATATTCTCTCTTCTTCAGAGGAAAATCCTTAAGAGTGATAGAAATTTCTAAGAAACAAAAGCCCAACCACTCTTTTTTATTCAGACTTTCATTTTTTTTTAAAGACTGACCAAAACAACTCTGTATTTACGTTCTTTTCTTACTTTTCTTTTCTTGCTTGACGTGGTACTCGCATTCCGTCACACCAGTTGTGTCCAAGCTGTAGTATAACCAGAAAAATTGGAGTCCCGACTGAAAGAAAAGATTGATCGATTCCACTACACTGAAAACACTAACTCTGTGGCGAGCAACATTGTAAGCAAGTCATAAGTCATACCGATCGCAAAGTCAGGGAGCAAAGAACCGATGGGAAGATTACTGCCAAAAGAAAGAGCTCCTATAAATCAACTAGCACAAGACCAAGAATGCAGTAAGAAGATGGGGGAGGGGTACGAAGGAAAGCTTAAAAAGTAAATGAGTAAAGGAAATACAAACAAGCCTAACGTAATACAAGGTGTGCAGCATCATTCTATTCTAAAATAGAAATTCAAAGTAAAATCAGATTGAAATACCATTTTTTACCCATTAGATTAGAAGAAATCCGAAAGTCTTGATAACATACCCTGGTGTCAGTGCTGTCGGGAAGCTGGAACTTGTGTATCGATGGTGAATGTGTAGCTTGGTATATTTTCCAGAAGTATAAATCTTCTCTGGAAGGCAACTTGGTTATATGTATCAGTATGCCCATATTGATTGACCACCTAGTGATCCTACTTCTAAGAATTCATCCCATAGGCATAGTTTCACATGGGAGAAATTAAGCACATGGTAATTCATTGCTGCATTGTTTACAGCAGTAAAACATTGGAAATGTCTATCAAAAGTTAGCCACATTATGGTATATCCATACAGTGGAACACTATGTGGGTAAAACGAATAAGAAATCTCTCTGCATGGAGGTGGAAAGATTCACCAAGATAGAGCTGATAAAGATGTGCAATAGTGTGGAAAGGAGGATGAAGCAATTAAACATTAAATAACATTAATGATTTTAAGTTTTATTTCCATTCGCGTCAAGAAACTGACAGGATGTGGGGCGCCTGGGTGGCTGGGTCGGTTGGGCGTCCGACTTCGGCTCAGGTCACGATCTCACGGTCTGTGAGTTCCAGCCCCGCGTCGGGCTCTGTGCCGACAGCTCGGAGCCTGGAGCCTGCTTCCGATTCTGTGTCTCCCTCTCTCTCTCTGCCCCTCCCCTGCTCACCCTCTGTCTCTCTCTCAAAAATAAATAAACATTAAAAAAAATTAAAAAAAAAAAAAAAAAGGAACTGACAGGACATACGAGGAACTATTAGAAGGGGTTACGTATCTTCGGAGGTGGGAAGGGAGGCGGGTAGACCTTCCTGTGTAACAGAAAGTTTGTGGGTCATGTGGATATTACTTATTCACAGTTCAGTATTAAAGGTGAAGAATGGTGTGGTGCATGGACCCAAGAGACGGCTTGGACTTTAGGGGGAAATTCTGGGGTTCAGACTGACGGGTGCGTAGAAGATGGAGGTAGAGGGTGTGCGAGGTGAGGTGTGAAAAGATGAAACTGTCACAGCAGAGGGCCACCCACTGAGCCGTGTCAGAGCTGCTGGGTAAGAGTCAACCCAGGTGAGCAAGGGTGGTTTCTAAGAAGTCTTAGAATCAACAGCTGGGGCCAGAGGCTCCAGGAGAATGGGCCATGTGCCCAGGAGTGGATCTGGGGTAGAAATGCCCCAGTCGTTTCTAGGAACCAGATCTAAGTCAATAGGAGTAGAGGTTTCAGGAATAAAGATTATGAAATACGCAAAACATGTGTTTTCTAGATCCTGGACTTCTCCTCTGGAGGGGAAAGAATGGCTTCTTATAGGCAGCCTGTTTCCACTCTTGGGTTTTGTCAACCAGCCCCAGGCACGTCTTTGTAAGGAAGCCGTGGTAACGACTCGTTTGCACCCTGTGTCTAATGACTAAACTGAGTGTGTAAGATCCTCGAAGATTGTTCAGTTTGGAATAAGAAGACTTGGACTTGAGATTCTGTGTGACCGTGGGTCAAACGGTTGACCTCTTGGAACCTTAGCTTTGCTGTCTGTGAAATGGACATGATGGGGCATGCCCTACTCTGCTGTTTTGTGAGGCTTTAGAAACTCTAAGTTTCGGTAAGGGACTGACCACTGAGATATCTTTTTAATTTTTATTAAAATTTTTTTAAATGTTTATTTATATTTGAGAGAGAGACACACCCAGAATGCGAGTGGGGGAGGGGCAGAGAGAGAGAGAGGGAGACACAGAATCCGAAGCAGGCTCCAGGCTCCGAGCTGTCAGCACAGAGCCCCATGCGGGGCTCGAACTTACGGACCGTGAGATCATGAGCTGAGCCAAAGTCGGACGCTCGACCGACTGACCCACCCAGGCGCCCCCATGCAGCAGTTTCTTGAATCTGTCTGAATCTCCCGGTGGGCATCAAAGTCATATGGCAATGGGTTAGAGTCCTAGAATCCTAATAATAATAATAATAATAATAATAATAATAATAATGCCAGTGAGCTACAAGAAAGGAGTTCATCTGGCTCTTTCACAACCGCTCTTGGCTTTGCTCCTCCTCACTGAAGTAGGTGCCTCGCTGGGTGCACTCGTGATGGTTGATGGAGACACTGTGCCTTCCGATCTCAGTTTCGGTCCCCGAGTTCTCGTCATCGAATCATCAAAAAATTACCACAGTACTATACATTTCAAAGAAAGACTTGAGCTGGGCAGGATGATTGTGTTTATCTCAGAGCATGATGAGTTTAGTGACCTTTCTTCTCCTTAGGTATCGGCCTCACCCTGCACATAGGACAGTCAGTGTGGCAGGGGAAGTTTTAATTTACCTGTGTTCGAGCACAGAGTGAGCGAGGTTCGCACGTGCGGGCATCTTGATACGAACTCTTCAGAATGGTGATTTCAGGCTATTTCAGGCTGAGGAACTCTTTTAGTTGACGATGATACACATTTTAGTTTGGCAATCTTTGCGTTATTTGTTTTGCAGTTGTGGTGGAAAAACAGTGGCAGAATCCGTGAGAGGTAGTGCTTAGGAAGTATGTGGCCCGTTTAACTTATTCAAGAAATGCCTTCAATAGATGTCCAGTTTAATATTTTACCGGATTCAGGCGATGGTGTGGATTTCAGCACTAACTGGAATGCATTGGGTCCCATCAGCTGCAATGAGTCTCCGGAGATATGGGAGACTCACTAGAAACCCCAAGTGCAAACTGTTTCACACTTGGGGCAGATTTGATGCAGATTTCAAAGAATGGACGAGAGATTGCTTAAGGATATCCGCTTCAGTCCATCAGCCAATGGAATATTTGTCAAACTTCTATTATTCATCCAACAAATATTTACTGAGCACTTAGTGAAGCCTAGGTACTGCACATTTGCTACCTCCTTTTTATCCTTGCAGCAGTTAGCAAGAATTGTAACCCCACAATTTTGCAAGAGTTAGAGAGGTCAGGCTTAGCTTGTTCAAGGTGCGAGGGGAGCCAGAATTTGACCCGAGTCTGAACTGGCCAGCCTTAAAATCCGTATCATTTCCTCCTAGCTGGTCCTTGTCAGGAATATAAGATACATAAGCCATAGCTTCCCACACTTAGGGTTGACAGTGAAGTCTAAAACAGAAGACTTAAGTCTCTAAGCGTGTAAAGCATTAGGTCTGCGTGCAGAACATCCAAGGGCGTCTGGGTGGCTCAGTCAGTTAAGTGTCCGACTTCGGCTCAGGTCATGATCTTGCAGTTTGTGAGTTCGAGCCCCGTGTCGGGATCTGTGCTGACAACTCAGAACCTGGAGCCTGAGTCATCAGATTCTGTGTCTCCCTCTTTCTCTGCCCCTCCCTCCCCTGCTCATGCTCTGTTTCTCCCTGTCTCTCAAAAATAAATAAATGTAAAAAAAAAAAAACATTTAAAAAGACTTTACTCTACAAAGTACAGAAAAAAGAACAAGATACGTATTTTAACAGTGAGTGAGGTCATTGTCCAGAGTATAGTAAATTACGAGGGAGAGAGATGACTATGCAAATGTCATTTGTAACTTACGTAGAAATGCATATTCTTACTAGTAACTAATCTAGGAGGAAAAAAATAAAATTGCAAACACAGCACATGAGTTGGGTTATGTAGAAACAAGTATATGGCAGTCTGGTGGTTTTGTCTTTCTGGAATGAATTGGCAGTCCATAGTGAGACCTAGGAAATAGTTCATGGCCTTTAATACTCAACCATTTCATTCTGAGTTAGACGTCCCAAGGAAATAACCTGAAAGGGAAGAAATATAAATACACATTGATAATTATAAAACATTTGAAGGTCTTCATATTGAGAATGCCCACAAAGCGAGATGTTTATTTATTTATTTTGTTACTTATTTTATTTTGAGAGAGAGAGAGAGAGCGCGAGAGCGAGCAGGGGAGGGGCAGAGGAAGAGGGAGAGAATCCTAAGCAGCCTCCGTGCTGACCAGCTGAGTCCCACGACACCGGGATCATGACCTGAGCTGAAATCAAGAGTCAGATGCTCAACCGGCCGAGCCACGCAGGCGCCCAGGGAAAGAGTTTTCGATTATTTACACTTTTGTGTGCTGTCAAAAGCCCGAATGTGCGTTATCTTGTGTAGTCTCCAGTGATGAAGCTGTGACACAGAAGTCACCCGGCAGGAACAGGGAACGTGGGGTTTGTGTAGGCAGAAGGGGGACCTGGCCTTGGTGGGGAAGGGCAGGCGCGCCTGAAACACTTTCCACCACAGGGATGCCCAGCGGCAGGCAGGACCGGCGCAGAGTTGTCCTTAGGACGGGAGGTGGCTGTGTTCGCGCCATGTGGGAGGCGGGAGGGTGCAGGAGAAATTCAAATCCACTTGACCATCTTCTAGTGAAGACGTTTCGCAAAAGTCCAAACGGCCTGGGAGCGCAGGGAAACCCCTGTCTGACCCACCGGCTCCCGCGTCCTGGTTCCTCTGGCTCTGAACCTTTCACGACACCCGGCTTGGATTCGGATGCCCTGCCCGGCCCTTTCCCCTTTCTCCTAGTCACGCAAAGTCAAGGCTGAGGCTGGGTCCTCCCCTCTCTGCACCACCCGGCGCCAGAGTCAGAGCGACTGACCTGGGGCTGCGACCCTGGGCTGTGGGACAAGGTCCTTGCACTACCAGGGGTGAGGCTGCCCTGGGGCAAAGGCCATCCTGTGCGGGTAACTGAGGACTGAGTGGGGAGCCAACACCCTGGTCACTGATGAGTGGACTGAGGTGTGTGTTTACTGGCTGGACCTTGGGTCAAAGATAATAACAATCACAACAGCAGCAACAACAACATAGGGTCACGCACCGAGGTGTGGAGTGTTTACTGGC
>NC_064818.1:6901775-6953900 GCF_023721935.1 Panthera uncia
CACGCACCGAGGTGTGGAGTGTTTACTGGCTGGACCTTGGGTCAAAGATAATAATAATCACAACAGCAACAACAACAACATAGGGTGTATGTGTTTAACTCTTTGCCCCATTCGAAGTCCTGTCCTGCCTCACCTCCCCAGACCAGCCTTAGCGTGGACCCCAGTCCCTAGGTCGCTTCTGAGTCTGGCTGATTTAGACAAACAACCATGATTTCTCCAGACTAGATTAAATGCCCCCCGGGCCACGTAAGATTCACTGTCTTCCTGTGTGTCCTGTATTTTCTTTGATACTTTATATAGAGAATCATTTTATGTAATCCTTTCAGCAACCCTGTGAGGAAACTTCTCGGCCCCATTTTACAGAGCAGCCGGTGGAGGTTCCGTGATGTTATTAACATACCCAGAGTCCCAGAGCAAGGAAGGCTACGAAGCAGGTTTCAAACCCAGGTTTGCTGGACTCCAAACCCCATACTCACCCTACCCCTGTTAATGCTTCAGGGAGCCTTTCTGGGCCAGTGACTGGAAAAAGGGAGGGCTTTTTGCCACATTTTTCTTAGGGACCCAGAACAGAAATATGCCACCGACGTTATGGTTTCTGCTAAGAAGCAGTGCTCAATGAGGTGCTGAGGCTCTCTGTTGATACACGCAGGGAAGCAAACATTTTTTTTTTTTTTCTTTACCGTGTGTTTTGTCTTCCATAGAGAGCATTCTTTTTCTGACAGCCCCTTTCTTTCCAAAGTTTAGAACAGCAGCATATGCTCGCTAGAAGAGAGTAAAGGTTTCAGCAAAGCAAAGTTTTTGGCTGCCCCGCCCCTTTGCAGTTCAAATATCATTCGAAACATCTGTTTCTATTCTGTTTGCCTTTTGGAGAAAATCAAGGGAAGATATAAATAAGAAGCAAAAATGCTTTCCTGAAGCAAAAAGCCCAGTACCTGGCCATCTGAAAAGATTTTGTTTGTTGAGACATTGCTGGAATGATAGAACACTTGTACAAACATCAATGATTAAGATTCAGCTAATAAAAAACCCCGAAAAGTCAGAGGTGAACTATTAAACACTACAGTGGGAGCTTTTTTCCCCCAGTGGATTCTGAACTGTTTTTGAAAACCAAGCACTTGGTGGGAACACAATTTACAAGATGGTAACAAAGTTTCCACAGATGAAGAAAGTGTAGAGTTTATTCTGGATCTCCACCTGTGGCGAGAAAAAAAAAAAAAACAACAAAACAGCCCAAAGAGAGCAAAAGAACATCTTTGTGGACAAATTCAGCTCTGGTGGGTGTTCGTGCGTACAGGTGGGTGGCCATCCCTTAAGTCAAGGGTGTTGTGATTAGGATCAGAGCCCTTTTTTAATAAAGGCAACAGTGTGGAACAATAGAATTCCGTCATCTGAGTCTTGACATCTGAGTCTTGTTACATATTTTCTTCTTTGCTTCCTTTTTTTTTTTTTTTTATGGCTCTTTTTGTGTGTGTGGTAAAATTTACACGTAATGAAATGTCCATCTTAAGTAAATATTCCGGGAGGGCCAGCCGATGCACCTGTGTACTTCAAACCCTTGCCAAGACTTCCGACACTGCTCTCCCCTGGGGAAAGCTGCCGTTCTGACTTGGGGTGTGTGTGTGTGTGTGTGTGTGTGTGTGTGTGTGTGTGTCCTGTTTTCCCGTTGATGGATACTCGGCTCTTTGCGGTTTTTGTCCAAATGAAGTTGTACGTGTCTTTTTGTGGATACGTTTTCTCTCGAGTCCGTGCCTGTGAAACGTTTTCTCTGGAGTCATTGCGTACGAACGCAATTGCTGAGTGGTACTGGAGGTTAATGTTTAGTTTTACAAGGCACCTGCCGGACGTGTTTCCGGGATGGCCGTCCCACCTGACACCCTCCACTATTAACATGAGAGCGATGTCCTTGGTGCCATTCGATGTTAGCAATGGCGTCTCATTTGGGTCGCAGTTGGGATTCTCTCGTGACCCGTGACATCGAGCACTTCAGTACTCTCTGGCCGTTTGTGTGTCTTTGTGAACTGAGTGTTCAGATCTTCAAAGAGGATACAATGTATGTATGAGACCCTCCAGCTCTCCGGGGTGTGGGGCCCCACTTCATCTCTTCCGTCTATATTTCTCCCCAAAATGATGCCATCCTGCTTTGTTTAGTATCCTATTCCCGGTGCCTAGGATGGCCCCTGGCACAGAATAGGAGCTCATTTAAATAAATATTTGCTGAAAGAATCAATGAATGAACAGATGAACTGACTTTTGGATCTGATATCCAGACACGGTTTCCTTGACTGAATGGCAGTGATTAACCAGGAAACAGAGAGAAAAGGAAATTTTAATGTTCTCCTTGAGCTATAAAGTACTCTTGGCACGAAGGTCTCAGGATACCTTCAGGGGATTTGCTCGCCCGAGGGGAACAGATGCTAGAATATCTCACGAATGAATCTCATTTGACCTCATTTATGAACCGTCTCGTGCTTCTTGGGTTCTGACTGGGTTTGCTTGAAAGATCATCAGAGCCTCTAGCCCCAGAGGGTTTATGTGACTTAAACCAGATTCCACTGTGCCTTCGGGACCTAGCTGTTGGTTCCCTCTGACACTGAAAATGCCTGTCTCCTACCGGACTGCCCCTTTGCTGGGTTCCATGCCACCCTGGCGGGGCCCCGCCCACTGATGTATGCTGCGTTTCTGAGCCCCCAAGGGCCAGCAGGGGGCTGGCTCTTTCCCCTTGGTCTCCAAGCCATTTCCCTGGTCCTAACCCAGCTGGCTCCAGCCTCTCCTGATGGGGGTAGACACCCGGTAATCATCAGCAGCATCCATTGTCGCGGAGAACTTGACCATGTATAGAGTATGTTCACACCCATGATCTCATACAAGGTCCCAAACACTCCTAGCTGTATTCCTCTTTGTTGTTTTTTTTTTTTTTTCCCCAAATGAGGTGCCATAAAGAAGTAATTTAATTTGCTCCAGAGTATAAAATTGCCCACATGTGGCCCCGAGTTTTCTCTGGGACTTGCTTGAAGAATATCAGTAACCACCATATGGGTTCCCCCCTACCCACTGCCCTAGGATCACTTGTTGTTTAGGAAATGTCCACCCCAGACTATACTTACTGGCTCATGTTACCATTTTTATTCATCAGAGTGTAGGATCAGGATCAGATAATCCGTGCCCGTACTGGCTGATTTTATTACGGCCCAAATAAAGACACTCGAGATTTGAATTTGCCTCCAAGACTCATAACTGGCACATTTCTGCTTCTGCGGGGCTTTTTGAAAGATTAGAAAGTTCACACGCTGACCCTTGGGAAAGTAGAAGCAGAGGGTAGTGCTTGTGAAAAGCAGCCTCGGGCGCTGGGACTATAGTCTGAGTCTGCAGGGAGCTAGCTGGGTGTTGCTGTCTCAGCGCTTTACTCTGTGATCGTGATCGGGCTTCTTCCTGGCTCCGTAGAGAGAGGGGCTCAGTGAGCCCCTTCCTAGCACTTCCCCGGGGGCTGGGTTATCTGGGTTGTTTTCCACTGACATCCATAGCATTTGGTGAGAATAGGCACTTACAGAGACAAAGGCTTTCCCCTAACCATTATCTAAAGGTGCACATGAAAAAAATTAGAGAGAGATAAAGAGAGCATTTGAGAGGGGGGAGGGGGCAGAGAGAGGGAAAGAGAGAGAGAGAGAGAGAGAGAGAGAGAATCCCAAGCAGGCTCCACCATGTCATCACTGAGCCCAGTGAGGGGCTGGAACTCACGAACTGTGAGATCACGATCTGAGCCGAAATCAAAGTTGGGCGCTTAACTGACTGAGCCACCCAGGCTCCCCTAAAGGTGCACACTTTTATTTTTATTTTTTATTTATTTATTTATTTAAAAAAATTTTTTTTAACGTTTATTTATTTTTGAGACAGAGAGAGACAGAGCATGAATGGGGGAGGGTCAGAGAGAGGGAGATACAGAATCTGAAACAGGCTCCAGGCTCCGAGCCGTCAGCACAGAGCCCGACGCGGGGCTCGAACTCACGGACCGCGAGATCATGACCTGAGCCGAAGGTGGACGCTTAACCGACCGAGCCACCCAGGCGCCCCAAGGTGCACACTTTTAAATGTCACAGAACCAGAACTTTTACAGTGTGTCAGTAATTGTTTTATTCAATGATGCTTTCAACGGGTCATGGGGTGTATTCTAAAGGAGCATCTTTCTCTAAATTAGTAGAATTAATAACTGTCTAAGTTTCGGTTAGGGATGACTGTTAACGTCATCGGTTATTTAATTTTTTAGTTTTTGTATACGTAGTGTATTATTTTACTAACACGCTACTGGGCTTGGTCTTACTTTGTAGGAGAGCCAGCAGAAGTCCACCAACGTCGTCTATCAGGCCCACCACGTGAGCCGGAACAAGAGAGGCCAGGTGGTTGGGACACGGGGCGGATTCCGAGGATGCACCGTGTGGCTGACGGGTATGTTGCGTTGATAGATACGTATGCATTTTGTTAATTGAACACTGGTGCGTGACACACAATTTTAAGGAACTTTGTGTGATATATTACACATGTCACGTGTCTGTTGTAACACGGGAATGCGGCCGGCAACAGTGTGAAAAGCCTGGGCCTTAGCCCTCCCTCTGCCATCAGGGGGAAGAAGGCCTCTATTAAGGCACTGAGCTTCTTCTTGGTTCACGTCCTCTCTGGCAGGAAAGAAAGGGACAGGTTGATGATGATGGCATCGCTTTCAGCTAGCTCTAAAGCATCCTTGTGCCCAAACACATTTACTGGCAGATTCCTTATTTGACAACAAGCATTTGGCTGTCTATGAAGTTTTGGATGTTTAGAGATGTTCTTTATCGTTTTCTGATGTTTTAACATTGTGGGGAATGTTTCGCTTCAAAAAAAAAAGTAAGGTTCTGCATAAGAAGGAAAACCAGTGAACCTTCATTAGGCTGACGATTGCCCCTTGCAAATAGAAATAACTCAGTCCCGCGGAGGTGACCAAACGAATCTCCCTTTTCCTGTGTTTTTTGAAAAACATTTTTTTAACTTTTATTTATTATTGAGAGACAGAGAGACACAGAGCATGAATTGGGGAGAGGCAGAGACACAGAATCCGAAGGAGCCTCCAGGCTCTGAGCTGTCAGCACAGAGCCCGACGCGGGGCTCGAACTCACGGACCGCGAGATCGTGACCTGAGCCGAAGTCGGCCGCCTAACCGACTGAGCCACCCAGGCAGCCCCCTTTTTCTGTGTTTTTATAGTCTCAGAATGTCAAAGCTGCAGGTTAGTGACAGAACAGGAATTAGTCCTGGGCTGTCACCTTATACTCTGAGTACAAGGCGCAGGATGTGGATCCCTGGGAGAAGGCCAGCGTAGCCCGGACTCAAAAGGAAGTACCACGCACCCAGTATTTCAAATAGACGCAAAGATGTTTGCCCAGGTTCTGAGATCAACAAATGAGTTCCTCTCTGCTCACAGATGCGGATTCATTCCAACCCGAAGGGAACTCTCAAGAATATGGCGGGCAGGACCCACCTTACCCCTTCCCTTGCCGTTGAGTCTTTCCTGTTCCTGTCTCTATCAGCCTCATTCTTTCCCAAGTTTTTTCCCCGGTGCCGGAGGCACTTGCCTTTGGCTTCCTGGTTTCATCCCTCCGTGGCACAGCACGTTTTGCCAGCTGGCAGGGTGGGGATAGACAGCGGAGCAGGAGCTCGCTATAATCCGAACGGCGCTGTTCACCTGTCACGATTCCTGGAATCGCCCCCCAACTGCATCTCAGGGACACGCTGGGCAGCAGTAGACAAAACACGGCTCTGTGTTCCAGACGCTTCCCTCTTCTTACGTGTTTGCCTTCACGTGTTCAGTTTTTGTCCCGGGACATACACGCAGGGTCCGCGTTATCGAACGTGGAATGGCCTTAAAACCAAAAAGAGAACAGGTAGAAGAGGGAAGAAAAACCCAAAACCCTAAAGCATGCACTTCCCCTGTCTTTTTCTTACTCTTAAAAAAAGACATCTTTCCCCGATTTATTCCATGTTCTTAGGCTGCCAAGATAGGCTACTGACCGGGCAGACCAAGAGAAACCAAGTATTTCGAATCCAGAGACTTGGTTTGGAGCCCCAGCTGCACTTACATTAACTGTGTGACTTGGGACAAGGCAGCCAACCCGGCCAAACCTTGGTTTCTTATTTGTGAAATGAGAATCAGCACAGGACCGGCCTCCCGGGGACGGGGGTAGGAATAAAAGAAATAAAGCACGTAGGCACTGGGCCCGGTGCCTGGCCCGTAGTAAAGCTCTTGGGAAGTGTGATTCACGTTACCTCAGTGCATTAAAATAAATACACCAACAACCCGGTTTAATACAGTCACTGTGATTTAGCTCTTAGCTTTGAGACCTGAAGCAAAATCGAAGGGAATTTCTATTATTTCTCTCCTTTTCCGACGTGAGAGAACATGACAGAGATTCGGGAGTCCTGCTTCTCCTACCCCACACCAGACACACTTCTAAGAGGAATTTATCACCTGTGTCCCTATTCGAATGAAACTGAGTCACACACTAATATAATAGTGCCTTCAACAGTGATTTACGAAGATGCTGGTGCCTTCCTCATGGAGCCATTTCTACTCCTGCTTCTCTGTGAAGGCCAAGGGCCTGATTGGAAAACATAACTAAACCTCGGAAACCGATTGTTTACTTTTGTATCTCCCCTTTCTTTCCAAGTCTATTTTTTTTTAAGCTTATTTTTTTTTAGTAATCTTTATACCCAACGTGGGGCTTGAACTCACGACCCTGAGATCAAGAGTCACATGTCCCTCTGCCTGAGCCAGCCAGGCGCCCCTCTTTCCAAGTCTTTATTCCTCTCTGTCTTTGACCCCTGCTTTTCTCTTACTTTTTTTTTGTCCTTTCTCTCCTTCCCCCTGCCATCTTCTTTGTGTTAAGCCCTTGTCCTTCTTTTCTCCCCCCGTAACTTTTCCTCTCCCACACCCGGCTGGCTGCCCGACCGTGGCTTGGTGCTATGCTGCATTTTCGGATTTAGAGATCTTTGGGACAACTGGAGTTTTGGACTGCTACATTTCCAGGGCAGTTGAGGTTGTGAGCTCTTAAGTAATTTTGGGCAGTCAGCTTTGTCTTTCTCCTCACGACTTCCCTCATAGAGAAACTATAAAGTGTGGCGTCTCCGTCATTGTGCCTCGAAACCGGGGGAAGAGGCACATGGCAACTCAGTTCTCGCGTGAAGACTCCAGGCACCTGACCGTGCATCGGTCTCCTGGCTCAGGACTGTCTTCCTGTTTCGAGAGTCGTTTTGGAAAACATCTTGAAGCCAGAGGGGTCTGTCGTCCAAAATGGTTATCAGCCTCCACAGGAGAGGTGGGCCTCCCGCTCTCCGTGACTGGCTGTCCCCTCCACCCCAGGTGATTCCTGTCGGGAGGGGCCGCGAGATATTCTGATTCTTTTTTTTTTTTTTTTTTTCTCAAGAGAAGCCAGGATCTGGATTTGCACGCACAGTGTTCTGATCTTGCAAATACCCTTCAGGCAAAATAGGACACACCAAGAACCACGTGTAACCCCCCTGGGCCCCCCAACTTAGGAACCCCACTTGCTATGAAATGCTATAATTCTAACACGGAACAGCCGGCTATTTCAACAAGGAAGTGCAAATACTTGACTCGTAGCAAACTGTGCTTTTTTCCTCGATTTTTGTGGTATTGATTTGAGATCAACTGGTTGAAATGAACAGGTCTCTCCGGTGCTGGAAAAACGACAATAAGTTTTGCTCTGGAAGAGTACCTTGTGTCCCACGGCATCCCGTGCTACTCCCTCGATGGGGACAATGTCCGTCACGGCCTGAACAAAAACCTCGGATTCTCTCCCGGGGACAGAGAGGAAAACATCCGCCGAATCGCCGAGGTGGCCAAGCTGTTCGCTGACGCTGGTCTGGTCTGTATTACCAGCTTCATTTCTCCGTTCACGAAGGTAAGATGATGTGGCCCTTCCCCCCCCCCCCCCCCCCCCCCCCCCCCCCCCCCCCCCCCCCCCCCCGATGCCAGTGCTTCTGAACCTCCGGAGAGAGGAGTCAGGTGGAGGAGAGGGCACCAGCGAATGTTGTCTTTTCAATTTCCCCCACTCTTTCTTCTCTTGCTCCCCCATTTCCTGTTTCATATTGGTTATGTAAAGAGAGTTCCTTCATTTCCAGATGCCGGGCCACCGGCTGACATAAACCCTTCCGCACTCAGCACCGTGAGGGACATCTGGCCACAGTTGAAAGGAAGAAAAAGTTAAACAAAAAAAGTCAAAGCCTCTCTAATCTCATTTCTCCAAAAAGTCCGAATGCTTATGGTTTGCTGAAGAAAACGGGCAGTTCAGTGGGGGCCTGGGTGGCTCAGTCCGTTAAGCGCCCGACTTCGGTTCAGGTCACGATCTTGCGGTCTGTGGGTCGGGGCCCCGCATCGGGCTCTGCGCTGACAGCTCAGAGCCTGCTTGGGATCCTCTGTCTCCCTCTCTCTCTCTGCCCCTCCTCCCCTCGTGCTACCTCTGTCTCTCTCAAAATAAATAAACAAACTTAAAAAAAAACCTAAAAAAACCCCCAACAACTATCAAGTCCCAGAGCCCACACCGTTTTGTGAGGGAGCTTTCCATGGCCAAAGCTCTGCTTACCCTCTCCAATGTGTTTTCTCCAGGACCGTGAGAACGCCCGCAAGATCCACGAATCGGCAGGACTGCCGTTCTTTGAAATATTTGTTGACGCGCCTCTAAACATCTGCGAAAGTAGAGATGTCAAAGGTCTCTACAAGCGGGCCCGAGCTGGCGAGATCAAAGGTAGGGGAGCCAGCGCTGTGGCCCGTGCGCAAGTTACTTCTGCCGCTGAGCCTTGGCAGTCTGTCCCCACAAACCCGTCTGAGGTTTCAAAACCCGTTTTCCAAAATCGCATTAGCACACCCAACTTTTTGTCAAGCCACAGTATGTTAAAAAATTGTTTTTTTAATGTTATTTTTGAGAGAGAGGGAGAGACGGAGCGTGAGCGGGGGAGGGGCAGAAAGCGAGGGAGACACAGAATCCGAAGCGGGCTCCAGGCCCCGAGCTGTCGGCACAGAGCCCGACGCGGGGCTCGAACCCATGACCCGTGAGATCATGGCCTGAGCCGAAGTCGGACACTTAACCGACTCAGCCACCCAGGCGCCCCCAAAGCACAATATATTCACGATGTCCCAGGGCTAATTAAAAGGTGGGCTTGTATTTTCCAAGAACTATCACCTCGGTCGTGAGTAGTAAAGTTCACGGAACTGAAATGGGTTTGTGCACATGAGTGTGTGTCTAGAGGGGATGGCTTTAGACTTTTCTCTTCTGCTTGTCTTCCTTTTAGATTCTAATCAGCTCCAGAGGGCTTGGACCTCCCCAAATTTTGTTGATAATTTGGGGCTTTCTATGTGGAAAATACAGCTGTGTGTGTGTGTGTGTGTGTGTGTGTGTGTGTGTGTGTGTGCGCGCGCGCATGCATACTTTATCCCTGGCTAAAGGTCAAGGGTGGCCGATGACCTTTTCTGTTATAATCTAAATCCTCAGCTTAACGCATGATTCTGACCCATGTTATGCCTTGTTGTTTAAAAAGACTGTTCTGTTGGTGCTGATGTGATCTTCACCCTTGTGCCCGGCAGGGTTCACAGGTATTGATTCCGATTACGAGAAACCCGAAACTCCCGAGCTTGTGCTCAAAACCAACTTGTCTCCAGTGAGTGACTGTGTCCAGCAGGTGGTGGAGCTCCTGCAGGAGCAGGTGGGTGGCCCGGCCGTCTTTCCTTCTTTCTCTTTTTTTCTGAAGTTGAACCAAATCACAGAAGATCATTTATTTACCAAGGCATCCTTCTTACCGTTTTCATTTCAAATTGTTACCAATTCCGCTTCATTGCAGAACATCGTACCCCACACTATAATGAAAGGCATCCACGAACTCTTTGTGCCAGAGAACAAACTTGACCAAGTCCGAGCTGAGGCCGAAGCTCTCCCTTCGTTAGCAATTACCAAGGTAAGACAGACAGTGCAGACTGACCGCAGCAGAACCAGGCGTAATGGCGGTCGTTATAGTCCATTTACAATCACTCTTAATAATGAGGACGGAATGGGGGCGCCTGGGTGGCTCAGTCGGTTAAGCGTCCGACTTCGGCTCAGGTCATGATCTCGCGGTTCGTGAGTTCGAGCCCTGCGTTGGTCTCTGTGCTGACAGCTTGGAGCCTGGAGCCCGCTTCGGATTCTGTGTCTCCCTCTCTCGCTCTGCCCTTCCCTGGTTGATGCTCTGTCTCTATCTCTCTCTCAGAAAATAAATATTTAAAAAAAATAGGGGCACCCAGGTGGCTCAGTTGGTTAAGCATCCAACTTTGACTCAGGTCATGATCTCATGGTTTGTACTTTGACTCAGGTCATGATCTCATGGTTTGTGGGTTCAAGCCCCACATCGGGCTCGGTGCTGACAGCTGGGAGCCTGGAGCCCGCTTCGGATTCTGTGTCTCCCTCGCTTTCTCCCCCTCCCCCACTCATGCTCTGTTTCTCTCTCTTCTCTGTCTCAAAAATAAACATTAAAAATTTTTTTTAATAATAAGGAAGGTATGGGTGAGGGAGGTACAATGTCCATAAAGAAAAACACTTCATTTTTTTTTTTTAAAACCTCTTCTTCAAGAGATTAAAAAAAAAAATTTCCCATGAAGAACTGCCCCAGGGCCCTGGTCGATGCCACAGACAGGGAATGTAGCTTCTGGTATGCACAGGGCAGCGTGACATGAGTGTTGTTGTATCTTCAGTTATGCAAAAGTACAGGCATCGGGCAATATTGATTGGTTGGCAACTGCTGAGAAAATAGTTTTTTCAGAATGCCAGTGTTCTTTGGGGCAGTCGAGAAGGAATTTGGAGAAAACCAGTCACCCCGTGATCTAAAGTCACAGGAATCTTTTTCTACTCTGCAAATCCTACTTTTTCCTAACGAGGCAGAGTCCAGCCTCAGTGGAGGGTGTAGACTGCTTCGGTCACATTGAATTTACTGCCCGGCACAGGGAAATACCACCTCGGCAAACTGTACTACACGCGTCTGCCTTCCTATGGGTCAGTACCAGTCGGTCCATAGCAGGCGATCACATCTTCACTGGTACCTTTTTGTTATCCTTGAAAACCCCGGACGGTTTTGAAAGAGGCACAGTAAGTTGGGAACCTGTTTCCGCTCACTTGTTCTCTATGAAGTCGTGAAAAATTTATAAGCAGAACCCCCTGGCCCCACAAAATAAATTCTGAGGCCTCCAGCGCTCCAGAAAAATGTTATTATGTATTGCTGTACGTAATTATAATTGCGGTGTGGAATGATAGTTTCAATAACAACATGGGCTGCAGGGTACAGCAGAGCTTCAAATAACCTAATAATTATTTTTTTGGCCCTAGGGTCGGCAGGAAAGGGCATCCGAGCAATGACGCATGATTAGGGTTTTAAAGGATGAGTAAGGTTTCTCCATGAGCCCAAGGGGCCAGGGTTTGCAGGGCTCTCAGTATCACGCTAAGAATTTGGGACTTTTAGAGTCAATGATTTGGCAATTTCAGTCGACTAACTAGTACATGTGGTGAAAGCGTGTGGCCATCCCAGAATTTTCTGTAGGAAAAAAGGAAAAGAGATTGAACGGTGAATGTTCACACAGCTGCACACCCTCGGGAAATCTGCAGCCTGAGGCGGTCAAAGAGGTCGCCTCCATTTGAAATCTTTTCCCTACACTCCAGTAGGAAAGTTTTAGACTCGAACTTAATCTGATCCCTGGATCATGGGTCAGCATAAAAGTGGGAAGACTGAAAACAGAAAAACTTTTGCCTTTTTCTCCTGACAGCTGAGTAAGAAAGGGCTTGCCCCGGGGCCAGATGGCTGAGAAACGAGCTTCTGGAAATGTTCACCTGTTTCTTGTGTTTTGCAGCTGGATCTGCAGTGGGTCCAAGTTTTGAGCGAAGGCTGGGCCACTCCCCTCAAAGGGTTCATGCGAGAGAAGGAATACCTACAGGCTGTTCACTTTGACACCCTGCTGGATGGTACGGGCTCTCCCTGTTTGTTTCTCACTCTTCGTTGTTATAGGAAAAAAATCTTTCTCGGAAATCTTCACAGGATCAAGGAACGTTCATTCTTAGTGTTATTTCTCGGGTCGCACATCTTAACCGTGGAGAAACATTTAGATCATGTATGGTGGGTCTAATTCTATCATGCGTAAATTCCATTTTTAGGACTTTTTTCATGATCCTTGAGGGATTAGTGATTATTTGAATCTAAGGGCCTGAAAAAGGAAGGTTTTACTTGCACGCAAAGCCGAGAGAAGGTGAAGTGTTTCACCGCACTTGTGCTGGTGTTTAGAATCGAGTCGGGAGCACCGTTGCCGGCCGCTGGGACCCCCCTGGGGCAGCCAGGGAGAAGCTAGCCCAGGGTCCTGATGTGCAGGGTGCCCCTCAGCCCCCGGACTGCTGGGTCACATGTTATCGCAGCAGCTGCATTCCTCGGTGGATGAAAGTGTCACTGTTCATGCCCTTCCACGAGATCAACGCGGTGGCTTCCTCCTAACCCTCACAGGGAGCATTAAGTCAGCCTTCTGGGCACAGGCTGAATGACTTTAGAGAACTGACTGGTCCAGGTCGGAAGCACGTGTTATTCAGAAAACTTCCGGCCCCTTCCGTGATCATTTCCTTCCCAGAACTGCCTGTACTTGTCAAATGGAACTTGTCTGTTTCAAGACTCTCCGCCCCCCCCCCCCCCCCAGGAATGGCTCCTAAGTGGGAGGGGCTGGGAAAGCCCCCCGGGATTTGTAACACTAAGCAGGGCTCCCAGACCTTTTCGGAAGAAACATCAAATCAGATGTTCTTTCTTGACAAAAGATGCTGACGTTCTGAGCGTGTGACTCTGCCTAGGGAATGGGGCAGAAAGGCAGAATCAGAACTCCGAGAAGGCTCTGGTCAAAGTAGACCCTCCCCTCTTATTCCCCTGTTGGGCCTGAGAAAGTGCCATCGCCCGAGACCTTCATTCCTCAGATACGGTAACATTCCCAAATACGATTGCTCTCCTTGTAGCCTGCCTTTACAACAACAATAGTAACGTGCGTCTGTAGGCTTTCCCCGTCTCCAGGGCATACTCTCGGGCCTTATTTAACTTGATCTTCATGAAAGTCCTGGAAGACGGGCAACGATGCTCGCCCCCTTGGCAGACGAGGAAGCAGATCTCGGGCAAAGTGCTTTGCTCGAGTTCATGCCCCTCGTCCAGGACCAGAGACCAGAACCTCCCGACTTCTGGCCCAGAGCGATTTCATACCAGGCTGTTCTCCTGGCGTCCTTTCCGATAGAAGTTAGAAGGCCAGGACGTCTGACGTTTACCTCGATGTCTTAATTGCGACACATGCCGAACACAGGCGGTGTCAAGTAAACGTCACGGGGCCCAGCAGCCAAACGCGGACGAGAAGAGGTTGACCACAAGCACCCCGACCACCCTTGTGGCTCGGAGACTGGCAAACCGCAGTGTAAGTGAGGGCTTAATTCCAGACACGGCGCTGTCACCTTTTGACAGGTACTTGTTCCGGAAAGAAAAATACAAGGGCGGTGGGCGCAGGTGCAGAAGTCAGCATTGGTGGAAATTCGGGGTCCTTCACCCCGGGGTCTAGGACTTCGTCGTGGGGGGCACAGAAACCATCCTAGGATAGGCCCCAATCATTTGTGGTTTAAGGGGGGGGGTGGAAGGGGCATTTTCCTGGGTTGAGAGTTCCTAGCTTTTGGTAGATTCTTAAAGGAGTCTGTGGTCCAACAAGATGAACAGCGAATGCTGTAATAATCCATCTGGAGAATTTAGGCAAATCTCGCTCCCTCCTTCACACACCATTTCAATGTCAGTTTATGGTGTTCTTCAATTGGTCAAACACCTCGATTTTCTCCTTATTCGGTCCTCACCACCATGAGGTAGATGAAGCCCTTACCGCGGCCCTCCCTGCTCATGCCGTCACGTTCCCCCCCCCCCCAAAGCCTACCAGTACGGAGACATGAGTGAGGCCACTTTGCCATCGATACTGGGGTCCCACGAGCTCCCGATTCCTACCTGCTGCCGCAGAAACCCCAGTCCTCCCCCCAAACCCACAAGCAAGCATCTGCGGGAGTTCTCCAGGGTGTGTTTCGTATGGTCACGAGTCAGGCCACGGCCACGTGGATCCGTGTGGTTGTCGCACCCACAGAGGTACGGGTCCCACCAGCTCACTCCAGCCACTAAAGCCTCTGTGCCCACAGGGCACAGACTCTCTCGAGTGGGAAGGAAAATGTTCCCTTCCTCCGGGCTGCCCTCAGTCAAGGACTCTCCAGTGCACTGCTTGAGTCCCAGGGTGTTAGAGAGTTGGGTGAAACCTCTTGGGATGAGTACACATGCCTTTATGGTCCTCTGGTTGCCAGTCAGCAGGAGTCCGGATCACATGCCATGCTGCTTCTTGACCCTTACCCCTTCCCACCTGTAGGGCCTGTTTCTGGGACTCTTTGCAAGACTCCTTCCACCCCCCGCCCCCCCCCCCGTGAGGATTTTCTGCTGGCTCTACCGTCTACCCCGGAGTCAACCACAGTCCCACTGGACACGGGTCCGCAACCCCAATTGTAGTTGCAATTCAAAAGTGCCCCCCACCCGAGACGCCTCCTCGACTCCTATGTAAACTGATTAATAAAAACAGACACCAGGGAAATGGAGGCGGGACATCACAGTGGGAAGAGTGCGAGCTTTGGATCCACACTGCGTTCATAGGCTAGTGATTTGCTAGGAACCTGGGGCAAATTAGTTACCTCTTTGGCCCCAGCTCCCTCATGTGTGGATGCTCATAACCGTACCTACCACATTGGGATGCTGAAAGTTTAAGGAACGACCGGTCCATGAGTAAATGTTCCATATATGAACAGAGCCCCACTGCATACAATGAAAAGACCCTGAAATCTTGGAGAGACTCTGTGGCCATAGTTACATCAGTTTGGAAGCAGCACAGATAAGGTGTTCATCGGTTAGCCAGTAAATATTTACGGAGTGTCCTCCCGTGCCAAGTTTAGGTTTGTTCTAGCTGCTGGAGGTAGAGTGGTAGTGAAGACAGATGTGAGCTTGCGAGGACAGATACACAGCCCAGTTTCCGAACCCTAGAACAGTGGGTTCTTCCCCCCCACCCCGTCCCACATCAGTGGTTGCCAAGCCTGTTCTTCTTTAAGCCAAATAACGTGTTAATTTCAGTGAAATCCGAGGCAGTCTATGCAACAGAATGGGTGGGCTTGGCCTCCCTCCCCGCTGGACGGCAGCCCGGAGGGGGTCGGGAGGAAACGGCTTGCAACCCTGTTCTGTGCTACATCCGTGACGGTCTCATGGGAGGGGTTGGCCTCTGACGGCTTTTGGACTGTGTAGACACAGTTAAATTCCAAACAGCGATGGGTGTGTATATCAGAAGGTCGAACACGATATCATTCATAGGGACATCGTTTTAATCAGTCCACGAAAGTCTGAGTGACCACCACTGACCATTTGAAATTTCTGTGGCCACAGACACGTAGTCTCCAACTTTGGCCATCAAACAACTGTATATTTCTTGATCACTTATAATCTGCAGGCAGTATTTTCTTTTTATTCGGACCATGTCTCCCAGAAGTATTTTTAAAAAAATTTTTTAATGTTTATTTTATTTTTGAGAGAGAGACAGAGTGTGAGCAGGGGAGGGGCAGAGAGAGGGAAACACAGAATCTGAATTAGGCTCCAGGCTCTGTGCTGATAGCACAGAGCCCGACATGGGGCTTGAACTCATGAGCCATGAGATCATGACCTGAGCCGAAGCCGAATGTTCAACTGACTCAGCCATCCAGGTGCCCCTATTTTGTTCATTTTAATTTTCTCGAAGGTTCACATTTCTCCTTAAATTAAAAAGCAAAACAAAACAAACAGAAACCTCAGCCTACTCAGTCCAAAAGCAAAAAAAAAAAAAATTTTTTTTTAAGTGTTTGTGATGATTGCATAACATGAGTTACTCCTTATATTACTCAAGGATCTACTTTCATGTCCATTGATTATACCACTTTATTTTTCACTAGATACAGAGTTTTGAGGTTGTTACAGATCCTCAGGGCATAAATGTCTCATCTGAATTTTTTAAAATGGCACCTCAAGCTTGTCAAGTTCTTGACTGGTGGCACTTGAGGAGGGTCACAACATGGTGGCCTTGTGAGTCTTGACCGTTTGATGACGTCTTATGTAGCCCTGACTTGCCAAGACGGGGCTTGAGGGCTTTCCATATATCCCCCCCAGCATTTATTTAGCACCTAATGTGTTCTGACCCCGGTGTTTAACACAGGATATCACATTTAATCCGGATAACACCACCGTGAAGATATTTTGCTCCTATGAGGAAATAAGTATTGGAAAGATTAAATAACTCGAAGCCCGGATTGAAATCCAAGTTATCTTGGTTCTAGTTTTTGTACTTGTTCTACTAGGCATACTTGTGTGTGCTTTAAATATCTGGGATTCCAGGACATTCTAGAACAGTTTGCTACTACGCCTACCAATACCTGGTTTGGAGCCATTTGGTAGTAGTTATACAACATCACATATTTGTAAGAGACAACTTTTTGCTGAAGTAGGAGGTGCCTCTGGCATATGCTGTAATTATTTTAAAACAGATAATCATCTAAGTATTGCTTGTGGATTGCACTGAACGACATTTCAGTACAAATTCTGCTGTCACCAGCTTTTTGCGGTCATATACTCTTTAGAGCAGAAGCAAAAGGCTCAGTGCGTTTATCTGTTGTATGTGTGACGTTGTGTATTAGGAATTTGTTCTTTGACATTGTTGCTTTAAGATTATCTTGGTGGAGAGCTGAAAACATGTTTCTTAATTGTGTTTGTATTTCTCTAGGCATGGTCCTTCCTGGTATGTACTTTAACTTTCCAAGTAGTTCAATTATTATAATTAGATATTTATATTAATTATAAATGGTTAAGAACATAATTAAAAAAAAAATCCAAATGAACCAGTTGGAATTGCTAACAGTTCATGATCCAGCCAGTTATAAGAGAATAATGCTGCATTCTTCTGTTGATTGGAGTCCAAATAACAGGAAATTTCTGGATCAGATGCAGCTGTTGTCTACAATGTCGTATTTGGCTGACAAAAGTAAATTTGTTTCTAAATTATTGTTGCACATTTTGTCCCTGGGATCTAAAGAATTTATAATCCTTTCTGCTAATTACTTCTGAGTGCTGTTCCTCAGTTAGTTTTGCAAATCCAGAATGCTTTCTCTACTGCATTTGTAAAACATTTTTAATCGATGAAAGATAAATCAATTTTAGATGCAATTTAAATGGACGCACCTGGTTGGATTGTGGATAATTGTACTTCATTTGTTTGTGATGTGTGATTATGCATGAATTTAATTTCAAGCTATGATGATTGATAGTTGTAGAACTGGGAATGAATACACAGCTTTGTTACGACTGTAAAGTTCTGCACTCTACCAGAATGAAAAGGTAAAATTCTGAAGATACCATTTATCTTGGGCATTGTTTTCATCACCGTTGTTTTCCTCGTTGTTATTTAAAAAGCCCAGCTAAGCAATAAAAAGCGATTTCGTTTTTGCGTAGAAACGGCCCTTGTTTCACGAAACACGGAGTTATGTGTTGGACTAGCCATGGACTCCGAACCCAGCAGTCGTTTCCAAAGCGAGATGGATCCCTGTAAGATCGGTGCTCGCTTCGGCAGCACGTACACTAAAATCAGATCACTGTAAGATCAGTCTCGGCAGACGACCGGCACACGATGGAAAAGGCTGACAGCCCGAGTCAACGTGTGAAACCGTGGAGGGTGCTTCAGCAGAGTGCCCTTGTGGGATAAGTTCCTGCGGTAGAACAGTTGGTAACGCTCGTAGAGAAAGCACAGTAAATCTGCTTATACTGATTGTTGGTGCAGGCGGATGAGTTTGGGCGGCCTCAATTCTCAGCAGACCTCTTTCCCTAACTCCCCGAAGATTAGCTCTCTTATCTTGACCACCTGCCAGGAAGGGCCGTTTCCCCAGGTCAAGGCCAACGTGAACGTGGCTGAGAGACTACCTTGGGCAGGAACGTAGTGGACCGAAGGAGGTGATTGCCACAGGAAAGTGCTGGAGCCCTTGGATTTCAACCTAGAATAACTGCCCGAAGCCAGCACTGCAAGGGCGTGGTGGGCAGACCTAGGCTCTCTCGGGCTTCCCGCTCGCTTTTCGCTTTGCATTTGGTTTTCCTTCATTTTGGTCAAGTCGCTATAAGCAGTGTGGTCAGTAATCCACAGAACGCATGCTATCTAGTTAGATCATCGACAGCCTTGAAGGGGTTCCTGTTAGCCTCTCTCCCCTTTTCTCAGCTCGACTGAGCGGTAGGATTAATCATCTTCCATCATCACCCTCCACTGGCGAAGCGCTAGACGGCAGGGCCACTCTCGGCAACCCAGCCATGTACGTAGTATTTGTCAGCCCATCTCTCAAGTGGGGCAGCAGCACAGGGAAGATGAGTGGCACAGGCAGTCAGTGGGAGAACGCCTGAACTTTGAAACTAAGGAGTTATTTGAACGACAAAACGCCTGACTTCCTGTGCAAGCGTCCAGCTTGTGGTTTACCAGGGCTCCCATGGCGGGTCACAGGGTTTTGAAGGTTAGGTTTAAAAGACTTCATGAATCGAGGGGGTATTTCCTCAGGTCCATAAATAACTGCATTTGTTTCCTATGGAGTTGAATGCTTTCCTTATTCACATGCTCTTGTTCCCTTCTGAGTCTTGAACTTGGGAAGCCCTCCTAAAGCTTCCTAAAATTCTTCACTGTCGTACACTCAATGGCGTGCCCCATTTTCTTGCCTGTAAGTACAGCAGACGTAGTTGGTGGATGTTTGGCGTCACCATAGAAGTGGGGAGACAGCTGGTTGTTTCTTTTTTTTTTTTTTAATGTTTATTAATCTTTGAGAGAGGGAGAGAGAGACAGAGACAGAGCACAAGCGGGGTAGGGACAGAGAGAGGGGGAGACAGAGAATCTAAGGCAGGTTCCAGGCTCCAAGCTGTCAGCACAGAGCCCGACGTGGGGCTCGAACCCACGAACCGTGAGATCATGACCTGAGCCGAAGTCAGATGCTTAACCGGCTGAGCCACCCAGGTTCCTCTGGGTTGTTTCTTTTATATTATCTGGCCTCATTAAGAAATGAGATGTTTCCAGGAAGCCGGATTATAATCTTTGAAGCCCCAAACTAAAAAACGACTACATCTTTTAACCATTTTGTCTAGAAGTATTTAAAAATGTACTGCTAAAAAACCCCAAATGATTTCATATTCACTTTAAAATATGTGTTAAACGCAAGGCAACTTTAAAAGTGACTTCATTGGGGGCTCCTGGGTGGCTCGGTTGGTTAAGCGTCCAACTTCGGCTCAGGTCATGATCTCACGATTTGTAGGTTCAAGCCCAGCATCTGGCTCTGTGCTGACAGCTGGGAGCCTGGAGCCCGCTTCGGATTCTGTGTCTCCCTCTCTCTCTCTGCCCCAACCCCGCTCACACTCTGTCTCTCTGTCTCTCAGAAAATGAATAAATGTTAAAAAAAATTTTTTTTAAATAATTTAAAAAAAAGTGACTTCACTGCCACTATTGAGCTGAGTGGGAACATAATGGTGCCCTGAGGGGTTACTGGCCCCACACAGAAGGAACCCCTGTGACTCTCCTTTTGGTTTCTTTATTAGTCAGGGTTCTCCAGAGAAACAGGAGACGGGTGGGGGGGCGTGGGGGTCACAGACAGAGAGGGAGAGATTGATTTTAAGGAACTGGCTCTCGCAGTTGCAGAGCCTGGCAAGTCTGAGATCTGCAGGGTAGACTGGCAGGCGAGAGACCCCGGGGGAGACGTAATTCAGCCCCACAGTCTGTGGGCAGAATTCCCTATTCTTCCTAGAAAGTCCGTCTGTTTCTGTTGGGTCCTTCAAGCGATTCTCTGAGGCCCACCACCTTACGGAGGGTAATCTGCTCTACCCAAAGTCCCCTGACTTACATGTTCATCCCATCTTAAAAATACCTTCAGAGAAACATCTAGAATAATGTTCGACTGACTACCTGGGAACTGCAGGCTAGCCGAATGGACACATAGAGTTTCTACATCAGTTTTTAAGTCGTTTTCCTGCCTCTTCCTTTGAGGCCAAGCTGTCGCGAGGTATGGTTACAGCTGAAGACGTAAATTCTCTGAACACCACCTCCCACACCTTCCAGTTTGTTGTGTTGTATACGGAGAGACCAGAATGCCAGTTGACTTAAATTCTTTGTAAAGTAGGATACTTAGCCTCAGGGGGAGAGGTGCTCGCTGTCCATGGGAAATGCATGAGTTTTAGGAAACCAGCTTTGCATGGTTTTCCCTTCTCTCTGTTTTTCGACTGGTAGTTCTCTATAGCAGTTGGGCTGGTGAGGATGTTGGTCCTCAGGTCAATCTTTTCGATAGCATTTAAAGGTGACGCTGAGCCTGGACCATAGTAAACAGAGCAGGTGGATGGCTTGGTCCTTCCTACCCGCTAGTGTTAATGGTCTGACTCTTTTTTTTCTCTCTCTTTTCAATACAGTGTGTTGGTAGCACAATGAGAGCCTAAACAGAGAACAAGAGATTGGCCAATGTTGTTACAGGACTCATTTCCAAGAGAGACTAGAGGTTTGCGTTTGGGTTTGCTTGGCCAACCTTTACTTTGTGTAATTGGATTTCTAAAGACCTTAAAACTCTTTGGTATGTTGAGGTCAGCACCACGCTTTCAAAAGGGAACTCAGAAGAGAGATGTCCCCTCCTCAGTCCCCAAATTAGGTCACTTACTGAAGCCACCTCCGTGATTTGAAACGCAGCCCACTTTTCACAGATGCGCCTGTCTCTTGCTTTGAGAAGCCTCTCAAGGACTTCTTGTCAGACCCCCTGGAGAAATTGCTGCGGCCAACACAGCCATGGGGGATTTAGGTCTTCGTGCCCGTGCACTTCAGGCAGTGTTTGAATGCACGTTGTGCGCATTCGAATCGCCCTTCAAGGATGGTACACCTTGGATCCCGTATTCACGCATCCTGTGGCTCTTTCTATAGATGGAGTGATCAGCATGAGCATCCCCATCGTGCTGCCTGTCTCTGCGGATGACAAGACGCGGCTGGAGGGACGCAGTGAGTTTGTCCTGACCTACGATGGACGGAGAGTGGCCATCTTACGAGACCCCGAATTCTACGAACACAGAAAGGAGGAGCGTTGTTCCCGTGTGTGGGGGACGGCGTGTGCAAAGCACCCCCACATCAAAGTAAGTTGCAAGACCTCTGGAAGGGCTCTCTTGTTCTTGTTCGATTTTGGATGAAAAGCGTTCCTTTTTATTCCTTCACGAAGGACTTAGCAACACCGGGGTAGATGGAGGAAGGCATTCCTAAGGTGGGACTTACAGGCTTTGCCTTGGGAGATCTTGTTAGAAAGGGGCAGAAAATGTCTTCCTGTTTGAGGGCTGCTCTGAACGATCCCCTGAATCCCCGCATGATGGTGACTCCCTCAGCTAAATGGGAAACGACTGGACCGGGTATCATTTAGCCTGGCACCTCAAATACAGGGCAAAAGTCAGAGCTGCAGCGGTGCCCCAAACTAGGGCTTGTGGTGCTCTCCATCTTGAACATTCACCGGGGAAGTGCATTCCTTCATGCAGAATGGGTCCAAGCAAACCCTGGTAAGAGACTCCAAGTTCATGCTCTGTGGCCAGCTGAAGGGGGGTCAGTGACATCCTTTCAGTGAACAGAGCTCAGCACATATGGCGGCAGAGTTTCCAGAGGGAAATAGCGCGTTTTTGTCAGTGGCTATTTTAAGACTGAAAAATGTGGTCATCTGATTATGATCATCTTGAGTCCATCCTGCCTACAGGCAAAATAGGCTAATCTTCCTCAGATTCCTTCACAACCTCTACTTGGTGGGGGTCGGGGAGGGGCAGGAATGGAAAATACCATGGAATCACTGGGTGTGGTTCATTTCCCATAAAGACAAGTATGTGAAACTGAATGCAAAAGCCAACCCTCACCCAAGACCAGAGCATTAGGGTTGAAATTTTAAAAAGCCTTAAACTAGTAATTCGACTTACCAGCTTCCCCAGGGGGCTGGAGTAACAGACTTCCAGAAAATTCATGGGGACAGAGAGCAGTTTGAAGCCCAGGAGACACTAAGAAGCCTTGTGATCAGACAAGGTCTGGGCCTCAGTTTCTTCATTGATAAAAGGAGGGGCCAGACTCAACTCCAGAATCTCTCTCAACCCCATGACCCTAGAAAATGGCTGTTTGAACAAACCTATTGGTACTGGTCGGGCAAATGTTTGTTTTGTTTTGTTTCCTTTAGTTGTGAAAGGTTGCAAGGTAAGAGAAGGGCTCTTTCAAGGCCCCCGGTGACGTGACGGCCTCTGAACACAAGAGATTAATGGGCAGCTTTTCATTTATCGGACACGATCCGTCCTGCAAATTAAGCATCTTTAATTTTAACGCACATCCAGTTCAAAGTCATCTGAACAGGGTCCAAGAGGCTGGCAGACAGTCCTTGAAATGGCTGGGCGCTGACTGAGAGTGATTTCAGGAATTGTGTCCTGGGCCTTGATCATGCCCTGTGGTGCATTTATTTCCTGATCATAATTGCACCGGGTTGGGATGTTATCTTCGGTCAGTGACCTAAAGGATGAATAATAGTGACCTTTTATCCTCCTACCTCAGAAATTTCCAGATTCAGAAATCTCTGGGCCTATCATCCACATCTACATGATAAGCGCTAAAAGAAAACAAACAAACAAAACCCCCCCTCCCCCAAAACCTAAGGAAGCCCTTAAGCAATTATTTCTTTTCATTTTGTCTCACAACATGTGTTGGCACTTGGAGTTCAGAATTTCTTTCTTTTCTTTTTTTTAAGTTTATTTATTTATTTTGAGAGAGACAGAGAGCAAGTGAGCACAGGGGAGGGGCACTGGGGGGGGGGGGGGAATCGATGTGCAGGGCTCGAACTCCTGAACTGTGAGATTATGACCTGAGCCGAAGCCAGATGCTTCATCACCTGAACCACCCAGGTGCCCCGGAGCTCAGAATTTCTTAGAAGCAGGCATGACCTGTGGTCTTGGTAATACAGTCGGTGGCCCTTCTGTTAGAACATCAGGGGGGACTCTGTAAACATTCCCAGTGAGCTAATGGCGAGAAATGGGCCATGGAGAACGAGACAGAGGAAGCCACTCACGGTAGATTCTACACTCGGTGTTTACCAGACACACAACACATGGGATTTATGGGGGGAAGGGGCTCTTCTCGTTGCACCTTTGTTTTTAGCACCTCAAAATTTACAGTAACGCTAAAAGGTGTTATTTTTCTTTTTAACCCCAAACTTGCAAAAGTCACCCCTTCCAAAAGTAACCGTGGGCCTTGTATTTGCACTTGGCCCTGGGAGTGACATTTGTGTGAATGGTCGGCCACCACGGAAATGGTCTGCTTCCTCAGTTCCCCACGGACACCGCCCTGACCCTCCACCCTAGTCCCCCCCTCATCGAGTTGCTCACTGAACCGTGTGACACGACATCAGGTGAGGTCACGAGAGCAGGTAAAAGTTGCAGAACTAAACCCCAGAGGAGCCGTGTTGCTGCCTCCCAGCCTGCTCCCAGCATGCTTCCATGCCCTGATTATTTTGCGCAGTGATTACTCTCGTGAAGCTCCGAGGAATCATTAATCCCATTTACGGACGTAGAAACCAACCGCTTGGGGCGCGGCTTCCCCATGAGGCGTAGCAGTGAGAGAGGGTCTGCATCCCGAGGTCTGCAACATACAGCATGTGGTCCGTTAGGTCCACGGCATCCCCTGGGGAGCCTCACAAGCTCCCACCCTCACAGACCCTGGTGTACTTGGCCGGGTCTGGGTGCCAGGGTGAGTCCGGGAAGGTCGGGAACCATGGCGTTAAGAGAATTCTTCGGAGCGGTTTCCCGCAAGCACTCAACACCCACACGCCCAACGCCTCCCCAGCCCTGCTCCCCAACGGCGGTCCACATCCAAATCCTGGACGTCCGCCTTGCTTCTTTCTCCTCCCTGCTTCGTTCCGCCGTCGGGTCCTGGCGATGCTCCTTCCATGTATCGCTTGAACTTGCTCACTTCTCTGTTCTACCGCGTGTGGGGCCGTTCACCTTGCCCTTGTCCTGCCCCACCGGCCCCACTGTTTTGTCACTTCTTAGTCTCCTGCCACCTCTTGGTCAGCCCCCAGCAGTGCCAGGGCTGGGCCGCTGGAAGGGCTGACCGCGCGGAGCCTGAGCATAGGTCCCTCCGAAGGCAGTGCCTATGCGGGACAGCAGGTGCAGTGGCAGGAACAGCGGGTTTGGAGGGGTCCTGGGGGTCCTGGGTGCCCTGTCCTGCCATCTGGGAGACGGCTGTGTGCACTTGAGCTCTGCCTCTTCTCCCGTCTGCAAATGAGGCATGAAGGCCCCGTTCCCTCCATCCCCTCCGACTTCCTTGCGGCCCCAGGCCTCTCTGATGCGGACAGAAGAGCACAGAAATGGATATATGCTCTCCACGTGCACCGCCTGGGTTGTCTCTGCCTCTTGACGCAGATCTCTGGACCCTGTTCTCCTTCTCTGCATTTCTGTTGCCTGGCCCAGCTCCCCTTTCGCTACCCTGTTCGATTCCCCCCCCCCCCCCCCCAGCCCGTTCCTCCCTGCTCTCCGTGTGCGCAGGTCTGCAAACTCCAGCTGCGTTCCTTTGCCCGCTTTTGGCAGGAGGCTTGAAGCAGGTGGGGGCTGGGCGATTGGGCAGAGCCACTGAACCTCCCAGCCTGGTAGCGGAGTCTCAGTTCTGGGGCGCGTTGGACCACCCTGGGGAGAGAGATGCCCTTTGCGCCCTCCCCGTCTCAAAAACGCCCAAAGCATAGTGTCAGCACTGCTTTTCAGATAGACACAGGCCTGGTTTGTGAACCACGTTGGTTCCATGTTGCCTTCACCAGCAGAATGGTATAGGGTGGACCCCTAGCGTCCAGAATGAGTTACTGCACTCCTAGGGATTTGGGGTGTTCACGTCTTTCAAAATTTTATCTGTAGCCTGACTGGGGCAATGAAGAGAAAGTAAATGGACAGGTAAGGATATCTGACAATATCTTATTAAGTGACTTTTCTCGGCACCGAGTTTAGAAAGGGGGCCACGGACCCAAACCCTTGAAAATCACCCTCTGTACCCAGAGTTTCTCAACGCCAGCACTGTTGACGTTGGGACTGGGTGATTCTTTGCTGTGGGGACTGTCTCGTGCCGTGCTGGGTATGTAGTAGCATATTTCTGGCCTCAGCGCATTAGATGCCAATAGCACACCCTTCCCTGCCCCCATCATGACAATCAAAATTGTCTTCAGATATTGTCAAATGTCACCAGGAGGGGCAAAATCGCCCTCTTTTGAGAGCCACGGCTGTATCCCAGTTCCCCAGATGTTGAGCCCCGATGGAATGCAAATCATTATAAGCTCCAACGTCCAGCCACAACAGGGGATGTGAACCAGGGGTATGCACACCCTGGGTGCCTTGGCGTCTTCCAGCTCAGCGCTTTATCTTCCATCAGCTTTATCTCGCTACTCCTGCGCCCTCTCCTCAGCTGTCATCACAGGTGGCCATATTGTCCTTGGACAGCACGAGAGCAGTCATGGAATTTGATCAGTGGAAGGGTTATGAGATCATTAACTGATGGAGAAGTTGGACTTTCTATAACGTCCATCTCAGCAACTGAGACCCTTGCTTTAGCAAGGTTGTAGGTTGTAACTGATCACATCGCAGCATTATATGGGGCGTATTTAGGTTTATGACAAAACAAAGGTCGTGTTTTTCTTTTCTCCCCAGCCTTATTGAGATATAACTGACACATAGCACTGTGTGAGTCTAAGGTGCACTTTATGACCCAGTTGGATGTCACCAAGTGGGTGACATGGGGTGACACCCATGTGTCCTGTCAGGCCCGAGGGTGTCTTCCCTCCCATGAGGGGAGCGCTGGCCTTTCCTCCCTCCATCCCACACTGGCTTGTTCTTCCTTTTTGTTCCTATGGCCGCTCCTCATGCCAGGCTCACCCCTAACATTTGTGGGGCCCAGGGCAAGGCCAACATACTGCATCTGAAGGTCACATGTCTAACTCACGAACCGTCAGAAACAATGTGTCCCATCCTTCTTCTCTGACAGCTATGCCTTGAGAATAACCCGGAAGGTCAGATTCCAAGGTATGCTTCTTGATTCTGCACTAGAACACGGTGCCGTGTGAAGAGTTGACTCCTGGCCTGCAAGGAACCCTCCTTCCTCTTCTATGCTTGGCCTTGTCCCACACCATGAGGGCGCCCTGGGCTGGGTGTCCAAGCTGCACCCACACCCCTGGAAAACTCCCTTCACTTGGCCAGTCTCCAGAACCAGTGCTGCCCTGGCAGGGTCCACCCTGGAAAGACAGGCGGGGGCAGAGGGGTGAAGCGCTCTGACTCCTGGGAGCCAGCTCGAGGCTCCTTACGCAGGGAATTCTGGAGTCCCATGCGCACAGGTCATGACCTAGACCTTGGAGATGTAGACCAAGTGCGCCTGCCCCCCCCCCCCCCCCCCCGAGGCTTCTTTGCCCTGACAGAAAGGGGCACAACCACAGAGGGGAAGAGTGGGGTCATTGACAGTGTGAGACACGGTGCACAGAGTGTTTCCTATAGGTCTCCATTTCCTGTCCCTCACTCACCCTTTCCCAAAGTCACCTTTTCAACTGAGACTTTGCCAAGTGAGGGTATTACTAGTAACCGCAGTGAAATCCTCAGTGAGTAAAAAAACAGGTCATAATCTATCCATTTATCTATGCCCAAAGCATATAACCTAACATTTACCATCTGTAGCATTTTTGAGCGTACCATTCAGGAGTGTTAAGTCTATTTACTTTGTTGTGAAAGGAAGGGCCAGAACGTTTGTTTGGCAAATCTGAAAATCTATACCCATCAAACAACAACTTCCCTCCCCCTCCCAGGTAGAAGCCCTCCTATTTGCTGTTTCTATGAATTTGACTCGTTTTAGATGCCTCTCCTAGGAGGGATGATACAGTATTAATCTTTTCTGTGAGTGCTTTTATTTCATTTAGTGTAATATCTTCATCCACGCTGTAGCCTGGGACAGGCTGTTCTTCGTTCTTTTTTTTTTTTTTTTTTTTTTTTTTTTTAAATTTTTTTTTTAACTTTTTTTATTTATTTTTGGCACAGAGAGAGACAGAGCATGAACGGGGGAGGGGCAGAGAGAGAGGGAGACACAGAATCGGAAACAGGCTCCAGGCTCTGAGCCATCAGCCCAGAGCCTGACGCGGGGCTCGAACTCACGGACCCGCGAGATCGTGACCTGGCTGAAGTCGGACGCTTAGCCGACTGCGCCACCCAGGCGCCCCTGTTCTTCGTTCTTAAGGCTAAATGATACTGTTGTCTGTATGTGCAAGTCACGGTTTACCCATTCATCTGTTGTTGGGTCCTTGGACAGGTTCTACCTCTTGGCTTTTGTGAATAGTGTTTTTATGAACACGGGCGTGCAAATCTCTTCAAGATCTTGCTTTCCATTCTTTTGGCTATATGCCCAGAAGTCGGATCGGTGGATCGTATGGTAGTTATATGTTCTAATTTTTTGAAGAAATTCCACAGTGTTTTCCACAGCAGCTGCACCAGTTTACAATCGCACCCACAGGGCACAAACATTCTGATTTCTCCACATCCTTGCCAACACTTGACATTTTCTGCTCTTGCCAGTAGTCATCCTAACAGGGGTCAGGCTTGCATTTTTCTGATGAGGGGTGATGCTGAGCGCCTTTTCCTATCCGGTTGGCCATCTGTAGATCATCTCTGGAGAAATGTCCATTCAAGTCTTTCACCCATTTAAAAAAGCAGGTTATTTAATCTTTTGTTGTTGAGTTGTAGGACTTTTTAAAAATATATTTGGAACATTAGCCCCCATTAGATGACTTGCAAATATTTTCTCCCATTCTTAGGTTGCCTTTTCACTCCGTTGATTGTGTTCTTTGAGGCACACAAGTTTTAAAGCTTCAAGTAGTCCCATGTCTATTTTTGTTTTGTTGCGTGTGCTTTTTGGTGTCCTATCCAAGAAACCATTGCCATGTCCAAGGTCATGAAACTTCTCCTCTGTTCACTTCTAGGAGTTTTAGAGTTTCAGATCTTACATTTAGGACTTTAATCCATTTTGAATTAATTGTTTTTACAGGGTATAAAGTAAGGCTCTAACTCTATTCTTTCATCTGTGGATATCCAGTTTTCTCAACACCATTTGCCAGAGACTGCTCTCTTACCATCCAGTGGCCTTGGCACCCTTCTCAAAGATTATTTGAGAAAAACAAGATTTTAGCTAATTAGTCTGTGCTTAGCCTTGGGTGTGGATTTGGCTACATACTGCTGCTCTTTGGACATTTTCTTTTGTTTTCAAATTAGAGATAACTAAGAAAGATGCTCCTTTGGAGAGTTTCCTTAGTAAGTGTGCTTAGCAATAATTAATTGGTAGAAAACAACTTGCCTGATTTTTTTTTTTTTTTTTCCCAGCTTCTCTATTCTGGGTCCTTATTGAAAACAGTCTAAAGATACATGAGGTTGTATTAGGAATGCACCGGCAGTGGTCCTTGGAGAGTGGCTCATAGAACACTGGGGGTCCCCAAGACCTTTCCCCAGAACCCCAGTCTCAAAACTGTTCATACTCCTGAGACATTATTTGCCATCTTCACCGTGCTGACGTCAGCACTGAGGTACAACAGCAGTGGCGAATAAGATTGCCGGCTCCTCAGACTCGGGACAGGGACAGCCGGCCGCACTCGGGTGGTTGTGCCCCTCACCACACACACTTGCAGGAAAGGCAGTGCCAGCCTCAGTTGAGAAAGTTCTTTTATCTTTTTTTTAATGTTTATTTTTGAGAGAGAGAGAGAGAGAGAGAGAGAGAGAGCGCGCGCACAAGACGGGGTGGGGCAGGAGAGGAAGACACAGAATCTGAAGTAGGCTCAGGCTCCGAGCTGTCAGAGCCCGATGTGGGGCTCGAACTCACGAACTGTGAGACCATGACCTGAGCCGAAGTCGACGCTTAACCGACTGAGCCACCCATGCATCCCAAGAATGTTCTTGATGAAGCTGTAAAAACAATTACTGAACCTGGACACTTGATCATCTCCTTTTAATAGTCTATCACCAGGCATCCAACTTAGGCTCAGGTCATGATCTCACGGTTCATGAGTTTGAGTCCCGCGTTGGGCTCTGTGCTGACAGCTCAGAGCCTGGAGCCTGCTTTGGATTCTGTGTCTCCCTCTCTCTCTCCCTCCCCTGCTTGCGTTCTGTCTCTCTCAAAAATAAAAAAACAACGTTAAAAAAAAAGTTTGTGTCAGGAGACGGGCAGTGCACACGAAAGTGCTTTTGTCACACGCACGGATACACAACGGTTGCCTCAGTCGGAGACTCAGTCGGGCACCTGAGCCGTGAGCAAAACCAGCCACTTTTCCAGGAAATGCGGTTTTTGCTTAGATGACTGACAAACTATGGCTACTCAGACTTGGTTATTTGGCAGATATTTAAAAACAAAAACAAAACAGTGAACGTGTCACTTGAAGGAAAACAATGGAGGGTGTTGGTTGCCAATGATCTCAAACTGAGCTTTCAAATGAAAAAATGCTGGAAAGCTTTTATTTGCCACAGTGGGTCTGGCATCTTCCCAACACTTAAAAAATTGATGGTTAATAAATATCAAATATTGATATTAATGGCAAGTATATAGATATTAATATTGATATTGATATCAAATATCTATTTTTTTTACATCCTAAACTGAAATATGTCGACATCTGAGAAACTGACAAACTCAGTGAACCAAGAGTTTCTTTTTTTTTTTAAACTTTGAGAGTGAGGGAGGGAGGGAAAGGCAGAGGCAGAGGCAGAGACAATCTCAAGCAGGCTCCACACTCAGCATGGAGCTCAATGAGAGGCTTGAACTCACAACTGTTGAGATCATGAACTGAGCCAAAATCAAGACCCAGACGCTTAACTGAGCCACTAAGGCCCCCTTCACTGCCTTCTATTAAGTCAGACATTAAAGAGATTTGCAAACATGTAAAGCAATGCATTTCTCTCTCTTCTTTCTTGGAAAACATTTATTTTTAACTAAAAATAAAGTTATTTATATTACTATACAGTAGGTTTATATTAATCTTAAGCAAATTAAAAAATATTTTTAAAATTTCCCACTTTTAATTTCTAATACGGAAAATACGATAGGCAAGAGCCACAAAAACAAAAGCTCTTTGGGGGGTCCTCAGTAATTCTGAAAAGCATAAAGGGGTTGAGAGACCACATAGTTTGAGCAAGGCTGCGCTAGAAATGCTTAAGAACTGAAGGTGGTTCTTCAACAGGAACCCGAGATCGGTTCGGAAGGAGAACATTTTTTTTTTTTCCAGGTAAAACAGAAGCTGATCTAATCTCCAACACCTTTGCTAACGGTCTGTTCTAGATGGTGATGGAGAGCGGGGATTGGCTGGTTGGTGGAGACCTGCAGGTGCTGGAGAGAATCAGGTGGAACGATGGGCTGGACCAGTACCGCCTGACACCTCTGGAGCTCAAGCAGAAATGTAAAGAAATGAATGCTGGTGAGTAGGCTGGCTCGAGTGGGTGCGTCTGTTAACACTTGTCGCCACCCTCCCGTTACACAATTAAAGATACCAGGAATCGGCAGGTTTATAGTTAAAAAAAATATATTTTTTTAATGGTTTTAAGTTTGAGAGAGAGAGAGAGAGCGAGCAAGCAGGGGAGGGGCAGAGAGAGGGAGGGAGGGACAAAATCGCAAGCAGGCTCCAAGCTCGGTGCAGAGCCTGATGCAGGGCTCAAACTCACAAACTTTGAGATCAGGAGCGGAGCCAACACCAAGAGTCTGACGCTTAATTGACCGACTGAGTCACCCAGATGCCCCGGCATGTTTATAGTTTTCAAAAGCTGGAAGCCTCCATCAGCATTTGTATTGGCACAGACTGGAATGAGCGTATAAGGTTGACGTATATCCATATACAGGAATAGTTGCAGCCCGTTAACGATATGCATGGACACAGAAAGACACCCTGGCTGTATTTATTAAGCAAAACCGCAAACTGCAGAATAACATGCAGAGCAGAGTTCTGGAAAACAAAATAAAATAACTGTTCTTAAGTTAAATAACTGTATATAAGCCAAGGTCTGTGCAGAGTATGTGCCAAACCGCAGGTGACAGCGGCTGCTTCTTGGGGACAGGGACCAATGGGCAGGAAGATTTTCATTTTACGTATTTTGAAAAAGAGAGAGAAAAAAATCATGATAGGATTTTAGGTAGTTTCTATATCCTATCTTGGGCTTTTCTGTATTTCCCAAATTTTCCATAATGGATATTTCTTTCATAACTAGAAGGAAAAATTAAGCCTCTCGGGGGTCCATTATTTTTTTTTAAGTTTCATTTATTTATTTTGAGACAAAGAGTGAGCCAGGGAGGGACAGAGAGAGAGAGAGAGAGAGAGAGAGAGAGAATGGGAGAGAGAGAGAGTCCCAAGCAGGCTCCGAGCTGTCAGCACAGAGCCCTGACGCTGGGCTCGAACCCACAAATCATGAGATGGTGACCTGAGCTGAAATCAAGAGTCAGACGTTCAACCAACTGAGCCACCCAGATGCCCCAGGAGCCCATTATTAAGTGGAGTAGTTTTGGAGATTTTTTTTTTTTTTTTGACAGTTGAAGGTGAAATATTTTTTTACGTCTTTAGATTATTGAAACTTTTCCCAGGCCCCAGAAGGTGCTGGTCATGGTTCTTGTGCTGGGGACGTGAGAGACAGGAGCAAAGGGTAAACTGAGGACTGACCAGCACCAGCTCTGGTCTGAGCCGTGCTTGGCTGCAAAGGCCCTGGCCACAGATGTCTTCATTTCTGAGTCAGGCTCTCCCTCTAGGGCTTCCTGCCTGTGTGTCCCCGCCCTGTGGATGCGGTCTGGCACTGTGGGCACCTTTGGAGTAAGAGTCCTGAAGCCCCAGGTGGAGTCTCTGGATGCTGTTTTGTTTTTTTTAATGTTGTATTTAGTTTTGAGAGAGAGAGAGAGACAGAGCATGAGTTGGGGAGGAGCAGAGAGAGAGGGAGACACAGAATCCGAAGCAGGCTCCAGGCTCTGAGCTGTCAGTGCACAGCCCGACGCGGAGCTCAGACTCCTGGACTGTGAGATCATGACTTGAGCCAAAGTCGGACGCTCAACCGACTGAGCCACCCAGGCGCCCCTCCTGTTGATTTTTCAAAGCTGATGGGCATAGCAAATGCTCTGTGCCTTAGACATAGCTGTGTTTCCTTTCTTTTAAAATCAAAGTTCTATCTGGCTTTACTAAACGATTCTTGCAAGCAGAGGGGAGCTCCCCTGCATTTCCTCTTGTTCTTGCAGACGAGCGACAGCGTGCACTTCCTTCACCTCGCCTTCCTCCTCTCCTTTCCCAGATGCGGTGTTTGCCTTCCAGCTGCGCAACCCCGTCCACAACGGCCACGCTCTGCTGATGCAGGACACCCGCCGCCGACTCCTGGAGAGGGGTTACAAGCACCCCGTGCTCCTGCTGCACCCTCTGGGTGGCTGGACCAAGGACGACGATGTGCCCTTGGACTGGCGGATGAAGCAGCATGCAGCTGTGCTTGAGGAAGGTGTCCTGGACCCCAAGTCAACCATCGTGGCCATCTTCCCGTCCCCGATGTTGTATGCCGGCCCCACGGAGGTGAGCTGTCTCCAGGCTGGGCTGTGGGCCTCAGAAATGTGGGCTCAGACTTGACTTAAGAGAAGTGAATGAGTCTCTGGGATCCTTTTCCCTCATGAGCAGATTCTGGAGTTTTCTGCTGTGTCTTGTTTTTTTTTTTTTTAATTTTTTTAAAATGTTTTATTTTTGAGAGAGAGAGAGAGAGAGAGAGAGAGAGAGAGAGAGAATGAGCGGGGGAGGGGCAGAGAGAGAGGGAGACAGAATCCGAAGCAGGCTCCAGGCTCTGAGCTGTCAGTACAGAGTCCCACACGGGGCCCGAACTCGCCAAACCGTGAGATCATGACCTGAGCCGAAGTTGGATGCTTAACCAACTGAGCCACTCAGGTGCCCCCTGGTCTCTCTTCTTTATCCAACTTCATTAGGTTTCCATTTCATTTCTGTAAAAATGCTAGAAACACCAAGTCGAGTCTGTTACGCACTGCCTCTGAGAACACGGAGGTTGGTGTGCAGATAAGGAGAATAATGCAGCTTAACTGGGGTGGTATTGGGCAAACTGTATTGAACCTAATATTCAATTTCCAAAGTCTAGTCACTGAGTCACCACACAGGCCCTGTGAGCTCCATTAGAAAGCCCCACTAAAAGCTCAGTGTCCCCTTTGATCATAACACAGAGAGCCTGTCAAACAGACTTTCTTTGTCCTCCCGGACCACCACTGTAGTGGGTTTGAACACGTTTGCAGGAAGTATGATGAACTGCGAGGGTCACAACTGTTTGGAATGCCCCAAACCGAGTTTAGTAAATTCTCTTCAACCAGATCAAAGTACCTGGTCTCTGGCTCTCTTCTCCACCCTCCATATTTCTATCTGAGCTTTAGAGAGGGCAGTTCATTTTGAAATCCCAATATTTGTGTCAAACTAGAATCGATGTCTGTGTATAATCAGCTCATTATTGGCGATCAGATAATCAAAGATGTTGGAATTTGTAATTTCCTTTAAACTGTGATTTATTCTGAATAGGGAGGGCCTGGAAAGTAAGATTCACATGGTTCTGTAGAACAGTAAGGTCCCCATGCTCCTGGCTCACCTGCCTGTTTAGAGAGAGCGATTAGGAAATATAACCTCAGGTTCCAGGAAGCTGGGGGGTCAGGCAGGGGGGATTTGGGTCTAAAGCTCCTACCTCATGTAAACAAGCATGAAGAAGAGCTTGGGGTCTTAGATACCCCACGGACTTCTGCACCTATTAGGTGATCCTGTCACTGAATTATTTTTACAGCAGAATAAAGGCATCTCTGTAAACAGGGACCCAAGAGTTGGCCAGTGGTGACCAGCATCTCCCTCCCGTGATGTCTCCTAGGTCCAGTGGCACTGTAGGTCCCGGATGATCGCAGGGGCCAACTTCTACATCGTGGGCCGGGACCCTGCCGGAATGCCTCACCCTGAGACCAAGAAAGACCTGTATGAACCCACTCATGGGGGCAAGGTCTTGAGCATGGCCCCCGGCCTGACCTCTGTGGAAATCATTCCATTCCGAGTGGCTGCCTACAACAAAGCCAAAAAAGCCATGGACTTCTACGATCCAGCAAGGTAGGTTTCCAGAGGAGGAGGCGTTCATCAACATCTGCTCAACCAGAAAGAGGCGGCAAAGCTTGGGCCCCGTGCAAGCTCTCCAGTGCTTCTCCACCTTCTCCTAGCAGGAATGAGAGTCCCTTGAAGGCCAAGACCGGTCTTACACATTGTGTGTCCCCGTAAAGTCGTAGCATGGCCGCCTGGTATGTCAGTAGAGGGTCCGTCCATAGCTTGCTTTCAGCATGTCTCCCCTGAGCTCAGAGCTCACGGACGCAGGCGGGGCAGCAGAAGACAGAGCAGGTACACGGGAAATGTCAAATGCATACCTGCTATCAGTCGCCCTTTCTTGTGCACATTCCTTTACTGAAGACCTAGTGAATCACCCATTCCAGAAAGTGCAGCATTTTACAGAAAAAAACAGGGTCTAAACACCCCCTCACCTACCGCGGGCATCTTTAGGTTTGATGTGCCTCACCCACGCTGAGTTCTGTGTTGCTGTCCTGTGACAGGCACAACGAATTCGACTTCATCTCAGGGACCCGGATGAGGAAGCTGGCCCGGGAAGGAGAGAATCCCCCGGATGGCTTCATGGCCCCCAAAGCATGGAAAGTCCTGACGGATTATTACCGGTCCCTGGAGAAGAACAACTAAATTGCCCTCCGGTTCCAGAAGTTTCTTCTTGAAGTGCTCTTGGATTCCCTTTTCTATTTTTGTGATTAGATGCTTGGCATATGATTGCTTCTCAGTGACTGATTTTTCGTGTTTTATGACAAGGTTAAAAATTGTGTCTATAATTTAAAGTCAACTTCAATAATATATAAAAGAAAGTCACACTGAAGACCACATCTTAGCAGTGACAGCAATGCTGTTATGATTTCAGAATGAAATTAGTTGTATTCTCTTCTGCATCTGATTAGGCAGGTCCTGGATTTCTTGATGCTTTGACCGTGTGCCTAGTTTCCTCACCAGAAGGTAAAAGCGTGTTTTCCGGCGTAAGTCTTGCCAACCTGCACTCGCCCAATGTCACGGTAGTAAAATAAACCAGGTGAGCAACCTCTTCTGTACGACTGACCTAAGGCGGGGGAAACAATCCTCACCCTAAGTGAGGGGTGGCTCGCATAAGATCCTTGCCCCTATGTCACCCCTCGTACAACCTCGCTGCCCAAACTTTTAGGTGCTCACCTGCCTGGAGACACCAAATGTGTGAAAATGCGGATTTAATCTCGGATCTATGCAACCTCGTTCTGCCAAGAAAGTTACGTTGTCTCATAAAGAAGTCTTAGCGCCCTTGTGTGAGTAATCGAAGTCCAGTTAAAGGGTGATTTTCAGTTGGAGAGTGGAGCGTGCTTTGACCAAAAGATTTGCACCCGAGGCTCCAACCATCTGGCATTGTTGTGGCAGGTTAATTTCCCTCCTCTTTGCTGTGGTCATTGTGTCCTGGGTGAGGCGGCACTTGTCGGCTGCAGCTGCAACGGAAACCAGTTCACACCATTAGACTAGCCAGCTGCTGGGATGGGAAGAGACCACAGAAAACGTGGCCTCCAACCCTGTGGTCTCACAGAGGACCACACTAGGCGATGCATAGCACATGCTCCGTGAGCTGCTGAGGCTGCCAGAAAAATCACCACTGGTATCATTTAGGAATGACTGGGAGGACGGGGGGCCCGAATGGGCACGCTGCCACTTGACTCCCTGTCTGGTGCTCTGTGTGCACTGCACATACGCCCGTCGGTTTGGCCAAGCTCCTTGCACCAGGGCACCCGCGAGGCAGACTTCTTGGATGCCAGAAGGTCCAGAGTTTTCTCACCAGTTTTGTAGTTTACGGCTGCAAAAAAAATCAAAACGCCAAAAAGCCCAAAAAACCCCGCATACTTTTCCAAAGACTTATGCTGTGCCGACACCTAACCTCCAATGGCTTTACTTCTTGGGAGGTGATCTTTTGTACTTTACGCAGAATTCCTTGTTGCCAAAGAATATATGAAGAAACGGTACCTTGTGTACTTGGGTCTCTCTGGGAGAGACTTAAAACTGGAAAGAGAAAACTGTGATTTTTTTTTTTTTCACATTCTCAGTTTTTTTAAATGCTAATCTTCGCTAATGAAAGCTCTTTTGAGAATAAATCACATACAGTGGCCACAGCAAAACGTAACTGTCTTTACGAGAATAGTGCCTGTATTGATTTAATCATCAGAGGTACTCATTGCTGCCTTTTTAAAACAACAGCGTATTTATTGAAAACATGAGACGGGAGGGATGTAGTGCCTTAACGGACACATTTTGTGATTTTAAAAAATATATTTAAAATTGCTTTTCTGCTCTTAGTACCACCATAGTGCAAATGACTGTTTCCATGGACAAGCAATGCTTGTTTTTGTTTTAATAAAGTTCTCAGAATGGAAGTGGAGTCTTTTCTGCCTGTGACGCTGAGTGGGGGTTGGCCCCATGAGTGCTGAGAGCTGTGTGACTTTCATAATTGGAGATGGACAGCAGCAACCCTTACACTGCAATTAGGAGGCTGTCTTTCCTTGTTCGAGTCGCTTTATAAACCGTGCTGTACGTGTGAACGGCTCCTCATGTGTTCAGGGGTGACTTGGTAGCTTAGGGACTCCCCTCAGGATGTCACTGCAGGAGGATCTGACCCTTTTCTTCCTAACTTGCTTCCTTTTCTCCAAGTGCCCGCAGGCAGTCCCCCCAGCAGGGTGGGGAGCGGTCTTTTTGCTGTTTCGTATTCGCATCATCCACTCCAGCACCTTTTCCAACGGGAGCCACTCGAGAAAGGGCACCTGTTTCCACCCCTGCTTTCAGTGGCCTCCAAGCACCTGGTACTTCGGGCTTTCCCCTCCCTGGCTGCCTCCCTTCTGTCCCAAAGGGTGTGGGGCAAATTTGGCTGCGGATCCTCACTTTGTAGAACGCTGGTGTAAGAGCCGCTGGAGGCTGCCACTCTTTGTCCCTCCCTCTTCCTGTCCAGACCCTGCTCACTCGTTCCTAGTGGCAATTAGCAGCACATAGTAGGGCAGGAAATGTGTTAAGGACACGGAGATACAAGAGGTGCCCATGGAGGACGCCAGAATGTACAGGGCAGGGGGAAAAAATCCTGGAAAGGCGTATGTAAGTCATTCAGTCAGATAATGGCAGAACTTCCAAATACAGTAAAACCTGGGATTGCGAGTAACTTGTTCTGAGTGTTCTGCAAGACGAGCAAACATTTTTCTTTCCTCCTTTTTTCATCTTTTTTCTTCTTTCTCTCTTTCCTTCCTTTTCTTCTTTCTCTTTCTTTCCCTTCCTTTTCTGTTTACTTATTTTTGAGAGACGGAGAGAGAGAGGCAGAGGCAGAGCATGAACGGTGGAGGGGCAGAGAGAGAGAGGGAGACACAGAATCTGAAGCAGGCTCCGGGTTCTCAGCTGCCAGCACAGAGCCCGATGTGAGGCTCAAACCCAAGAACTGGGAGATCACGACCTGAGCTGAAGTCCTATGCTTAACCAACTGAGCCACGCAGGTGCCCCAACGAGCAAACATTTCTAATAAATTTTACCTTTACAAATGAGCAATGTCTTGTGATATGAGGAGTTTGTGACACCGAACGTCACATGATCACAACTGAGCCAGTTCTCTCTCTCTCTCTCTGGGATTGTAGGTGATCATCTCCCATGTTCAGATGCTCGGTCTCAGGCCACAGTGTTTGGCAGAAATCAGTGATTTTTCAGAACGTTGGAAGGTGCCCACAACTGGCACTGGTGTATTTTCTGTCCCTTCAAAGCACCTGTGGACAGTCCTTTGCTTTTCCAGACAAGAGTGAGCTTAGGAATAGTTTGCTTCATTCTAGGCCAGGCTGCCTACAGATACAGACCGTTTCCCCTGCTGCCTTATTGCCAGTTACATGAAATACAGTCTATGACAAGAGTTTATTAATTCTGCACTGTGGTCAGCATCCACGTGAACGTATACAATGGCCCCGTGCAGAAAAAGATTCCTTTGAGTCGATAGATAGCAGTGATTCCGTTGGTGATAGTGAAAGTTGTCCTACACAATAACCCTCCTCTCTTCTGTCTCCCTCATACCAGCCACGAAGGTTTTCAAAGGTAAAACTAGGTAAGTACAGGTTATTTTTCTTTGTATTTTCTTTACTATTTTGCATTATATTACAGTATTGTAATCATTTTTATATGAATGTTTTTGGGTTGTGCAACAAATCCTCTGAGTTTTCATTATTTCTTATGGGGAAATTCGCTTCAATATACATGCTTTGGATTAGAAGCATGTTTCCGGAACGAATTATGCTCGTGAACCAAGGTTTTACTGGTTCAACACTCAGGCGATAGGATTTCCTTCCAACCCATCCTCCCTGGCACAAAGAAACAGATCTCGGTTACTTGAGAACACCAAGTTGGATTTCGTTTTTTCTTCGTTCTCCTCCTTTCTGTCACACGGCTTTCAGGTCTGGTACTGATCTTCAGAATTCCCTGACAGTAGGACACTAGGTGATCAGAAATTAGATGGGCACCAGACCACCAACTGCTCTTACGCCTGAAGTTTGGATGCAACAGTAACAATGCAGCTTTTGCCTGAGGTTTTGCTACAGGTTCCATTATCTGAGCGTTTCCTCACTACCAAAATGCATCAACTGTCAAGAATGAGCCACATACACAGGTACTGACAACCACGGATTTTTCTTCTCCCTCGGATGCACTTAGTTCTTTGATGAATATTTACCATTATCGGGCCACTCAGTGCCCACTCACCGAATGCTGAGAATCATATACAAGCAGGTGGCTAATATACACGCCAGAGGACAGCCTGGCTTTTCTGCTTATGTTGGAAACTATTTTAATGAAAATAAATTATTATGGAACTTACATTACCAAACATAAATGGGTCATTGGCTAGAGTTTGGAGATTTATTAGCCACAATATACAAATCCTACTTTCTTATGGGGACCCTCAGGGGAGGCAGTGAGTTTACCAACGGTTTCTCTCTTGTAACAAGGTACCTCCCACCCCGCCCCAGCCTATTACCCTTCCTGTAGACCTCTTAATTTGGATTAATTGCAGGGAAGGCCAGTCTCCATGAGTAAGATACTTAAATTATGGAATGTTTTTTAAAGTAATGCAGTTTTATCATTTTCAAACACATAAGTCACAAACGGATGGACACAGCTCTTTTAATTTCATATGTATTAATGATTGCTGACATCCATAATACTTGGTAAAGTTCTTAAATATGGTTGGTTTCGGGTTTTTTCCCAGAGGTTTAAACCTGCTGTGCACTTCGTTCACAAAACAATGTGACAGTTCTTACAAACTGTACTGCATTGTACATGCTTACGTGGAAAGAAAAATCTTGATTTATATTTATTTCACAAGCCCGCTTTCCATAAATAGTTCAAAGGCAAAATTCAGCTCAGCCCAGGTTGAAATAATGATGGGCTACTTGCATGAAAACAACTCCAGTATCAACATGGAATTGTGAACTTGTTAAGAGACTGGCTTTTTCATGTGTCTTCACCAAGGAAAATCTGCATTTATGGAAGATATTGATTCCATGAACCACTAAAGAGGCTGTAACCCCCATCCTATCCTCAGAAGGGAAAAGGAATTCTATAAAACAATCACAGAGAGAGCTACAGCTCCAACAGAGTCCCGGAAGGAAACAAGTCTAGTACACACAAACACCAGGCACACAGAAGTGTCTCCAACCCGCCTACATAATGGCGTATTTTGTAATCCGTGCCTGTTAGAGCAAGTGTGTTCACCGAGGCTGACAGCCTGCAGTGGCTGACTAGGCCGCCCCGTTTCAGAGCCCTGATGGGCAGGTCAGCCTTGCCGAGGGCCCTGCATCTGTCTGCCAACATGGCCACCGTTGCCACAGTGTGTGGCTTAGAGAGCTGGGATGCGGATGTAAAGACATCCATTTCAGCACGTCCATCACCGTGCAGACAAGGAAACAGAGGCCTGGAAGTGGGAGATGGGAGACGACTTTCCTAAACACACGATGACCGGCGGACATATTCATTTCCTAACTTCTAAAGCATTTCCATAGGATTCTTAAAACCATTCCAGGAGGTATACATTAGGATTCCTATTTAGAGATAAGGAGACAGATGCTCAAGGAAACAGATTTTGCCCAAGGCTACACTGCCATATGTATGTGTGTGTGTGTGTGTGTGTGTGTATGGCATTGTAGCCTTGGGCAATGTATATATATATATATATATATATGCACACACACACATATATTTATATATATACACATACGCACACACACATATATATATAATTATATTACACATATAAAAGTTTCACGGTTGGGATTGAAACCTATAAAGTTGGAAATGAACTTCACCTGAGTTAGAATTCTGCTAGAATGAATGTAGGAGGGCGTGAAAGACCTTCATTACCAGGGCAACAAGAAAAAAGCCGGGCAAAATAAAAATAATGTTTTTCTACAAGGCTCGCAAAGAACAGTAGCTACGAGGATTATTCGCCAACTGCCTTCCGGAGAGAGCTAAGCCGCTCAGGGGTGAGCGGGGCGCCTCGGTGCTTGTGCATACACTGGGGAGGAGACTCCACAGTCTGGATGCAGTGTATGGAAAAGCAGGCCTGCCTTAGATGGCGAGACTTTGCAGGGATGAGAATTCAACCAAGACTCACGTCACTGACTGAAATCTACAAACACATCACCTTCAAAAATAAACTCCCTGGCGAGATGATCCCCCTTCCCGGCATCTTGCAGAGCAAACGGTGAAAGAGGAGCTCAAGTCTTGCGCGTCCTCATGGTGGCTGGACGCCAGGACCCTGTCAGAACCGAGTCCACAGGGCCACGAACATCTGAACCTCACACCTCCCACCCAACCCATCTCCAATACCGCTAAGATCAAGAGGCTGCTGCAGGAGAGGGCAGGGGTGGCCGAAGCCCGGCCACCCCATCTTATGAAAGCGACAGCCCAGACCCGGCGTACCCGGGCCCTGGGATCGGGATGACCAGGCCTTCACCCTCACTGCCCACATAGGAAGAGGTCTGCGTTCCTTGGAAATAAAACAAAACCTAACATTATCCTTCTGTCTCCAGTGTTCTTTTTTTTAGACCTGTTATCTGGAACAAAATCAGGAATAAGTTAAAGGTCACCCAGCTAACACGCCAGACAAGCCAGGCGGCACTCTGGCAGCAGGGGCGAGTAGAGCGCGAGGTCCCCACAAGGCTGTGCCCACACAGTGCACAGTGCACTCCAACCACAGTGTTGGTGGCTCCCACTTCAACAGGCCCCCTCTGGTTACAGGATCAGCTCCGTTTGGCTCGTACCTATGGTATCACGCGATAAGCTGGTCCTTGTCATGTGTTTGTCCAGCCACCTGGTCCACAGTACTCACTTTTCTTTGGTTGAAATCCTGCCATCTGTTGCATTTAGTCGTGAGGAGGTGGTACACCCAGATCCTTGCCCTCAAGCCATTTAAGCCAGGGGTCCTGGAGGCTCATTCTCTCAAAGCGCCAGGGCTGCCGACAGGGACTTTGACTTGGGTTTGCACACCTACTTCCAGGACTTTGAATCACTTCCGGGATTCAAGAATGGAGCAATTTAAAGACAAACAGGATTCATTTAACCCAGCAGAGGAATAAAAGCAAGATTCTTGAACAATTCCAGTTAAAAAACCTTCTGGAGCTTTCTGTCCTCTAAGTCCACTTTTTTTTTTTTTTTACATTTGAGAGAGAGCGAGTGTGGGGGAGGGACAGAGAGAGGATCCCAAGCAGGATTCTTGATTAGACTTGCTCAAACCTACAAACCATGAGATCGTGACCTGAGCCAAGATCAAGAGCCGAATGCTCCCTAAGTCCGGTTTTTTACTTCCTTTTGAGCTCCTGAGCTCCCCCATACCCTTTCAAGTGAATTCTTCACTGCATAGGTCAGCTGTCTGGTTACCTAACCAGTACCCTTTACGAGACCAGGACTATGGCCCAGTAGACAATGCCTGTCTCGCTCAGATGTGTCTGCAAAGATATGTTTTGAGAGAGAGAGACAGACAGAGAGAGAGCAAGAACCCCAAGCAGGCTCTTCACGGAGCTCAGCACGGAGCCTGCCGAGGGGCTCAATCTTACAACCCTGGGATCATGACCTGAGCTGAAGTCAAGAGTCGGACGCTCAACTGACTGAGCCACCCAGGCGCCCCAGGAATTTGTTTTACTGGATGATATATCACCACCCCCCATTTGAGTATCTCGGTCATTCCTAGAATTTCTGGAAGCTATCCATCTTCCAAACACAACACAGTGTTCTATTCTCAGTTCTAAGTTTTGCATGTCAGTAATTACTTAACTAGAGCTTTGGCTCTGGTTTTGAACTGAACTATCATGACTCACAAACTCACAAACTATCATGACACACTCCACACCAGCATGAACATTATTCACTGCGACTGTATTTCAAAGCCCAACAACTTACACCTAAAAGCATTCTTAAGCAGAGAACTATAAATATTAGACAATCACAAAAATGTACTCCCAGTCCAGTGTCCTATTTAGAATAAAATGCTTTTTTGAGAGAGAGACGGAACATGTGCAGAGGGAGGGAGAGAGCATCCCAAGCGCTATGAGTGCAGAGCCCGACGCGGGGCTCGAGCCCACAATCCGTGAGATCATGACCCGAGCCAAAATCAAGAGCTGGACACTTAACTGATGGAGCCACCCAAGCGCCCCCAGTAGAGTGTTTTAGTAATGAGACCTTATGCGCTGTTAGTACTGACAGTGTTAGAAGTTACACCAGTGTTACTAAGGATGTTTTATTCTTACTCACATGAGTAAGTGATCGTGTTTAGGGCCGATCTCATTTACATCTGGCACCCGTGCCGTCCATCTTCTCGGTAGTTTCATGGAGTGGTGAGTAGGGCGTAACTTCCCCCGACACGTGTAAACAGAGCTTTAACTTTCGACAAGATTAGCGAACTGTTTCACGGCTCAGTCTACAACATATTTAATAATGAAGGCCCTCTGAAGATTTGTCAGCTCTACATGGAACGATTCTATGGCTTCAAGAGCAGGATATATGCTCAGGATATCAGAATTCTATTCAATATTCTGACCTTGAGAAAAGCTAAAAGATAAATATCATCTGTTTTAGTTTCTTTATCCAGAAGAAAGTTGTAATGTTTGTCTACAAACAACACAATGCCGGTTAAAAAAAAAAAAAAAAAAAAAATCCCCATCAACAAGGGAGGCACTCAACGCTTACTCAAGGCTTGAGCCATCCTCCTGGAACACCAAACCTTTAAGGTACAGCTGCTAAGTGATGTTAGGTCATTCTGGTCCACGTGGCATATTTCCATGAACCCACCCAGCTCTTGACAGCATGGTGGGTTCTGGGTTGTCCTGCATTTGGGAGCTGAGAGGTAGAAGCAAAGGAAATCATAAAGAAGATACTGAGCTGCTTCCAATATGGAGTTCCCGAACTCTCCACAGAAAGGCCTGGAAAGAGTGTGAGACACACCAGACTCGCCAGCCGTCTTCCAACGACGAGGGTGTCAGAAGCATCACACAGGTGATCATTTCTACCTCAGTCCCTAGAGTACGGGCCTGGGGATTCTGCAGGTGGAGTAAGCAGAGAGAATGCTCCGAACTTCAGCCTGCCAACAGATACGCACGTCGGTGGGTAAAAGTAAGAGACGAATACGGTGACGGCCCGCATTTGAGCGAGGACTGCTCTGGGGCCGGTGCTGAGCGCCTTACACGCACCGTCTCCTCACACCACCCCGTGGGTGGGCGCCACTGCAGCTCCATTTTGTGGAAGCGGAGGCTCAGAGATGTCAGGGGACTAGCGCGCAGGCAGAGGGTTAATTCACAGGGAGCCTGGATTAGCCACCTGGACGTCCACAGGGAGCCGCCCAACTCCACGTCCGGCGTGCGTAACTGCCGCCCACGAGGGAATACCCGGGAACCTGGAGCCCAGCGACCTGTGTCAAATGCACGTCTACAGCGAGCACAGATTCTGTGACACTAAAAGCTCTCCGAAATGACATAAAGAAGGTTCCTCGGCTACTGTAAGGCCCCAAGATGCCCGGATGAGTCACGATTGACGGGACCTAACTTCACGTGGTGATTAAAACCATGATAAACTTAGTAACTGTACTACTGGATGCTCTGAATTTAAGATAAAAAGAAAGGACATGAGAGATAGATCACCTCTTTTTTACACCAGTCTGCCATCAGAGTAAATGATTACTGAAATCCATCCTAAGGCAAAATAACGATAAGACCTGAGATTGCATGCTACTGAAGTGTGAAAGCTACTCAGCAAGATAAAACACTCCAAATGCAAGTTGATAAACTAAAAAACCCCCAGAAGATTTGTAACTTTGGAAGAAGACCAAGTGGAGAAAAATTAATAAAGAGGGACCTCTTTATTGTATGTTTATAAAATAATTGTATAATATAGTTATTAAAAACGGGAGACGAAACTTTTTATTTTTGATATCTTGTGTTTTGCAGTCAATTTTTAATCGTCTTCACAGTTTTCGAAACTTGCTTTTTGTCGTCCAGAGTACTTTCCGCAATCTCTACCCGCCCGCTACTCGCACAACCAAATAAACTCCCCAACAGGTTCAAGTGAGAGACCTACTATCAAATAAATTACTCTAATGACTCACGAATGAAGACTGAAGAGTTTCAAAGAAATACAATAAAAACAAAAATATATGGAGCATAATTTAATCTTTCAGATGGTTCACAGAAGGCACCTCAAGACCATATTGTGCCATTTTCCTCATGCGGTGTGTTTAAGGGCCTATAACAGAATTCTGGTTAGTGAAATTCTGGACAAAAAAAAAATGTTTCCTATGGAGGGCACACAGCATCGAATGACCACGGATACAATATGGGGACTCTGACGTGTGTATCTGTACTAACTGGGGCACAATTTATAATATGCTAAGAAAACTTTAAAAATCAAAGTCACAAAATGAGTATTTTTAGCACAGCTAGCAACAGCTACTTGTTTTAAACTATCATTCCATTTCTGATGACCAAATTATATTTGACCATAATTAAAAAACATAACTTTAAAATAACATTACAAAACCATGGCTACAACAGAACTACGTTCCATCAAATGAAGGAGAAGTCACAGATGTGTGCTGCATGGCACTGTAGTTTTTCAAAGCCCTTTGGAAAGGCTCCTCCAACCACGTTCACGTGTATCGATTGAAAACAGGCCTCTGCTCAGTGTGCTTACAGAAAGACTTGAAATCCGTGTCGATCATCCAAAAGCCTGACAACCACTCAATGCTGATCACTGATCAAGTATTTTTGTTGGATTTTCTGACCAGCGTAATAGTGGAGCCCCTTCTGAAGCAGAGACGTGGCGGACTCCGACTATTCCACTGCGGAGAAATGCTCAACTTAAAACGAAAGCGGACACAAGTGACAGCTGGAAATGGCTGAATCACTGTACCTTTACACACGACCAGAAATCTCAGTTCTGCTGTACACTATTTGGTACTTTTTGATTCAGTAGTTGGGGTAAAAAAAAGTTTCCGTATTCAAACATATCTACAGAGTATCGATATAAAATGTGTGAATATATACATTTAATACACACGCACGCACGCACCCACTCACTCACTCACTCACTCACTCACGTATCGAGAAACCAGCACTTACCCACATCCCTGTTTCCACGAATGACTCGACAAATCGTTACTTTAAGACCAGCTTAGATGCTCTGAGGCCGCAGCGTCCGGAGACAGAGGTCAGACGCGAGCCCGCACTCAGGCTGGATTAGACTGTTCCTCCTCATGATTTCTGATGAGTAGTAACACCGCTTATAGAACAACTACATCTCAATAACTTAGGAGTCAGAGTATAAAACCAGTGTCGTGAACATTTAACTCTCTCACGGCGTGAAGGACATTCCTGTTTTCATTCTATTTCCACTGATGATAAGAGTGCACCAAACTAGATCACACTGAACTGTACAAATGATCTTTACTCTTAATCTAAACAAACATGTGTCAAAACATTCTGAAATGCGGCGTCCTTGGATTTCTTCATCTTCTCAATCGCTCGATGCAGGTCCTGCTGTTGCACAGGCCGGATTTCATCTTCATCGCGGCTAAGACACAGACAAAACCACCAGATGGTCAAATAACTTTCAAATACACCTCCCTAAAACATCCTCCTGAGATTAAGAAATGAAATCTTTGTCCCACCTAAGACCCCCAAGGACAGCCACAATTATGAGCTTCATGTGAATGCTTCCAGAATTTTCTGTGCAGACACAAGCTGGGGAGGATGTTTTTAGAAGCACGGGCTGCTGGGAGGGAGGGGGCCAAAATGGCCGGCTGTAACTCAGTGTTGCAGATGTGGTCATGAAAACCAAATGCCTCACACTAAGAACCAAATGCAGAATGTTGGCACAACGCGGAAATATTAGATAAAGGTGTGCAGTTTATGTGGGCGTAGAATTCCCATCAAGGAATCAAAAATTATTCCCATGAAAACTGAAATTAAAAGTAGCATTCTTGGGTATATATTCATGTACATATTTAGCATGTGACAAACTAAAAATAAAATTCTTTGCTATTAGTAAAAAACCAACTAGCCTAAACCTTCCCTGAATATTCAATAATGAGAAAAACAAAATCCAATATATAATGTCTCCTTGTAATTTACAAACATTTAGGGAAAAAGTTACGATAAGCCAAGTCTAAGACCCAGATTTTTCATCCTGACATATAAAATTTTCAAAGGCTTTGAGGACAGCAGAAAAATAGGACTTTCTTTATTAACGTAACTTATTCACACAAAACGTATTCATAAGTTGTTTCTCCTCCTCTCCTCATTTTCTTACACACAAGAATAAAAACCTTTGGCAAGTAGACTCTTGGCTCCGGTCAGAGGTCAAAAGTATTCCCAGCATTAGCATTAGGGGAGCTGGAATAATCCAGCAACAAATAAATGAAGCGAGCCTCTCCATAACGGGGCCCCAGGGAGCACTGAAGGCAGGTGCGGAACTAGGGCAAACATAGCTAACCTTTCTTTCTACACCAAGCGAAAGAGTTTTTGGTGAAGCTTGCCATGGCGATGCACCGTCATTAAAAACATGGTCATTAAGAACATGGCACCACCAGCATATCCAAGTCTCCTGGAGTGAGAGCCTCGGTGGCGGATGAGGGAGGAGGCCTTAGAAAAAGGGGCCAGAGGCAGAGAACTCATTCAACATGAGGCCCCAAAGTACAACAGTGTGCTAAGAGTTACAGGAACTCTTCATCAGAAGGTCAATACTCCGAAAAGAGGCTTAGAAACGCAGTGTTAGGCTGGCCCAGGGCAAGCGGCCTTCTGGGAAAGGTCCTTGCAGGACACAGTTCATGGGGGCGGACTTGAGCCGGCTCACTAGCGTCTCTGGGGAAACAGCCGGGCACAGAGCTGGTTTCTCAAACTCGTGCTCTGAAACGGCTTTCGAGTGAAGTTTGCCCCAGTGACAACAGTCTGTTTAGTACACGCATTACTGTTAACACACTGAAGTCTAATCCCCAGCAATGGCCCCCAGGCCCACTCACGTGGGAAATCCCTGGAAGAGCACAGGAAATGGAACTAGGACTTTCAAGTGCAAAGCAGTCCGGGAATCCTAGAGAACCCTCTTTCCTAGGAGTAAGTAAGCCTAAGCTGCCGTCGGCCTCCTGTGACCCAGTGCAGGGATTTTTGGCAAACGTGCAGCTTCTGTTTCTTCCTCTTCCTTCCAGAGCCTCCCCACAACCCCCGTCCCCAACTCGCTTTCAGAACTTCCCTTTAGGAAGAAAAAAGGGCAGTTCATAAAGTTGGGGAGATTGTTAATTCAAGTTCACCTTTTATTCCATAAGCAGAGTTGGTATTGTAAAGAAAAATAAGGGAAACCACCCTGAAAGGTCTAAAAGGGTCTGAGAAATAGGAGATGATACCTTTCTTCCGATGTAGAGTTAACATACTCCCGGACACACAGGAGGGCGGCGTCCCTGCACATCTCCTTCAGGTCACTGCCCGAGAAACCGTCCGTCTCCTGGGCGACTTCCAGCAGGTCCACGTGCCTGTCCACCTTTCACGAGGAAAAACAAACGTGAAAAGTGCTGCAGAGCATGAGCTAGCCACTGTCCTTCCACGTAAAGAATGTTGAGCATGTTGGAATAGTACGGAAGGAGAATCATCCAAAAATACTTTGTTTCTACTTTTCCTTTAGCCATAAAACCTGGAGTTTTGAAATCTAATTGTCATGAACTGCCATTATGACTGGAGTATTAAATAAAGCCTTACTCGATAGCTCATGAAGCGAGAGGGAAGAACAGACACTCCAACACTGTCGGACTCTCCTTGGCGCCTCTTAGGAAGGTCCTGAGTTGCAGGACTGCATTCACCATTCTTGGCAAACAGCCCGCATCAAGTCCCGGGTCCATGACAGCAAACCTATCAACGGGCGCTTGCTTGCCCTTTGGCCGCAATGCTCTGTGTTTACCAGCCCAACACCCAGCGTAATAGTCTCGTTCCTCAACGTAAGCTTCGGTCACCGTCCTGGGCGCACAGCAGGCCTAGGAGAGTACACACTAGGCTTCCATGTAGGTTGAGAAGAGAAAATGAGCAAGAACAACGTCCTTGTATTAGATGATGCATACGTGTCACTCGCCACGCTAAGCACTCTGCATGTTAATTAGTTTCAGGGGACCCTGCCAGGCAGTGTTCTTGTTCTGAGGGAGCTTAAATACACTGCCCGAGGTCACACCAGAGCCGGGCTGTGGACACGCTGTGGTTAAGGTCCAGCCGAACTCTTCCCCTGCATAGCTGACCATCTGCCTTAACGACACTTACTTTCTTCCACCGACCTGAAATGCCACCTCTGTGAGTTATTAAATGCCCACTGGGTAAGCCCCAGTGTTTGAGTAACACTGGCAACTGTGCACGAGACTGGGACGCCAGACGGTGTGGGGTCTACAGTCAGCTCTGCAACTGTGACCTCACGCGACGCCGGTCTCCTCATCTCTAAAAGTGGGGGTTGAATGAGGAGATACTCCACATTCTTTGTGAACAGAAGTGAACGCAGGAGGTAGGTGTGGGGCTGGCAGTAGAGCTAAGCGAAAAAAATGGTAAACACGGAACTAAATAAGTTTTAATAGGGGCGCCTTGGGGGGCTCAGTTGGTTGGGCATCAGACTTCGGCTCAGGTCATGACCTCACGGTTCGTGGGTTCAAGCCCCGCATCGGTTTGTGAGTTCGAGCCCCACATCGGGCTCTGTGCTGACAGTTCAGAGCCTGGAGCCTGCTTCAGATTCTGTGTCTTCCTCTCTCTCGCTGCCCCTCCCCCACTCGTACTCTGTCTCTCAAAAATAAACATCAAAAAAATTTTTTAATAAATCAAGCAAGCAAGCAAGCTTTAATACATACACAGTAGTAACAGTCATTTAAAATTTGGGGTGGGGAAACAACGTGGAACTAAAATGTGAGACACAGAACATGTGAGACAGGGAACATCCACGCAGAAATATTTGAAGTAAAATTATAGTATCAGGAAGAGGGAGGAAGAGGGAGGAAATAGTGTTAACCTGGACTATAGGTATATATAAAAAAATTTTAAGGGTACCAGTAAAAGATAAAAAGAGAATGTGTACCTTCCGAAACAGCAGCAGAAGAGGAAAAAAGGGAAGAAAACACAAGAGTGGGGGTGGGTGGGCAAAAAACAAAAAGCATAATACATAGAAAGTACTAGAATAAGAAAGAATGAATCAGAGCTTATCAGTGATCCCCACAAATGCAAATAGGCTAGGCTGGTGAAAGCCCATTAGACTGTATAAAAAACCAAAATGCAGTTAATTTGAGGTTTAGAATGGTCACACCCCGTCCAAGGGGAAAATAAAACAGATTTGGTGTTCAGTTTTAAAAGAAAAAAAGTTCAAAACAAAAGATTGAGAAAGGACAGACAAGGCAAATATTAACCAAAAGAAAGCTAATTTAGTTCTATTCTCATCAGATCAATAGAATTTTACTCAACACACGTAATTTGGAATAGAAATCATTAAATAATTAAAAAATAATACATCAGAAAAATACAACAACTCTGCACTGATATGCATTTAATAAAATATGGCCCTGAAATACATACAGCAGAAATGAACATAAGGACAGAGTGAGATGGACAAATGCACAGTAATACTGGGAGATGTTTTCTTTAAGATCTTAAGTAATCTCTACACGCAGCATGGTGCTCGAACTCACAGCCCCCGAGATTGACAGTCCCAATCTCGAGTGAACTCCCGTATCATGTACTGATGGATCAGACAGTGAGCACTTCTAGGTACAGTGAGCGCCTGTGATCTGATGTACACAACAGAAAACATGACGAACTCACTACGGGACTTCTGTATAATTTGGATATTGGTCCCCTGTTGGTCACAGGGTTGTAAATCTGTTCCCGGGGGCTTTTCTTTCATTCTGTGCATGTTACCTCGTCATGCTTCTGATTATAATCAGACCTGTCTATTCTCTTCCTGGGAAGCATACGCTCCCTTGTATCTGACAACCCTTCTTACTTGTGCACAAACACACGGCACCAGACATGCAAGAATCTAATTTCTCTACAGTGTGTAAAACTCACGGAAGAGTAAAAATAACCTACACCTGCACACGCATCACGTGTCCATCCACACACAACCACGAAACAAATTTCCACTACCCATCAGGACAACGGGCTACCAGTGACAGTGACTGCAGGACATGGGAAGCAAACATGTTAAGATCACCCGTTAAATCTGGGTGGTGGATATAAGGTTGTGTCTGTGTATACAATATTCCATACATTAAAAAAACTACTTAAGAGGGGCGCCTGGGTGGCTCAGTCGTTTAAGCGTCTGACTTCAGCTCAGGTCGTGATCTCACGGTTTGCGGGTTCCAGCCCCGCGTCAGGCTCTGTGCTGACAGCTCAGAGCCTGGAGCCTGCTTCGGATTCTAGGTCTCCCTCTCTCTCTGTCCCTCCCGTGCTCACACACACTCTCTCTCTCTCAAAAATAAACAAACAGTAAAAAAAATAAGGGGCGCCTGGGTGTCTCGGTTGAGTGGCTGACTTCAGCTCAGGTCATGATCTCACAGTTTGTGAGTTCGAGCCCCGCGTCGGGCTCTGTGCTGACAGCAGGCCTGAAGCCTGCTTCGGATTCTGCGTCCCCCCCCACCCCCCGTCCCTCCCCTGCTCATGCTCTGTCTCTCCCCCTCTCTCAAAAATAAACATTAAAAAATAAAACATTAAAAAAAACCTACTTAACACCTTCCAAATTGTACTCTGAAATATTAACAATCTGTCTTCCTCACTTAAACAATCAACGCCTCCACCCCATCTTTTGGCCATACTTTGTTGGGCCACACTATGTTCTAACCACTCACAAATCTTGTGCACGACACAGCGATAAAGTTACAAAGCGATAAAGATGAACAAAGCAACTTTGAGAAAATATCAAAGAGGAGAAGATTCCAGGCAGCGGGGGAGCAAGATGAACAGAGGCAGCATGCCATAATGGTTGAGAGAAAGGCTCCATCACTACTTTGCTACATCGGCCTGGGCAATTTATTATAGAACTTCTCTGAGTTTCGGTTTCCTCAACGTAAAATAGTATCAACATGTGCTCCTCAGATGAACTGAGGATTAAGTAAAACAATGTAAATCTCACCACTATGCTAGGTACACAGCAAATAATCGGAAAGTAACCCTTTTTATAACAGCTAGTAGATAAACCATAAAGTCATGGGAACTGTTTTCATTAGGCATTCCTTATACCCGTGCCGAATGTCATCCTAAAAGGATTTCCAAAGGTGCTACTCTTAAAAAAAAAAAAAAAAAAAAAAAAAAAAAAAAAAAAAAA
>NC_064818.1:6954000-6994992 GCF_023721935.1 Panthera uncia
AAAAAAAAAAAAAAAAAAAAAAAAAAAAAAAAAAAAAAAAAGGAATAGATATTCCTTGATATAGATATTCCATTGAATAGATATTCAATGACAGTAATGAATTATTGTCCTTTTTTTGTTAAGTGTAATAACGGTTATGAGATTAAGTCAAAAAAGAAAAGAATTATTTCTTTTAGAAGTGAAACTAAAACATTCACAGATGCAGTGCAATGGGAGACCTGGGGAGTGGGGAAGTAGGCAGCGAGGGGCACAATCACCCTGACAGTGATTCATGGAGGAAAACCACAAAATACAAGCAACCCGCCCTATGGGAATCTATCAGGTTTTTTAGTTTGGACAGCAAGTTCAAGGGGTGAGTTTATTTTATTTACTTATTTTTTTTAAGTAAGCCCTATGCCTGATGTGGTGCTTGAACTCATGACCCCGCAATCAAGAGTCGTGTGTTCCACCGACTCAGCCAGCCAGGCGCCCCTCAAATAGAGCTTAGATACAAAGCTTAGGATGGTGAAGAATGCCATGTTATTCAAACCTCAGAAGCCAAAAACGGGGGAAAAGAATCCAGCAAGTTAAGAAAAACAAACCGGGAAAAAATACTTCAAATCATATCAACTAAGAGAATTCTCCCTAATATATTAGAGTTCCTATAAATCCCTAAGAACAAGAACACTGCAATAGAAAAATCGGCCAAGAATATGAATGGGTGTTTCACAGAAAAAAACCTCAAGAGGCTCTTAAACACGAAATGCTCATTTCATCCTTAAGAATACAATGAGATACCATTCTCCACCTAGATCACGTGGGCACAAAGCCCCACCGCATTCGTCGGCAAGGCAGCCGGGGAGGCGCTAAGGCTGCTGGTGTGAGAGTACATCAGCGCGGAATCTGGCAAGAGCCGCCAGAATTCTAAGTCAGATCCTGTGATCTAGCAATTCCTTTTCTGGAAAATCACCCCTACTAACATCCCTGGACAAGTGCGAAGTGACATATGTTCAAGGTTGTTATTCGATGCGGCATTTTTGTGGTAGTAAAAGACTGGAATCAACCTGAATGTTCTTCAGTATGGCACTGATTTAATGAGCCGTGGTATATCCAGACAGTGGAGTCCTATGCAACGCAAAAACGAGAGAGAGAACGAGAGAGAGCGACTGAGCGCACAGAGTGAAGACACTATCTGCTAATATGGAAAGGTCTGCAAGATGAGGGACAAAAGCAATGCACAGGACAGGGTATGCAGTCTATTAATATGGCTTATGTAGGAAAAGGAAAAGGAGTAACAGTATATCCTACGTGCTGTTACAGACTGGGTCACCTGAAGGGACGCAGAAGAAATGTAGGAGGAGAAGTGGGATTCTTCTCTGAACACCATTTAACGTACATGTTTTAATTCTGAAGGATGTGACCTTAAATACAGAACCCATTTAAATTTTGATTATCATACCCTTTTAAATCTCGACTGCAACTTCAAAAAATATCGTAATCAAATAAATAAAACCCATACTGCTGTACAAAAATAAATGTATCTTACATAACCGAAGAACAGCCTAAAAATATCAAAGATATGAAACACAGCACTTTTAAAAAAAGCAGACCATCTTTAATTAGTTCAAATGGACCATGGCTAATGCGTTACATGAACGGCCAACAGTTTTACAGTGATTTATGTCAAGTACAAAGCTGTTTATTCTCCAATTACTTTTTCATTTCTAAAACGGTTTTATGAACGTAAACATATTTACAGGTTGGGGGAAAATGTAATTTTCTACTTACGTTTTCATTTTTCAAGATGAGTCTCAGGATTGCTTCTCTTTGTTTCAGAGCCTAAAACCAGAATCATTTCCAGTTAGCATTTAACAAAACCAAGGATCAACTAGTTTTCGTGATATTTCTTCTTTCCTCTGTAAACTATCTGACAATACTTGCAGGAAACGCCAGAAACTCTAACAAAAATCATAAAATATGTTGGCTAAGCAAGGTCTAGATTCTAGACTCTAGAGTAATTGTGGTCAACCTACTGAACTCCTGTCTTCTTATTCTGAACCCCCAGCGATCAGCACAATGTCCGGGAAACAACATGCCCTTCAATGTCTTTCCTCTACGGCTCTGGCAAACGTCCTTTTCTTCATTTACACAATTGGACAGGATGGCGGCGATGTAGGCTCGGTTCCTCCACGTCTGCCCACCGCTCCCTCACTCGCTAATTTATACCAGTCAGTGTTTGTTTGGCGTTGGCGGTACACGTGTTTGTATACTTTCCACCCGAGCGATGGCTCACATTATATCACAGAACAGGCATTTTGATAGGATACCTTACATAGAAAGTAAATATAAAGGCTTTAAAAATGTATTATGGCTGAACTCACTCTTGTTCTCACAACCACTGAAGACACAGCTAGTTACCACCAGTATCAAATCAAATGACCGGAAAAAACACAACCGAACCCTGCTGTTCCCATAATTCAAGATGGTTAAGTATGAAGGTAAATTTGGTATGTTATGTGATGACCGATGACTACTCTTTGTGAATAACCACTTAATTTGGAGAAGAGTTTTAAGGTAAGGTTAATCAGATACTTCGACATCAGAGTTCTGCGATAAGAAGAAAATTACCCTATAGAGTATATGTATCCACTAAAAATGGAATGAAAAGGGGGTTACAAAATCCCAGTTTGTACATTAACAGCATACAAATTTGTAACAAGTTTGACAACCCATTTTGGTAACTAACACAATTAATATGTTAAAATGAGAACTGTAGTAAAGGCTACCTTGTGAGTTGTTGTATCCTTGTTCTATTCTACTGTGTATCAAAAACCTGTTTCCTGTCGGACTCCAGACAGAGATTCCATCAATGTAATCTTTGTCTTCAGATCCACCGAGGGAAGGAAATTAATTTTCTTTAAAAACGTCCTGCTGTCTTGCCAACGCAAAAGCCCGATTCATAGGCAAGGCAGACAAAAGCCACGTAAACCTGGAGGCAGCCTACTTCTCCAGCCTCGGGTCCCTCTGCTTCCCGGACGCCCTGCCTGAACTACCCCCAGAGTCTCAGCAAATACACATTACCTTTCACACATTCTTGCCTTTGCTCACCTCCCCCGCGTATCAAACTCCTGCCATCCTGGATTCTGTAAAGCTTACTACTACTCAGACAGAATTATTGGTTTTCAGCATCATTTCAGGGTCTCAGTTCTTCAAACATTCTTTTGGTAAGTATCTTTTATGTCATTCATTTACGTGTCTGCCTCCCGTGCCACCCAGAGCTAAGGACAGGGGCCGTGCTCCATTCCCCGGAGTCTGGTGGGTGCCTGACACAACCCAGTGCTCAACGCTAGCCACACTAAATAAATTTAGTGTGAATTTCAGCAAGGTGAATTTCTCCATTGCTGTAGCAGGTAAATCTTCTAAGAGCGGCACACTCTGAGCATGTTCTCTCTCTCAGAGAGGCCGAGGTCTTAGCTACAGCAAATAACTGATCAGAGTAAAGAGGCCACAACCCTCAATTTTAGGAAACCACGTTTATTGCCACACACTGGTACGTTGTGGGATACTCAGTGGGACAGATGTTTTTTAGCCAGAGACTCTCAGGGGTATTATAATCTTTTATTTCAAAATTTGAAAGGACTGACACTAAAAATTCCTCTACACAGCTATACATGTAACACGCGGACTGACTGTATGGTGCGCATTTTCAATGATCAACCCTGTTTTTTCCCTCTTCCATCGAAAGGCACCCAAAATTCAAGATTTGAGGATTCTGTGCAAAAATTATGTAGAGTACCAGTAAGTTATAATCGCCTACTCGAGGGTACTTCTTAACTGACAGAAAAGGATGCTAGAAAGAAGATAGCCCTGGTCCAGTACACCCTTACATCTACATTAAGTTAAAGTGTAATATCTTGGGGCGCCTGGGTGGCGCAGTCGGTTGAGCGTCCGACTTCAGCCAGGTCACGATCTCGCGGTCCGTGAGTTCGAGCCCCGCGTCGGGCTCTGGGCTGATGGCTCGGAGCCTGGAGCCTGTTTCCGATTCTGTGTCTCCCTCTCTCTCTGCCCCTCCCCCGTTCATGCTCTGTCTCTCTCTGTCCCAAAAATAAATAAAAAAACGTTGAAAAAAAAAAAATTAAAAAAAAAAAAAAGTGTAATATCTTAGCCACTGGTTAATCATTAATCCTATCAAAGGGAAACACAGATTACAATCGACAACAATCAATCAGATAAATCCAGTTCTTGTCAGCCTTCTGCACATGATCTTAGCCAAAAGGCCGAGAAGCGACTTGTCAGCCTTCTGAACAGAACAATTCTTTAACCCCATCCCTCCGAATTTTATCCTGTGCCAAACCAAAATTATAATTTCAATTTTCTATGTACTTTCTCAGACAACGTGCTACATTCTAAAGAAAATCAAACAGGTGGCTAAGCACACGAGGTAAGTATAGACTCTGAAGGGAAGCAAATGACACTCATCTTAGGGAAGAAAGAAGAAAAAAAGCAAGACAGAGTGGAAAGGACAAATAATTATAGGGACTCTTACCCCATTCCTTTCCTGCCTGCCATAAATAGTAAGTCAATCCTATTAAAAAAAGATCATTCCTGGGGTGCCTGGGTGGATCAGTCAAATGCCTCACTTCAGCTCAGGTCATGGTCTCACAGTTCATGGGTTCGAGCCCCGCGTTAGGCTCAGTGCTGACAGCTCAGAGCCTAGAGCCTGGAGCCTGGAGCCTGCTAAAGATTCTGTGTCTCCCTCTCTCTCTGCCCCTCTCCCACTTGCACTCTGTCTCTCTCCAAAATAAAAAATAAACATTAAAAAAATTAAAAACCAAATCATTCCTTTCCTGTAAAAAGCTGAGTGTCTAACAATACACAACATCAATCACAAGCACTTACAGGCTGGTTGATATGAAACCTCGTAGGCATTCTTCTCATTATGGCCGAGTCAAGGTCCTGAGGACGGTTGGTGGCCCCCATAACTATGACCTGGGTGGGCATAGAAAGAAAACACAAGGCATTAAATCCACTGATAATGCACCTTTTAGGATATTACTACTAGGGCTTAGAAGCTATGGAAAAATAAGGAGTGTTTACATCTTCTTTAAAAAATGACTTTAGTATTACTCAAAAATTTATACATACAAGTCAAAGTTAATCCTAAATGGATCCAATGATGGCAAAAGTGGTAAGACTGATGCATTTCACCAGAATTTTAGTAACTAATATACTGTTTAGTTACTGAAGAATTATGAAGATTTAAAATAAAAAATATTTTGCAATATATGGTTGCTCAGTGGCTACACACTGAATAACTAAAAGCCATTTAGGTTACAGCTTGGGAGTCTATACAGGGGATACTTCGCGTCCTTCGATACTAAAATTAAATCATTTCCCCTGAGTCTAAGGATTCTGGTGACGGTAACAGGTATCGTGTACTTTTTCCTCTAGATTTCACACCACTATCTCACGGCACTGTCAGCCCTGCCGGTGATGTCTTCTCAATGCTACAATAAAACCTCAAGTGATCAAACTTTCAACAAGGGCAAAAATTAATCAGATAAATGCTGGGCAGAATTTAAAAAAGAAAAAAGAATTAGGTGCTTGGCTGGCTCAGTCGGTAGTGTGTGTGACTCTTGACCTTGGGGTTGTGAGTTTGAGCCCCATGCTGGAGGTAGAGATTACTGAAAAAATAATTAATTTTTAAAAAAAGAAAAGAAAATGCTGGTGACCTGCCAACCTCTGGGCCTATGTCACTTTACTCATAAAGGATATAGACATGAAAAATCAACGCAAATAAAGACAGAGATATCCAAAATAAGTTAATTTCTGGAAGCCCTCAATATTAGCATTATTGTTGGTATTTTTTATATAACCCAGTAACAGCCCACATCTGCTACCCAAAATGAAATTTATCAGTATTCTAATGGAAACTTTTCTTTAATATAATTTTATTTCAGCCTAAGAGGTTCTCAATTTCTGAAATAATCTGAAATCTAACTTCCAGAACATGCTGAAAGATCCATTAAACCTTATATTCTACTTCTACTCTACATTTAATGACATTCAAGAGACAAATTATTTTCAATTTAACTGTTGACAGGTTGCCACCTAGAGGGAAAAAATGTAAATACAAAGGTAAATTTGAGAAATGTTAGTTCCACAATATAATGCAATTTTGTATTTAAATTAAGTGGTCCTAAAATCAAAATATTAAGGCTCTTACCTATTTTTCAAATTTATTGACTTTCCACAGCCCTATAAAATTAGTAAAGTAAAATTTCCATCAAATGTAAACCAAAGAAGCCCTAAAAGTGACCAAAGGAACTAAATGCATAAGATAATGTATGAGTAGAAGAACATCTTGAGATACAGTATACATTATGTGTTAGAAGAGATTCAAAGTGATTTGGAAGCTTGCAGAAGACTGACCACATCAACTTAAAATAAAAACAAAGCAAAACCCAGTATGGCAGATGGGACGCTAAAAATTAGGATCAAGGAATCTAAACACATCCAGCACAACACAGTCTAATGGATACATACAGGATGATACAGGTACTCAGGATGAAGAAAAAAGCAAGTGATTCAAACTACCTGCTTCCCTTAAAGAAGCTCTTTCAAGCAGTGATTTTAAGGGGCAAAAACGGATCAACTGCACACACACATCTTAACTCTAATGCAAATGAGCAAAAATCCAAAATGGGAAGAAACAGTACTGTTTTAGTATTTAAGCAGAAAAATTAGTGCTTTGGTTGACTTTTTAGAATCTTTAAAACATGTGATGCTTTATCATTTAACATTTCAAACAATCAGATCTAAAAATATGCTTGAAACCTTTACCTACGTCAGCAACTACCCTACATACACAGTTAACTTATATGTCTCATGTCTTAGCAGATGAAGAACATGTCATCAGGTACCTCTGACCCCCAGTGTGGGTGGCGGCTACCTCAGACCCCCAGTGCCGGTGGCGGGTACCTTTGGACCCCCAGGGCCGGAAGTGGGTACCTCGGACCCCCAGTGCGGGTGGCGGGTCTGATTGGGCCACTCGGCTACCTCTGTTTCCACTGTAGGATATCACACACACAAGAAAAAGCTGGGGTACTGGGCTTGATCCGTAACCACAGAATAGATAATTTTAGAGAAAGCCTGACTGGTTCGTTCATATGAAAGAATATGTCTAAAACTAATATTCAAGTTAACATCAATTTTAATCCCCTCAACGCACAAAAAAGGTTGAAAAAATTTGTCAGCTTTATAAAAAATTAACATCTTCATTTGCTATGAAGGTTTATCACAGTGAAAACAGTACATTGTTACTATCAGTGTAATAAAGAATGACGGTTCTAAAAAATCAGTGTTGTTTCATATCAGAACCATGCTGTGTGGCTCTGGAGAATACTTCATCCAAATGCTATTTTCTTCACTTCTAAAACTACACTGTGATACGAAAAAATATTAAACGATTTTCTCTTACATGGGCTAACTATTCAATTAAGTGTTTTCAATACTGTTGCTTAGGAGGATCATCAGTTTTTGGAAACCTGTAAACTATTCCCATTTTGAACAGATTTATTAGCACCAATTACTAATAACATTGTTTCTATTACCGTCACCTAAATTTACAGATGTTGTACTTTGTTTTCTATCACCCAAACACTAACGGCAACTTTCCCTCATAATGAAATTATATTTTCATAAAGGTGATGTAGAAGGAGGACATGTGGCTTAATATTCTCTTTAAGGATGGTGTTTTAATTTTTGATTTATGGTAATGTGGTGGATGTAGGAGATCCTTAAGCCTTCCAGCTATAAAACAAAAATAATAAAGTATAAAAAAATCTCAATCAATCAACAAATCTGCAAAAATGTGAAGGAATTAAGATAAGGCCAACAGTGAAGTCTACACATAAGGGAGGCAAGGGAGGGTAGAAGCTGCTCACGTACCACACAGAAATGTACAGATCTTACGCAGTGGGGCTTGCACTGGACACCTTACAGGCTTAATAATAAGAGGGCACCCTACATAAAGCTGGGACTCATGAAGTAGGAGGGCCTGAAAACAGTGTGAAATATTAGAAAACGCATTCAGTAGAGTCAAGATTTGGTTCTTGGTCAGATGTATAAACACACACACACACACACACACACACACACACACACACAAAATCCCTACGATTTCATGGTTCTTCACCAGCTAACCTGGATCTCAGACCTGAATTTACCTAGTGTTGAAAAAAATCTGGCAGAAGACAAAAAAAAATCCTCTTAGGAGCAACAAACCTTCAACATAGGTTCCAAAAATCTATGCACACAGTTTTACCAAATATGACTTTTCCCATGAAATCACAAAACACACAAGCAAAAACCACATAAAGTCAAAGTACAGAACCAGATGTATAGTCATATGTTAGAATTGCTGAATAGACTATAAAATTAGTATGTTAACATATTTAAAGGAATAAAAAAAATCACATAGCAAATACTTGTTAACTGGTACTAAGTTATACCAGGCAAGTTATAAGCACTTCACTTCCTTAAAACCATTCAACAGTTTGTAGTGGATGCTATCCTTCCCTTTTTTATAGACAGTACTCCCTCCATTCAGATACAAAGTGACTGTATTATCTGATCAAGGTCACACAGCTAGTTGATGCCAGGACTCTGGTTCTCTAATCCAATTGGAAACATGAGTTGATGGGTCAGAGCCCATCAAAACTGACCCGTCAGACTTCAAGAAGGATCTAAAAGAATCTCTAGGACTAAAAAATGTAAGTGAACTAATAAGCTCAATAAAAAGGTTAACTCTAGCAGAAGAGATGCAACTCAACTTAGTTTAGTTAAACTAAACTAAGTTTTAGTTAAACTTTAGTTTAATTGGCAAATTAAACTAACAAAAATAAAAACATTTCTCAGAATGTAGCACAAAGAGAGAAAATACGAAAGAGAGATAAAACACGCGCAGTGTAAACAGGAACATCCAACGGGCATCCCACAGGAAGATCACATGGTCACGGAGGGAAATGATATGTGAAGAATGGCTGCATTTTTCAGTTCTGGTTCTAGAACTGCCATTTCCAGTAATGTGGCAGAAAAACAAACATGCAGGGTGAGGTGTTTGGTTTTTTTTTTCTTTTAATGAAAATACATTACTGTTCTGGCAGGAAAGTATGGATTATTCAGAGGCAAAGAACTAAGAGAAAATGGAAACTGCAAGAGGTACATTGAACAAGACAGGTGGCTCTCCCTCTGGGGCCATACCAGGGGACCTTGGTTCTGGTTTTCAGAGCCCACAGGGCACAGAGACAAAGCGTAGGATAAAAGACTTTCATAAAAGTGGGATCCTAAGGAAAGTACACGGGCAGGAAGTGGGAAAGTGTGTGAGTTCCAGCAACTAATGAAAGTAGTAAAGTGAAACTAAGGTGACAGGAACTGAGAGGAGGGAGTGTAAGATTCACGGTAAAGGGTCTAAACACGCACAGAGTACCCACAGCCACTAACTAGTTGTTTCCTTTCCCTCAGAGGAGAGACTTCACCCTGGTTTTCTCTTTTCTGTAGTATTTGTTTCAGGCACTTAGGCAATCTTTTAACATTGTGTTTAACATAAACCCTCAAAATGACCAAAAGTATACACAAACCATTCTTTCAGATCCCCATCACTTAATGGTAAGTATAAATAATTATTAAAAACAAAAACAAAAACAAAGAACTTCTCAACAAAACCAGAAGGTGGTTCTTTGAAAGAATTAACAAAATTGATAAACCACTAGCCAGTTGGATCAAAAAGGAAAAGGAAAGGACCTAAATAAAGTCAAAAATTAAAGAGGAGAGATCACAATCAACACAGCAGAAATAAAAACAATAATAAGAGAATATTATGAGGAATTATATGCCAATAAAATGGGTAATCTGGAAGAAATGGACAAATTCCTAGAATCATATAAGCTACCAATAGTGAAACAGGAAGAAATAGAAAATTTGAACAGACCCATAACCAGTAAGGAAATCGAATTAGTAATCAAAAATCTACCAAAAAACAAGAGTCCAGGCCCAGACGGCTTTCCAGGGGAATTCTACCAAACATGAAGCCAGCATTACCTTGATTCCAAAACCAGACAGAGACCCCGCTAAAAAAGGAGAACTATAGACCGACTTCCCTGATGAACATGGAGGCAAAAATCCTCAACAAGATTATTAGCCAACCGGCTCCAACAATACATCAAAAAAATTATTCACCATGACCAAGTGGGATTTATACCTGGGAGGTGGAGCTAGTTCGATATCCGCAAAACCATTAACATGATTCATCACATCAATAAAAGAAAGGAAAAGAACCGGGGCACCTGGGTGGCTCAGTCAGTTGAGCGTCCGACTTTGGCTCAGGTCATGATCTTACAGTCTGTGAGTTTGAGCCCCGCGTCGGGCTCTGTGCTGACAGCTCAGAGCCTGGAGCCTGCTTTGGATTCTGTGTCTCCCTCTCTCTCTGCCCCTCCCCCACTCATGCTCTGTCTCTGTTAAAAATACAATAAACATTAATAAAAATTTTTTAAAAAAAGAAAGGACAAGAACCATATGATCCTCTCAATAGATGCAGAGAAAGCATTTGACAAAATACAGCATCCTTTCTTGATAAAAACCCTCAAGAAAGTAGGGATAGAAAGATCAACCTCGAGATCATAAAAGCCATATAAGAAAGACCCAACGCTAATATCATCCTCAATGGGGAAAAACTGAGAGCTTTCCCCCTAAGGTCAGGAACAAGACACGGATGTCCACTCTCGCCACTGTTATTCAACATAGTATTAGAAGTCTTAGCCTCTGGAATCAGACAACACAAAGAAATAAAAGGCATCCGAATCGGCCAGAAGGAGGTCAAACTTTCACTCTTCACAGATGACATGATACTCTATATGGAAAACCCACAAGATTCCACCAAAAAACTGCTAGAACTGATTCATGAACTCAGCAAAGTTGCAGGATAAATTGGTTGCATTCCTATAAACCAACAATGAAGCAACAGAAAGAGAAATCAAGGAATCGATCCCATTTACAATTACACCAAAACCCATAAAATACCTAGGAATAAATCTAACCAACGACGTGAAAAATCTATACACTGAAAACCATAAAAAGCTTATGAAAGAAATTGAAGACACACAAAAAATGGAAAAAGATTCCATGCTCCTGGATAGGAAGAACAAATGTTATTAAAATGTCAATACTACCCAAAGCAATCTACATATTCAATGCAATCCCTATCAAAGTAACACCAGCATTCTTCAGAGAGCTAGAACAAATAATCCTAAAATTTGTATGGAACCAGAAAAGACCCCGAATAGCCAAAGCAATCTTGAAAAAGAAAACTGAAGCAGGAGGCATCACAATCCCAGACTTCAAGCTATACTACAAAGCTGTCATCATCAAGACAGTATGGTACTGGCATAAGAACAGACACTCAGATCAATGGAACAGAATAGAGAACCTAGAAATGGACGCACAAACGTATGGCCAACTAATCTTTGACAAAGCAAGAAAGAATATCCAATGGAATAAAGACCGTCTCTTCAGCAAGTGGTGCTGAGAAAACTGGACAGCGATATGCAGAAGAATGAATCCGGACACTTTCTTACACCATACACAAAAACAAAGTCAAAATGGATGAAAGACCTAAATCTAAGACAGGAAGCCATCAAAATCCTCAAGGAGGAAGCAGGCAAAAACCTCTTTGATCTCAGCCACAGCAACTTCTTACTCAACACGTCTCCGAAGGCAAGGGAAACAAAAGCAAAAATGAACTACTGGGACCTCATCAAAATAAAAGCTTCTGCACAGCGAAGGAAACAATCAGCAAAACTAAAAGGCAACCGACAGAATGGGAGAAGAGATTTGCAAATGGCAGATCAGATAAAGGGTTAGTATCCAAAATCTATAAAGAACTTACCAAACTCAACAGCCAAAAAACAAATAATCCAGCGAAGACATGGGCAAAAGACATGAATAGACACTTCTCCAAAGAAGATACCCAGATGGCCAACCGACACATGAAAAAATGCTCACATCACTCATCATCAGGGAAATACACATCAAAACCACAATGAGATACCACCTGGCACCTGTCAGAATGGCTCACATTAACAACTCAGGCAACAACGGATGTTGGCGAGGATGCGGAGAAAGAGGATCTCTTTTGCATTGTTGGTGGGAATGCAAGCTGGTGCTCTGGAAACCAGTATGGAGGGCCCTCAAAAAACTAAAAATAGAACTACCCTACAACCCAGCAACTGCACAACTAGGCATTTCTCCACGGGATACAGGTGTGCTGTTTCGAAGGGACACATGCACCCCCATGTTTATAGCAGCACTATCCACAATAGCCAAAGTATGAAAAGAGCCATCGATGGATAACTGGATAAAGAAAATGTGGTGTATATATACACAATGGAGTATTACTCGGCAATCAAAATGAAATCTTGCCATTTGCAGCTACGTGGATGGAACTGGAGGGTATTATACCTAGTGAAATTAGTCAGAGAAAGAAAAATATCATAGGACTTCACTCCTGTGAGGACTTTAAGAGACAAAACAGATGAACATAAGGGAAGGGAAACAAAAATAATAATAAAAACAGGGAGGGGGACAAAACAGAAGAGACTCTTAAATACGGAGAACAAACTAAGGGTTACTGGAGGGGTCGTGGGAGGGGGGATGGGTTAAATGGGTAAGGGGCACTAAGGAATTTCCTCCTGATATCACTGGTGCACTATATGCTCATTTGGATGTAAATTAAAAAAATAATAAAATTAATAAAAAATAAATAAATAAAAATAAATAAAACCAACCAAAAAGTTAAAAAAAATTTGTTCTAGGCCCATAAAACTAAGTATTAAACATTTTCTATCAGTGAAATATGAAATAAATTATTAAATGAATTGATAAAGTTTTACTAACAAATGACTGAACCAACAACAAAAAACTTCTCTAAAAAAGCCTAAGAAGTAGCCCACTAAATTTTCTCATACCACCACCGCCAACCCCCACACCCGTCGCCACTGCCACCAGCACCCACTGCTGCCCCCCATCCCCCATCAGCACCCACCACCACCACTGGCTCAAGGCAGATTTCTTTCACACACCTGACAGCTGTGGTCAGTATCCAATCCATCCCACAGACTCATAAACTGAGCTTTCATCATGGCGGTAGCTTCATGGTCAGAACTTGAACGGTTTCGCAGAAAAGAATCTAGAAGGAAGAAGTCCTCAACCTTAGAAACTAATTTGAATTATTTACTCATCGTAAAACTTCAAATCATTAACCAAAAAATCAAAAGCTAACAAATTTGTGAAAGAGTACAAGACAAAGAGTTCAACTATGCCTTTTCATACATTGGTCTGATACAACAATTTTGGCAAATAATTAAGAAATTAAAACGCAATCAACTCCCAATCTTCAATTCTTTCCTATCAATACATTAATGCCAACATATGTAAAGAAGTACAGGATCGGGTAATTAGAAGATATGGATCAAGTGGTGTCTTGGAGGAAGGTCTGTATGCTTTGGCCCTAACATCCCAGGTTATGTGCATCCTATGTATTCCTAATTGTGGGTCACACTCTTTTTCTTCACACGCTTTTCCTGGAAATAAAGAAAAATGGCATTGGAAAAATGTCAAAACACCATTCCGTGGGAAATGCAGGACAGAAAATGGTTTCGAACACACATGCTCGTAGGCATGTGCATATACGTGACACAATGTAAAGAAGCCAGCAAGAAAATACACCAGAATGCTAATCGCTTTAGTTATCTCTCAGTGACAGACTTGAGGACAATTTAAATGTTCTCTTGAACTATTTGCTGTCTTCCCAATTATCTACAAAGAACATGAAATGCTTTTAAAGAGGGGTAGGAGGAACAGTACATCCTAATTATGAAAAAAAGACAGGCATAAGTCCTAGATTTTCTAGTATAATCCTATTTCAAGTGCTTTGTCTTCTATTCCTTCAAATAACTAGCATTTTAGCACTGAAACTACAATCATACGTGTGAGTTACACAGAAATGCTTTGGTCCAAACTTAAAAAAAATTTTTTTTTACAGGGTCTTCGGATGACAAATACACATTCTGGATTTTCTTTTGTAGTTTCAGTTTCATACAATCCGTCCCACTGTTGGACTAGGTACAAAACTAACCCATCTATTCTGGAGGTAGAAAATGTAGTCATTTTTAAATTGCTTCTTTTTAAAGATAATATGTGTCAGTACAGCTGCCAGCTAACCACCATAATTCTGCTATCAATTATTCCTAAATCATCTTCATTACTAAGAAGTTGGTTCTGGAAAAACAGCTGCTTGAAATAATATAAAAAACTTAAAATGCTGGCTAAGTATAAATAACCTAACTATATTAGTAATTACATCAAATGTTAAATGTAGGGGCACCTGGGTGGCCCAGTCGATTAAGCGTCCAACTTCAGCTCAGGTCATGATCTCACAGTTCATGGGTTCAAGCCCTGCGTCAGGCTCTGTGAGCCTGGATCCTGCTTGGGAACCTGTGTCTCCCTCTCTCTCTGCCCTGTCCCTACTTGCGCTCTGTCTCTCTCTCTCTCTCAAAAGTAAATAAACATAGAAGAAAAATTAAAGAAAAAATGTTAAATGTAAATGGTCTTAGAGTACCTACATAGGTGGTTAGGAAATCAGACTGGACAGTTAGGAAACCCAAATGTGTGCTGCTTACAAGAGACACTTTAAATCTAAGAGCTCAGAATGTTGCAAAGGATGGAAAAAGACATACATGTAAATACTAACAAAAAAGTTGGGAAAAAAATATTTTTAAAGTTAATGCATACCTGACAAATGGTGCTAGAACTGAACATCCATGTGCTAAAAATCTATCTAGACAAAGGCCTTATACTGTGCACAACAATTAACCGAAAATTGATTCTAGATCTAAATGTAAAACACAAAACTGCAAAAAGTCCAAAGATAACATAGGAGAAAATCTACGTGACCTTGGGTTTGGTGATGAGTTTTTACATACAACACCAAAAGCATAATCGATCCAAAAAAAAATAGTAAAGTTGGGCATTATTAAAATTTAAAAATGCTCAAAAATGAACTACTGGGACCTCATCAAAATAAAAGCTTCTGCACAGCGAAGGAAACAGTCAGCAAAACTAAAAGGCAACTGACAGAATGGGAGAAGATATTTGCAAATGGCAGATCAGATAAAGGGTTAGTATCCAAAATCTATAAAGAACTTACCAAACTCAACAGCCAAAAAACAAATAATCCAGCGAAGACATGGGCAAAAGACATGAATAGACACTTCTCCAAAGAAGATACCCAGATGGCCAACCGACACATGAAAAAATGCTCCACATCACTCATCATCAGGGAAATACACATCAAAACCACAATGAGATACCACCTGGCACCTGTCAGAATGGCTCACATTAACAACTCAGGCAACAACGGATGTTGGCGAGGATGCGGAGAAAGAGGATCGCTTTTGCATTGTTGGTGGGAATGCAAGCTGGTGCGGCCACTCTGGAAAACAGTATGGAGGGTCCTCAAAAAACTAAAAATAGAACTACCCTACGACCCAGCAATTGCACTACTAGGTATTTATCCAAGGGATACAGGTGTGCTGTTTCGAAGGGACACATGTACCCCCATGTTTATAGCAGCACTACTGACAATAACCAAAGTATGGAAAGGGCCCAAATGTCCATTGATGGATGAATGGATAAAGAAGATGTGGTATACACACAAACACACACACACACACACACACACAGACACACAAAGGAGTATTACTCAGCAATCAGAAAGAATGAAATCTTGCCATTTGCAACTACGTGGATGGAACTGGAGGGTATTACGCTAAATTAGTCAGAGAAAGACAAAAATCATATAACTTCACTCCTATGAGGACTTTAAGAGACAAAACAGATGAACATAAGGGAAGGGAAACAAAAATAATATAAAAACAGGGAGGGGGACAAAACAGAAGAGACTCAAAAATATGGAGAACAAACTGAGGGTTACTGGAGGGGTTGTGGGAGGGGGGATGGGCTAAATGGGTAAGGGGAACTAAGGAATCTACTCCTGAAATCATTGTTGCACTAGATGCTAACTAGTTTTGATGTAAACTTAAAAAAATAAAAAATAAAACAAGCTAAAAAAGTGTTTTAAATGCTCAATAAAGAAAAACAAAATTAAAAATTCTTCCCTGTGGAAGACAATGGTAAGAGAAGAGATAAGCCAGGGTGCCTGGGAGGCTCAGTTGGTTGAGCATCTGACTTCTGCTCAGGTCATGATCTCATGGTTTGTGGGTTCCAGCTGTGGGTCAGGCCCTGTGCTGACAGCTCAGAGCCTGGAGCCTGCCTTGAATTCTGTGGCGCTTTCTCTATGCCCCTCCCCCACTCATGCTCTATCTCAAAAATAAACATTTAAAAAAAGAGACAGAGAGAGAGACAGAGAGAGAGAGGGAAGAGAGAGAGTAAATATAAGCCACAGACTAGGACAAAAGATTTTCAAAATACTTCCCTGATAAAAAGTGTGTATCCAAAATATACAAAGAACATAAAATTAAATAATAAGAAAACAACCCAATTAAAAAATGGGCCAAAGACCTGAACACACACTTCAAAGATACATGGATGGCAAATAAACACATGAAAAGATGCTCAACGTCATATGTCGTTAGGGAACTGTAACTTTAAATGACAATGAGATACCGCTCGCTACATGCTTGCTAGGATGGCTAAATTCCAAAACACTGATAATATCAAGTGATGGACAGGATGCTGAGCAAGAGGACCGCTCATTCATTGCCAGTGGAACTGCAAAATCACACAGCCATCTTGAAAGTCAGTTTGGTAGTTTCTTACAAAGCTAGAGTTTCACTGTAGGATCCAGCAAACGCGCTCCCAGGCATTTACCCAATTGAGCTGAAAATGTATGTCCACGCAAAATCTTGCACATCACTGTTGTTAGCAGCTTTATTCACAATCGCCCCAAACTGGAAGCAACCAAGATGTCCCTCAACAGATGAATGGATAAACAAACCGTGGTACAACCACACGATGGGAGTATTACTCAGCCATAAAAAGAAATGAGCTACTAAGCCACAAAGACACGGAGGAGCCTTAAATGCATATTGCTAAGTGAAAGAAGCCAGTCTGAAAAGGCTACATACTGTATGATTCCAATTACAATATTCTGTAAAAGGCAAGATAGTAAAAAGACTAGTGGCTGCTGGGACTTTAGGAGTTTAGGATGAACAGGTGGGGCACAGGGGGTTTTCAGGGCAGTGAAACTATTCTGTCTGATACAGTAATGGTAGATACATGACATTGTGCATTAGTCAAAGCCTGTAAACACAAAGAATGACCCTTAATATAAACTACGGACTTTAGTGATTAATAATGTAGCAATACAGGCTCATCAATGATAACAAATGTATCACACGAATACAAAGTACTGATAATAGGAAAACTGTGTGTGTAGGGGATGTGTGTATGGAAACTTTCTACGTTCTGCTTTCTGTAAACTTAAAACGGTTCTAAATAACAGAGCCCAGTTTAAAAAAAAAAAAAAACAGCTTAACGAATATCTGAGATTGTAAGAAAGAGAGAAAAACAACCGTCAGAATTCAGGAAATATGTGGTGGGAGCATGAGGTGTCTGTGCCAACTGTGGACACGTGCACTCGTGGACACGGCAGGGAGGCAGGGACGCGTGTACCGCCTCGGCGTTCATGTCCACGCTGAAACCAAGCTGCTCAAAAGGATGTCCACTCACAGAAAGTGTAGACAAGAAAAAAAATCCTGCTCCCTACTACAGGGAGTTAAAGACCAAGTCTGTCTTGTCTGGGCTCTGGGGGTAAACAGGTCTCCCCTGAAAAATAAAAAACTAAGGTCACAGGGGCTCTCCCTCAGGCACGAAGACTGGATTTGTGCTGTCATTCAGTCTAGGAACATCCACACTGAGAAATTATCATAAAAATTAGCCCTGAATGATCAGACTCCACACACAGGCTCTAAGTGGAAGGTAGGAAAAGCACTCTGACTGTTCTTAGGCAACACAGAATTCTCCTATAAAAACAAGCTGTGCTCTCTCTGTCTCAAAAATAAATAAACGTTAAAAAAAAAAAATTAAAAAATAAAAAAGGGGGCGCCTGGGTGGCTCAGTCGGTTAAGCGGCCGACTTCGGCTCAGGTCACAATCTCGCACTCCGTGAGTTCGAGCCCCGCGTCAGGCTCTGTGCTGACAGCTCAGAGCCTGGAGCCTGTTTCAGATTCTGTGTCTCCCTCTCTCTCTGCCCCTCCCCTGTTCATGCTCTGTCTCTCTCTGTCTCAAAAATAAATAAACGTTAAAAAAAAAAAAAAATTTAAAACAAGCTGTAGGCTATCTAATGTTAGAAATGAGCCAAGGAAACAAGTTAGTATGAAACACTCAACAATACAAAGGAGAAGTAGAATTTCAGACAACAGAACAATCCAAAAAAACTATATATAAAAACAGTATGCTTAAAACTGAGACATAAGAGGGGGTGGTGCCTGGGTGGCTCAGTTGGGTTAAGCGTCTAACTCTTGGTTTTGGCTCGGGTCGTGATCTCACGGTTTGTGGGTTTGAGCCCCACTGACAGCACAGCCTGCTTGGGATTCTCTCTTTCCTCTCTCTCTGACCCTCCCCCACTCATGGTGTCTCTGTCTCTCCCAAGATAAATAACTTAAAAAACAAAAACAAAAACAAAAAAAAACCAAGACTTTAGTAAAAGGGACTGAAATTCAAACAGAAGAGCAACTACAGTGAAAAAAGGGAAATTTAAAAAAGAACCAAATAGAACTTCTAAAGTTCAAATGTAATCAACAGAATACAAACCCAATGGCTGTGAGGTTAACATAGCCAAGCAAAGAACTGCTTTTTAAAACTTAAAGATTGATGTTTTAGTTGTATCATTATTTTATGTATCAACAAAGTTTTAAATGTTGCCAAGTAAGTTATAATACTCAAAGAAAAAACTCTGCCAATTAAATTATAACATGTTACCCCAACTTCAGAAAGGTTAACATGTAAATAACAAAATGGTGTATTTTAGAACTGATGAAATATGGGAGAACTCGATGTGGCAATGACTCAAAATTAAGTAGAGAGGGTAGATACATATATAAATATAAATATATGTATATATTTATATTTATATATAAAATGGAAGTCTCGCCACAATCAAAGATACGCAGTGGCTGAGAAATTTTCTGGAATGAAAACCACGAATCATCAGATTAAGAACCACAGTAAGTCTCAGTGGGATAATAAAAATAAATACAGACCTGGAAAAACCATAATCAAACAGGAGAACAAGATAAAAATCTAATAACACTAGAGAGAAAAGATAAAATTACTTACAAAGCAATATTTGACTATAAGCAGAATTCTTGAAAGCAACAAGAAAGACTGGAAGACAATGGACTTGTAGCTTCAAAATGCTGAAGAAAAATAATTCTGTTATCATTTAAGAGTGAAGGTAGAATTAACACATTTTCACCCAAAGACAGAATTTACTGCATTCATGATCTTTGCTGAAAGAACTCCGATAGACTTCAGTGAAGGGAATTAAATCCAGAAGAGGCAGCTTTGTAAAGAAGCAACAGTGAGCAAGCAACTGGCAGACGTGGTCTCTAAAAAGTACTGCCAGTACAGAAACAACAATCACTATGGAGGCTGTAAAATAAGAGAGAATGTTAACATGTAAGTAATGAGTGGAATGATTAGTGTTCACGAGTTCTAAGGTCCCTGTGATTATTTGGGAGGAGGGCAGAAATGATTAGCCTGGACTTTTAAGGCAAGTAGGTATTCTAAATGTTTCACTAAAGAAAAAGAATATGTTACTTCTAAACCTGTAGCAGGGAAAAGGGGATAAAGTGAGAAAAGTCCACTAGATTGGTAAATAAAAAAGCACACGTAATGTGGCAGAAATAAATCTAAATACATGAGCTATCGAAATAAAGGTAGACTGACCACACCTCCTGGTTAAAGTGTCTTAGATTAAAATTTTTTAAAATCTAGCTATAAGCACTTTTATGCAAAATTCACACCAAAACTCCAAAATAGCTGTAATAAACTGATGAGACACACAAGACAGACAAGTAACCAAAGAATTATATATCTATACCATTTTTCTCTCTATAGTTCTGTATAGTCTATCACATTACATATAATAGTATAACTAATTCAAAGCTATAGTTTCAATCACCATAGCTTTATTATGACTTACCATACCAGGAGCAGAACCAAAAATACTGATGATCCATAAAATACAGAAAAAGTATACTAACATAAAAGTCATGAACAAATAGGGAAAGATAATCTATTTTATAAATTGGCTGTCTATATGGAAAAGAATGAAATTAGATTCCTACTTCACAATATATATTTTGAAAAGAGGGATATTTATGGGGGTAGGGAAGAAATTTGTAAGCCAGACACAAAAAGTATAAATCATAATAAAAAGATATATACAACTAAATTTAAATTTAAATTTCTGTAAAAGAAATTATCATAAAGTGAAAAGCCAGTCTAGAAAATATTTGCGATCATAATAAATATCAACAAAGAATTACCAAGAAAATGCAAATAACCCTAAAGAAAAACTGACAATTTATAAGCAAGGAAACTCAATGACTAGTCAGCATGGTAAGAGATGCCCAAATTTACTAGCAATGCAGGGAAACACGAAACAATGATAATTCATGTTCTTTACTTTGACAAAAAAAAAAAAAAAAAAAAAAAATCAATCAATCAATGATAATATCTGAAAAAATAAATTTTAGGGGTATGCAGGGAACCTATATAACGGAGAGAGTGAAAACAGGTAAAACCACTTTTAACAACTGGTAATCCTAGTGAGGCTGAAGACAGACATGTCACACAACCTAACAGTTCAACTTCTGGGCATGTAGCCTGGACAAGCACAGGAACATGACGAAACACGTACACAGATGTCCACCGCGTGATGTTTGTAATACGGAGAAGACAGGAAACTACTATCGAGCAGCGGAATGAACAGACTATGGTTCATTCTGGAATAAATTATACATAGCATATAAGGATGTTGGTGATCTCTTTTGTATTACTAATTTGCCCTAATAAATGTTGAAAACTAAATCTGGTCATCTAAATACCACCCTTAAAAATGGCATTATCAAATGCTCACACAGAAAAGTCACATACCTATTTCATCTATAAAAATGATGGAAGGCTGTAGCTTTATGGCAAGGGAGAAGACCGCAGCAGCCAGTTTCTGAGACTCTCCGTACCACTTATCCGTCAGCGTTGAAGGCTGAAGGTTAATAAATCGACAGCCTGCTTCTTTGGCTGTAGCCTTGGCAATCAATGTTTTACCACAGCCTGGAGGCCCATACAGAAGAACTCCTGGAAATTAACATGTCATTTTATTATTTACGTTTTTATGTGATAATCAACACACTAATTCGGCCCACACTAAAATTTCCCCCAACATGTTAATAGTAGGAAAGGAAGGCGCCACTTCCTAAGTTCAGTGTCAGTGACGGCTATAAAATTACAGCATGCTTGTGCCTTCTCCCTTCACGCAAAGGTCTAGTTCAGGATCCCCTTGACATCCAAACTCACGCCACTCGATCCATGGTTGACGAAACGGTCCAATGCCCTCCACCTTCACAAGCTAACAGAGCACTACAGCCCATTAGAACAGCCCAGAGAAAACTGAGAAATTCTTCAAAACAGGCTGCAGGAGGGGCACCTGGGTGGCTCAGCCGGTTGGGTGTCCAACTTCAGCTCAGGTCACGATCTCACGGTTTGTAAGTTCAAGCCTCACATCAGGCTCTGTGCTGACAGCTCAGAGCCTGGAGCTTGCTTTGGAGTCCGTGTCTCCGTCTCTCTCTCTGCCCCTCCCCCGCTTGCGCTCTGTTTCTCTTTCTCAAAAATAAACATTAGGGGCGCCTGGGTGGCGCAGTCGGTTAAGCGTCCGACTTCAGCCAGGTCACGATCTCGCGGTCCGTGAGTTCGAGCCCCGCGTCGGGCTCTGGGCTGATGGCCCGGAGCCTGGAGCCTGTTTCCGATTCTGTGTCTCCCTCTCTCTCTGCCCCTCCCCCGTTCATGCTCTGTCTCTCTCTGTCCCAAAAATAAATAAAAAAAAATTAAAAAAAAAAAAAAAAATAAATAAACATTAAACCACAACAACAAAAACAGGCTGCAGCAAACACCGTTTTGATGTTACTGAGACTTAAGTTTTATCCAAAAGGGCACATGCCTTCTTCCAAACAGATAATGATCTCTTCTTCCAAAGGACAAAAGCTGCCAGTCACTTTTGTTTTACTCTCCAAGGAATAAAACTGAATCCTTCACCTACCGTCTCCACAGACAGTAGTCTGCCGCTTAATACAACTTAAGGTAATTCTTTTAACAGGAGAGATCTAAACTGGTCGAGGCCTTGGGCATTTTGGGAATCATCACCAACTGTTTCGCAACTAAAATTAAGTAACATTGTCTATGTTAATAGTAAAATTATGTTCCTGGCTATAGATTATCTGTAGACGGGCCTGACGAATATTATAACCTGCAGACTTAAAATATTTGCTTAATTCACAGCTTCTCTACTTTTCCCATGCCATAGCACTTAAAAAGACAATATTTACAGGTGGCATATTAGGGTAATATGAAGAGACTTTGGAGATTTCCAAAATATTATTATGCAATAAAAATAAAATATAGGGGCGCCTGGGTGGCTCAGTCGGTTATGCATCCGACTTCGGCTCAGGTCACGATCTCACAGCTCATGGGTCTGAACCCCGCATCGGGCTCTGTGCTGGCAGCTCAGTTCTGGAGCCTGCTTGGAGTTCCGTGTCCTCCTCTCTCTCTGCCCCTCCCCCGCTCACGTGCGTGCGCGGTCTCTCTCTCAAGAATAATAAACATTAAAAAAATACAAAAATATAAGAAAAGTAAATATTTTGTATTAAAATCCCACCCTGCCTAAATTTTCATTTTTTTCTTTTTAATGAGAAGCTTGAGTCCATAAAACAAATATTTTTCACATCAAGCTCTTCAAAGTAATGTTCAGGCACACAAACTTTTCCTCGGGCACACACAGATTTTTCTAGGGGTCTTCATAATTCTTTAAGAATTAACGAAGTTTAGTCATCTTACTTTTCTGAAGCCATTTTAAAATTTAAGTCAATAAGCTTTGCCAGTACATCCCTTTGCAATTTTTAACTAAGTCCATTCAGGTGTAAAAAATGTAGTTAAGTCATTTATAATTTGAGCCCCCTATCGATACTTTGTCCTTTGGATGGCACACGTGAACACCACAGAGCAGTGGTCTAATGCCATTTAATTCACATCAAACTGAAAACATACGGGGTGACTGCAGATGCCTGGAATTATTACGACATTTATTATTTTGATCATACAATTTAATATGGAATGCAGATCCACAAACAAACTTTTATATGCATATCATTTGAATCTTAGGGTTTTCTGAGCAAACTTCTGATGCAAAAGTCCTCGTATCTTGTTGACTGTGCTGCTACCGCACACCTCACAAACCGAGGCAAGTGTCCTTAGAATGTCCTCTTTGATTCCAAGTATTCATTCATCACATTGAGTCCTCTATTCCTGATAGTTTCGTTTTGGCACTCCTTAGCAGGATTAAGTTTTTCCTATATTTTTCTTCAGGAATTACAATTAGTGTTATTAATTAGGCAGCTTTTTTACAGTTTTGTTTTGTTTGTTTACAGAGTATGAAACTCAACATGCGTTGAAAGCTTTGGGATTTCATCATCTTCCGGAGGACAGACGTGACGGGGAGGTGCACGTATGAGCAGGGAGTGTTCACTTCCCGACTCGGGTGGTAGCTATGGAGGTGTCAGCTTTCCAGTCACCCACTTGGCTGCTTTATCCCCACTTCTGCACGTTGCTTCACTAAGACTCACGTTGTCTCACCTGGCATGTTATCGAGTCTAGCAGTAACACTGTTTGAAGGGCCATCTTCTCTATATCCTTTGTGGGATGAACACTACCCTGTTCGTTCTTAGGAAGAGTGATACATGAATGGTCCCACGATGAATGCGAGGCATCCGGCTTCAGTTATTAGTTTTGCAGTCTTTTAACTAGTTTTTTTTGAGCTCAGTCTGGTACTTTTACAACCATTTTCAACAAAACGAAAAACTACGATTATTACCTTCATGCTTTGCAGAGACTAAAAATTCAAACCCCTCTTTAACGTGGATGTTTTAGTAAGGGCTTTACTTCGTAAGTACTACATGCAAATAAAAAATTTAGGGTGAGGAAGAAAAGAAGAATTGGGACAAAAGATCTAAATTTGAAATAATCCTGATTAGTGACAAGTATATTACCTTATTAGTAACCAACTTTTTTCTTTTTTGAACTAGTTTATTGACTTTCAAGCTTTAATAAAAAAAAATTGTCCAAATGGTGGAAAAGTAAGTATCCGTAAAAACTGAGTCTATTTAAATACAAAGTACCCAAGGAGGTGGAGGGAGGGATGGAGGCCTTTATGGCCCCAGAAAAATCACTTCTCAAAATATATTTTTCCTAAGTTACCTACATTTTCAAGAAACATCACAACATGGAACATGATAAAATTCACAAACATAAAATTTATGTGCTAAAATAATGATTACCGAAGCTAGAGTTTAGCGAGAACTGTTTGTATTCACAGGAATTTTAAATGTAAATTTCTAAACATTTGGAAGAAAACACAGTTATTTTTTTAATGCAACCATGAGCATTTTATGGCATGTCCTTGTGACTACTTGGTGGCATGACAGCTGCCAACTTTCTACCTTCACGTGATTGGCTGATCTCGTGTGCTACTATGGAAGACATTCTCAAATCATCCTCGCGTAGTCTGTAAGGCAGTGCGGACTTTTAGCCCCGACAGCAATGAACTGTCCAGGGATAACATAAAATTGGCAATAAAACAACGACTCTAACCTATGTAACCTATTTCCAGTTCAAAAATGGAACAAACTACGGTATACAACCGATTTTACGTTCTGCTTCTGTCTGCTAACATCCAATTTATGTTGAGGGTCAAAAAGTAAATCAATGGCTTTTCAAATTTTGTTCCTGATAAAAAACTTTCCAAAAATGCAAGGCTGAAAAGGCTCAAACAGTATAACTTTAGATTACATAATCAAGAGCTAGTCAGGTAACTTAAAAATTTTGAAATACACACAGAAACCACTTCTAGTTTTGGACAATGCTCTCAAAGAAGCACCAGATATACACGTAACTTTGAGGTATCCCATTGTAATTTGGTGTCTGCTGTGTTAATTGACTGGGGCTTTAAACCAAGTGCGACTGGTACAGCGACCCAATTACCCGGGCTAGGCGTCGCTGACGAGGGCTGGAGCTTTCCCGAACAGCACAGAAAACGCATCTTACTTTTCTCCCATCCAACTACTAACTGGGCCCCATCCTGCACCTGACTTTTCTAGATTCACAAATTAAGAAACTAGGAGATGACAACTCACACAAGGTCTTTCTTGTTCAAACTACCAACCAGCCGTAAGAGGGTAAAGAACTAAATAAGCCAACTTGTACTTTACTCTTTGATCTTGGCTCAGATAAATCATCTGCAATTTTCTTCTGGGGAAAAAATTTTTAAAAACACAATAAACTAAATGCTTTTTGTTAGGGGGGAAAAAAGGAAGTATTGTTGTTTCAGAAAATAAAACGAAATACCTAATGAACAGTTTTGCTGTTTTAGTTAATGAAAAGAACACGTCATCATCACCCTCTATTTACCAGGAGTAAAAACTACCTACTTCGTGAAAGTGTACAGGTATCGGCTTCAATTACTTTTGAAATATAAATTGATGCATTTTGATATAACTGCAAAATTAATAAGATGACAAGCAACCATAACTTACACACAGCACTATGTTGATATTTCTAAAGATCTTTTTTTTTTAATGTGTCTAATAATTTGGTTTCAGCCTCGAAGAGCAATGGAAAAGTAAACCTGTCTAGTGTGAGGAATACACGAAAGAGCAGTTTCCACTCTTTCCGCTGCTGTAGCGTCTGTATGGGAAAGCCACGGTAACACATGTGTATTTATCTCACTGCCAACGGTCACCAAAGCTCCATCTGAATCACCTTTCATAACACTTAGACGTGATTCATATTTGAGTGGACAACAATAAAAGCATTACACGTAAGGAAGGAGTTGTAAGCGTTTCCAATTCTTGAGTTCTGAGGTTTTTAAAATCATCGCTAACTAGGAATAAGGAAGTTTCCCTTAAAAATAAGTAGCATTTAGGGGCGCCTGGGCGGCTTGGTCGGTTAAGCGTCCAACTTCGGCTCAGGTCGTGATCTCACGGTCTGTGAGTTCAAGCCCCGGGTCGGGCTCTGTGCTGACAGCTCAGAGCCTGGAGCCTGTTTCGGATTCCGCGTCTCCCTCTCTCTCTGCCCCTCCCCTGTTCATGCTCTGTCTCTCTCTGTCTCAAAAGTAAAAACGTTAAAAAAAAAAAATTAAAAAAAAAAAAAAGTAGCATTTAATTTCTAGTTCACCTGTACTCCAGTACTTCTTCTAAAAAACCACTGCAATCCAAAAATAATGAAGATTACTAGGAGGAAAAAACAACATCGCTAAATTATGAGACAACAAAAAGAGTTCTTACTTTGAAAACAAAAGAACCCATACCATGACTTCAGATTTTTTAATTTCAATTTTCCCAATTTTTATTTACTTGGAAGTAATGAGTTTGCAATAAAGGGATTATTTTGACATGTAATCACAGGGAAAAAGTTTTACCTAAATTTGGGAAGCTGAAGAATGAGCAATTATTTTAAAACTACTATTTATAAAACAGCTCACTGGATCTCAGTATTCTCTTCAACATCCGACCTCAGCGATACCAGTTCTATAATGGCAGAAAGTTTCAATGTTTCCTACATTTTTAATACTTTAGCAAATGTAAACTTTTACCATACCCTTCGGAGGCTGCAGAAGCCTGGAATTTTCAAACAAATGCTTCTTTTTGATGGGTAAGATGACTGTGTCTTTCAGATCCGTAATGACATCATCCAGACCTGCTATATCACTCCAAGTAACCTGATAAAAGGTAAGGTCAACATGAATTTCACAACTTACATATATTCAATGAAGTTAAAAGGAAAAAAAAAAAACAAAATGGCAAACCTTAATCTGATAATTATATGTAAATAATAAAAGATTAATATATAATACTAGTAAAGACTTTTTACAGCAATACTGAAGTTATTTAATTACCATGAAATTACAAAAAGGAATTAATCATCAACTACCTACTATTAAAAGCACTAGGCCCAGGACTCAAAACTCTACAGGGATCTAATAAGCTGAATTCACTCCATGTAAGAGGAAGGAATACTCTGCCAAGAAGCTGGAGAACCAGCTCAGACAGAGAACTCAGCGCTAGCTGATGGGGAAAAGCTTACCAGCAGTGTCCCTGATTCATATAGGGTGCTGTCAAACACAACAGGTAGACATTTTGGAAATAGGTTCATGCAACACTGGACTTCTGAATTTTATTAATCAAAAATAAAACTTTCAAAACAAAACTTTCATCTTTGTAAACAGGGGATATATACTGTCAAAATAAGCACAGCTTGTGTATTTTAAAACCTTCTGACTCAACTTCAAAAATGGGGATGGGGGGCGCCTGGGTGGCTCAGTCGGTTAAGCATCTGACTTTGGCTCAGGTCATGATCTCATGGTTCATGGGTTCGAGCCCCACATCGGGCGCTATGCTGACAGCTCAGAGTCTGGAGCCTGCTTTGGATTCTATGTCTCCCTCTCTCCCTGCCCCTCCCCTGCTTGTGCTCTGTTTCTCAAAAATAAATAAATGTAAAAAAAAAAAAAAAATTTTTTTTTTAAATGGGGACGGGGTGAAGGGGGGAGAGGAGAAAAAAACAAACTGAAAAAACCTAGGGGGAAAAAAAAATCAATCTTGCTCTAACCTGGCAGAGTAAAGAGGCTGAAGGTGGGGTGAGTCAGAAGCCATATTTACAAGAAATTTACTTTCACTACAACTTAAAAAAAAAAGGGTGAAAAACCACAGCCAAATCTGAAAAAAAAAAAAAAAAAAAAAAAAAGCACCTACTTTCACTACAACAAAAAAGAGAGTCTGTTAGTACAGCCTTACTCAGAAATGAACACAGAGACAAAAAGTCCCACTGTAAATTTATAAATTAAATTGAAATGGAGGATTAACTCTGGGGACATGTATCTATCTCTGTGCACACAGATACTAACAGACATTGAAGACTTTTATTTCCTAGATTTGGAGATAGGAATACCATACTTATTCTATTCTATTTATTTATATCTGTCGTACAAAACCTATTTATACCTGCTGTTATCAAATATTCACATAGGATTTTAGAGTTTATATATTGCATTAATCTGATCCTCCAATAATCCTTTTGAAGTAGGTACAGCAGGTATCACACCATCCCTGGATTACACGAGGGGACTGAGACTCAAAGAGGAAACAATTTGCCAAGGCCATGAATGGAAAAAATTAGAATTCAGAATCTTGTGTTGCCTACCGTTATCTTAATATGAACATCTACATTTAAACTCCAAATCAAATATCCACATAACTTAAAGCAGTACGTTTTATATGCCACAAAGGTGAATATATAGAAGAACAAGTTTATCTAAACAAGTGTGTGCCAAAAAAGGTTAACACGGCAGGCCTCAGGCTGTTGTCCTTAGAAAGGCCTACCTGCAAGGCTGGCCTTCGGTTGCAGTATGGGGGCTTAAATTTCGGGAGAATTCCTTCATTCCCTAATAAGAACACCTCGCTGTGCAAACAAAATGGTTTACGGAGGACATGTGTTTCTCCTCTGAACGTCTAGAATTTTGGTAGATGTTGGGATGTGGGGTCTACATGACCAGTCCCAATTAAAATCCTGGGAGTCTCTACTGAGCTTCCCTGGTGGACACGGCACTTCACACTTGTCCTCACAACCTGCTGCTGAAGGAATTAAGTGAAGCCCGTATGACTTCACTGGGAGAAAGCTCTTGGAAGCCTGTGCTTGATTTCTTCCAGACTTCACTCCAGGCCCCTTTTCTTGCTCATTTTGCCTCGTATCCTTTTGCTGTACTCAGTCACATCCGTGAGCACAAAACTATGCCAGATCCTGTGACTCCTCTTAGAGGATCATCAAATATGTTCGTCTTCAGGACCCGACACAAAATGCCAGACCCAAACGATCTTAAATAAGATTAAAGATACGTACGTGCATGTTAAGAGGGTCTACGAGATGAGCTGCAATACTCATTTCATATTCTGAAAGCTTCACATTTTTCACACCAATCTGTTTCATTAATTTTTCTGCCTAGAACAAAAAAACAAGCAACTTCCTTTAGTCTGGTATTTGGGTCCTGGCACTTCAAAAGAGATTATCTGTGAAGTCTAAAGAGCCATGAACAGACATGCAAGAATTTTCCAGGGAAATTCTAGGCCCCTTGACCTCCTCTTTCCCCAATGTAAGCTTGTAGGTAAAGACAAAAGGTGAGTGTCTAACTGCACAGAAACCAGGGCAATTTAAACCAGCTCCTAGGAAATGAGAAAATTAGGGCACATGATTGAGATACACATAGGGCCTTGTACTGCTCCAATGAGATTCTAGGGTCCAACTTGATGTCCTTTCAAGTAAGACCATCATGACAGGTGCAGGTGAAACCTCCAGATGAGAGCAGAGCAGTTAAACATTTAAAAAATGGACAACTGGAGTTTCTTTTCTTAAATCAAGTTTCTGAAAACAGATGCTTAACTTCCTTCAAATTACCCAGTTATCGACACCAGGTGCCCACGGCAATCAAACTCCAAATTGTTCGAAGATGCTGTCCTTTTTGGTTAAAGCCAATTCTTGGGACTAGGCAACCAGAGATAATAATTCCTAAATTCTAAATGATGGGGCGCCTGGGTGGCTCAGTGGGTTAAATGTCCGACTTGTGGTATCAGCTCAGGTAGTGATGCTGTGGTTGTGGGATTGAGCCCTAAATTAGGCTCCGTGCTCAGCTCGGAGCCTGCTTGGGATTCTCTTTCTCTGTCTCTCTCTCTCTCTCTCTCTCTCTCTCTCTCTCAGCTCCTCCCCTGTGAGCACTCGCATTCTCTCTCTCTCTCAAAAATAAACACTTAAAAAAATAAATAAATTGTAAGTATATTTGCATATATATTTTTAGAGCTGGACAAGACTAACCTGAAACCTACGAGCTCTAGCAATACAACAAAGATTTCAATTAAAATTAAAATCAATAATAATCACAAACATTTACTGAATGGGCCAAACCATATGCCAAAATACTGTAAATGGATTAGCTCACTGAATCCCCCGAGCGAGCCTATGGGGTAGGTACAATTTCTCCCCACCACAGAAAAGGAAATTAAAGTTTAGCTCAGATGAAATAATCTGCCTCAGGTTCAAGTCAGCAAATGGAAGAGACGACAGACACATGCAGGCAGCCCCACTCCAGAGCCCACCCTCTAACCACCTCCCAATGACCCTACTTTCCCCAATTATAACGGGGGTTTGTGAGCACTGAGGAGTCTTAAAAAGACTGCAGAAAACACATTCAAATTTCAATTAAATGAACATATTTAAAAGTGCTCTGATAAATACCTGTTTTTGTTCCATTTTCCTAAAATGCTTTAAAAATATATTGTATACTTTGTTTATTTTTAAGTAGGCTGCAGTCCAACTTGGGTCCTGAATTCACCACCCTGAGATCAAGAGTCACATGCTCCACCAAGTGAACCAGCCAGGCGCCCCTAAAATACTTTTGATTTTGTAAGATCTTGCTTTGGTCAGGGGGTATGGCTGCTCTAGAAGGAAATGCATCTCACACAGCACTATAGTTACAGACTGCTCAGAGCATAGGATAAATGTGGATAAAGTAGGATAAATCATATCCTAGTAATGTAGCATTTTTAAAATAAATAACCACATCGTTTTCCTATTTAGCCCCCCCACCCCCCCCACCCCCGCCGGTAAAATTACCAAATCAATGGAGAAAACAGCCTTTTCCAGGTTTTTTAATCTCTTTCTTGTAAATATCTTCTCTTTCGCTGATTTTAAATCTTTTGTGTCAGGTATGAAAGGTATCCTATTTTAGCCTCTGTAATAACATCAATTATTCTTTTCCATTATGCTTCTATAAATGTGCAGCCATCCCACATGTGTTCTTTTTAGGCTATGCTGTAAAACAAAAGTTTCCACCAGGGGTGACTCTGCCCCCCAGGGGACATCTGGCAAGGTCTGGGAATACTTCTGGCTGTCACGACCTTGCGGGGAGGGTGCTCTTGGCATGTAGTCAGCAGAGACAGGAATGCTGCTTAACATTCTGAAAGACACAGTACAGCCTGCCCCTCCCCAATTATCTGGCCCCAAATGTCAACAGTGCCGAGTTGAGGCATCCTGCTCTTTCGCCATTAGCTAGCTGCTCTTAAAATTTTACTCTAGGTCACAAATGCTTCTTGCTTTAAACAAACTTTATTTACGTTTGGGATTTCCTAAGTAAAAATGATCAACTATGTTGTTTATGTTATAGAAATAGAAAATGCCGTGGTCAAATTTACCTAAAATCTTTCCCCCCATATAAGCAGTCCCATTTAACAATGTCTTCAGGTTGCATTAACAACACTGACAGAAAACAAAATTAATGTTTATGGGGCAAAACTCATTTTCATTTCCTTACCATCAGCCCGTACAACCATCCTGAGAAGTAGCTATTACTATGCTCGTTTTTCAGATGAGGAACTCAAGAGTCAGAGAAATCAGAAGAATTGCCAAGATTATGAGCTAGGAGTTGGCATTACCAGAGTTCAAACCCTGATCTGTCTAATTCCAAAGCTGTTCTACTGAAACACTAATATTCCTCATCTGCGAGACCAGAACGTGGTTAACAAATAAATAAAATAAAGTACCCCTAAACACATCAAACTGTCTTCCAGAAGAAGTTATCCAACTGTTTCTAGCTTTGACAACTTTAAGTGAGCCCGTTTCTAAAATGTTTTACCAAGAAAAACAAAATGATTATACTCTAAAAATGGCTTATGTTCATGAACTGCTTTATCACTTACAGCTCAATGACAATCGTATTTTCTAGTTACCAACTTTTGCTTGGTTTTTAAGTGAATCTCTCCAAGTAGTTGTCACTCTGTGGAGGTGAGGGGTTGTGGTAGGGTGTGTGGTAGGTGAGGGGTTGAAGGGAGTCAGAGGTAGGAGGGAAACTTACGTATTATTGTATAGTCATCTTTTTAACTGTTTCATAGTATTTTTATCCTTTCATGCTATTTCATTTTTTTCCTCCATGTAAACTATTAAGAAGATTAAGATTAACAAGATTAAGAAGTGGAGTAGGAAATAGTGAACTATTTTTGCCTAGAATGGGAAAGGAGGAAATGGAGAGGAGGAGTAGCAGAAAAGAAACCTTTCATTAGTTTCTGAAAGATTTGTAAAATTGGTTGTTCTTTTGGGAGATTAATTTTAGAAAATTAGAGATAGCATTAACAAGGGTGAAAAACCAGAGGTAGGTTAACTGATTAAACTTAGGTCTGTTTATTAAAGTCACAGCTAAAGTACTCTGATTTAAGTGTGGACAGAGGAAGTCACTGACAGACAGAAAGCTCACAACACTACATTTCCACGGGAAACGGCAAAGAGTCTGAATAATTATATTTTAGATGTAATCTCTTATACACTTGTATTAAAATTCTTGAAAGCACCCTTTTCTAGACTAACATGGAGACAAGTCGTCTCCCCTCTCACGGTCAGTCTCTGGACGTCCTAAGAAGAGTGGGCTTCCTACCCTCCACCGCACCTTCGTGTGAACAACACTGCGGACCCCCGCCCCGAGTATCCCTCTCTCGGGAGCTCTTTCCTCAGCATTTCCACCTTGGCCAGTCAGGCAACACCAACTGTTTCCTCCTGACTTCCTATCTCAATGTACTGGCTGCTCTTACAAATACCTGGCAGTTGAGGGGCACTTGGGTGGCTCAGTGGATTAAGGATCCAACTCTTCGTTTCTGCTCAGGTCATGATCTTGCAGTTCATGGGTTCGAGCGTCAAGTCCAGTTCTGCGCGGACAAACGGGGAACCTGCTTGGGATTCTCTGTCTCTCCCTTTGTCTCTGCCCCTCCCCTGCTTGTGCTCTCTCTCTCTCTCTCAAAATAAATAAACTTAAAAAACAAAAATACCTGGCACTTGAGAGTTCCAGTTTTTTTTTTTTTTTAAGGTTTCAATGTATCATTCCTTCACAAAATATTTCAGCTATTATTTCTTTCAAAATAACTAAAAGTTTTGAAGACTAAAGTACAATGACAGGACTAAAAATAAGAAGACATTAACTTATCTAAGGTCACAGTCCACAACCTTCAGGTGTATGAAGAATTCTCAGTAGTGAATCTTCCCTGGCCTTTGACAAACTACAATCTCAGAAATATTATACAGTGTAATTCTTCAGAAGTATGACATAGTCTCAGAACAGGTCAAGCATTGTTATTCCTCCTGTACTTGGACAGCATACCCAGAGGGTTCCTTCTTCTACGCCCCAATTATCCCGACCCACCCTTTCATCACACAGACCTATCAAAACTCTTCCACTACATCTAAATACAATCCAAGCAGCAGCCGCGTGCCCAGGAAATCCCTGTCCATTCCGTACAAATGGTCTCCTCTCTCATTGCCAATTAAATATTCCACATTTCACCAAGCTGGGACGTTTTCCTGGCTTCAGGCTAGAAATTATTTACAAATATTGTGTTTAATTCAAACATTAAGACTACTTCTGGGTTACTGTTCCCGATGCGAATGTACCTACATCATGTTACCTTTCTTTCAACTCATAACCGTACTGCCTTTAAACTCGCACGAGGCCCGCTGATTAAGGTAGCCTCCAAATGTTGCCTAGGCTGTTAAATTCAGTGCTCTTCCTTTGTGACTGAGGAAGTCATACCTTCCTCCTCCCCCCCAGTCACACCTGATCTCTGCCCTCAAGGTGTGCTCCTAATTCTCTAATTCCTTTCTGTACTCCCACTTAATTACCCCCCACCTGGCAACACTGCACTTCCTAAATGGCCTGGACCACAGGTCATGATTTCAACAATGTCTTCCATTGAACCTTAGCACACCCCTTACACTTGTACCGGTCAGGGTCAGTCCTGTTCTCGGTGCTGGCTCCGCACCATCACTCAGTTTATCTGCTACCGAGATGCTGAGAAACGCCCAAGAAGTTAAGAAAAACAAAACAACTGAATTCCCGATAAACTCATGCTTCCTTCAACTACGCCCTAATGTTCATAACCCACAATTTCTCTCATGAAACACGGATCACGTATTTACCTGAGCAGGTCCGAAACCTCCATTCCCGTTTAGTTGTAACATCGCCCCACTTCACTGAGAGCAAATGAACTCGACCTTAAAAGGTTCTCGTGACCACTGATCCCGACCCCTCTGGGACCCACCTCCATCCTCTTTGGCAGCAACTCTCCACCTGCTCCTTCTGCGTTAGTCTTTTCCCTTTCCTTCTTTACCTGTCCGCCAGCAAACTCTGGAACGACCACATTCTTTTACTTTAAATTCTGCTTGCTGTCCCCAGTGAATGGAAAGCACTCTACATTTATGGACCACTTTTTCTGATCACATTCTCCATATTCTCCTTTCCTCCTGGATCACTCTATGACACAACATTCACAACCAATTCTCTTTTGCAACCTTCTCTTCCTTTGGTTTTGAGGACTTGACCAAAGGATTTTTCAGACAGTGGGAGACAAATGTGAGGAGGGGCTTATTTAAAGTTACATTCAACACCCACTGACTTCCCCCAATTAGTTCTGTGATTTCAGAATGTAGGCCTTCCAGTTCCAATTGACTGCCACAATGAACGACTTCTACAGTGTGCAGTGTTTTGTGTATTTCAGGTGTGTTGGGATGGGAAAGACTAGTACCAGCACCTTACATTATCCTGGTTTTATTACTACTCCTCTGGCCATTTTTTGGGTGTTATTAATAATTGGGTAGATGTTAAAAAAAAAGTCTTTAGAATTTACAGGTGAGGCAAAAGAACCATAGAGCATGTGCTCTATAAATATTTGTTACACGAATAAATTCGAGTCGTTAATCTACGGAAGAGATTATTGTAAATGGTACCAAGTAAAAATCGAATTTTACTCCCTCTCATATAGAACGAACTGTCCAAGTATCAGTTATTGGTTCATCCTTTCTCCAATAATCTACGTACAAAGCAGAGCCAGTCCTTTCATACATCAATTTCCCACAGCAGGCCTAGGTCTGTTTCTCGACTCCACTCTGCTGAATTTGCCAATCCACCCCTGTACCAATAACATACTGTCTTAATAACTGTAGCTTTGTGAAAAGTTTTGATATAAATTAGGGCAAATTCTCCCTCCCCCAATATACATCTTGTTTTCAAGAGTGTTTTGCCTATATCTCAACTTTTATTCCTCCATAAAAATTTTAGAAAAAAATACAACAAAAAAAGCCTGTCAGTATTTTTTCACTGGCATTGCATTTAAGTGTAGCTTTCAATCATTTTGTAATTTTCATTAAAAATGTGTTGTACAGGAGCCTGGGTGGCTCAGTCGGTTGAACGTCTGACTTCGGCTCAGGTCATGGTCTTGCAGTTTGTGAGTTCAATCCCCATGTCAGGCTCTGTGCTGATGGCTCAGCACCTGGAACGTGTTTTGGATCTTCAGGTTCTGTGTCTCCTCTCTCTGCCCTCTCCCTGGCTCGCACTCCATCTCTTTCTCTCAAAGATAAACATTAAAAAATAATGTGCTGTACAACTTGTGCTTGTCAGTTATGTATTTTTTTAATGTTTATTTTTGAGAGACAGAGACAGAGAGAGGGAGAGAGAGGGAGGGAGGGAGGATGGGTGGGGGAGGGGCAGAGAAAAGGAGACAGGATCTGTGCTGGCAGAAGAGAGCCCAGTGCAGGGCTCAAACCCCCAAACTGTGAGATTATGACTTGAGCTGAAGTCAGACACTTCATTGACTGAGCCACCCAGGCGCCCAGTTATTGTGTATTTTTGATACTACTGTAAACAGTATTTTTATAAAGCTGCATTTTCAAACTGCGGTGGGTACACAGAAATAGTTGATTTTTGTATACTAATTTTATATCCAGCGGCCCTTAAATTCTTATTAATCCTGACAGCTTTGCTACAGATGTTGTTTACTTTCTATGTAGATTATTGTATTATCTGTGTTTAATGACTGTTTAATTTTTTCTCTTCCAATCCTTCTATCTCTTGTTTTTTCTTGATTTATGCATCATTAACAGTAAAATGTTACACAGAAGTGATGACAACAGGCTCCCTTGACTTGCTCCTAATCATAAAGGAAATGCTTTCAACTATTTACCATGAAGTATGTTTTCCATAGTAAATTCACTGCATCAGGCTAAAGACATTATCTTCTATTCCTAAGATACTAAGAGCTTTTTACTAAGAGCTTTTCTAAAAAGAATGAATATTTAATTTTAACAAAGGCTTTTTCTGCATTTGAGATAATCACAGTTTTATCCTTTAATCTGTTATTATAGAATAAATATATTTATTCCTCAAATGAAGCCAGCCTTAAATTCCTGGAATAAATCCTACTGGTCATAATATGTTACCTTTTTTTTTTTTATACACTGCTAAATTCAACTTGCTAATATTTTAAGGTTTTTCTATTCATTTACAATTGAGAGCAAGCCCGTGACAAGTTTTAGAATTGTTATTATGCTGCCCTCAGAGTTTGCATCAGGTTGTTATTATAAATTTATTCTTTATATGTTTCTAGAATTTACCAGTAAAACTTGATGGGCCTGGAGTAATCTTTATCAAAATATGTGTCCAATATTACTTCATAGGTATGAGACTAAGTATCCACGTTTTCTAATCCTACCTTCCTTTGAGAGAGAGCGCATGCAAGTTGGGGGGGGGGGGAGGGCAAGGGGATGAGAGAGGATCCTAAGCAGGATCCACAGCCGGTGTGGAGCCCAATGCGGGGCTCGATGCCACCACCATAAGATCAGGACCTGAGCTGGAATCAAGAGGCCTGACGCTTAACTGAGCCACCCAGGTGGCCCTCGTCACCTAATGTTTAAAAAAAGTTTATTTATCTATTTTGAGAAAGAGAGAGTGAGAGTGCACGTGCAAAGGGAGGGACGGAGAATCTGAAGCAGGCTCCGTGTCCCGCACAGACCCTGACACTGGGCCCTATCCCACAAACCATGGGATCCTGACCCAAGCCGGAATCAAGAGTCAGAGGCTAAAACAACTGAGCCGCCCACGTGCCCGTCGTCTTCTAATTCTTAAGTCAGTCACGGAAATAAATATTTTTCTAAGAGTCTGTCTAGGTTTTTACACTTATTGGCGATTATTTACTTTCCTTATTTTTAACGTCTGCAGCATCGTCATTATGTTTCCTTCATCATTCCTAGTAATATTTATTGGTGGCTTCATTCTTTTTTCATGATTGGTTTTACAAAACTGTCAAATATTTTTGTATTTTCAAATAACTAACATATTGGCTTCACTGACTTTCTTTACTCTGTATTAATTTTCTGTATTTTTATTCACTCTTCTATTGTATATTCATTTATTAATTTGTCTTACCTTGACTATTCCCATTTTTTCATTATTTGTGGGTTTATGTTGAAAATCTTTTCTTGAGCTTAAGTTGGAGATTTAATTAATCTTCTCCCTTCTTTTGTAACAAACACTTAAGACTATAAATCTCTGAGTACCATTTAATACATGACGTTTAATTCAATTATAAATATTTTCTAATTTGTATTATATTTTCTTTCACTGAGGAGATCTTCAGAGATGTTTCTTACTTTCCAAGCATATTGGGGGGCGCCTGGGTGGCTCAGTCGGTTAAGCGTCCGACTTCTGCTCAGGTCATGATCTTGCAGTTTGTGAGTTCGAGCTCCACGTCGGGCTCTGTGCTGACAGCTCGGAGCTTGGAGCCCATTTCAGACTCTGTCTCCCTCTCTCTCTGCCCCTCCACGCCCCCTTCATGCTCTGTCTCTCTCTCCTTCAAAAAAAAAAAAAAAAAAAGTCCAAGCGTCCTGGGTATTTACTGACCTTCCTGTTCTGCACTGGAGCCGGGGGATGTAACAAGCACGCTACCAGTACCACGAAGCCCGATGTCTGCTGTACAATGTGGCAACCGTCCAATTTTGTAAATCCTACATGAGTGCCTTGGATATGTACGCTGCGTTTGTCTGATGCACAATATGCTATACATGGCCACTAGATAAGCTGCTACTTACTTAAATATGCTATATCCTTACAGATTTTTTAAAAATGTTTCATCTGACCACATCAAAATAGAAAAGCTTCTGCACATCATAAAGGGAAGCAATCAACAAAACTAAAAGACAATCTACTGAATGAGAGAGGTATTTGCAAATGACAGATCCGATAAAGGGTCAGTATCCAAATTATATAAAGAACTTATATAATTTGGGGCGTCTGGGTGGCTCAGTCAGTCAAGCATCTGACCTCAGCTCAGGTCATGATCTTGCGGTTCGTGAGTTTGAGCCCCGCATTAGGCTCTGTGCTTACGGTTAGGAGCCTGGAGCCTGCTTTGAATTCTTTGTCTCCCTCTCTCTCTGCCCCTCTCCCATTTGCTCACTCTCTCGCTCTCTCTCTCAAAAATTAACATTAAAAAAAAAAAAAGATATTACACAATTCAACATCAAAAAACCCAAATAATCATCACAGACATTTCTCCAAAGACATCCAGATGGCCAACAGACACATGAAAAGATGCTCAATGTCACTCACCATCAGGGAAATGCAAATCAAAACCACAATATCACCTCACATCTGTCAACGGCTAAAATAAAAAACACAAGAAACAACAAGTGTTGGCAAGAATGCAGAGCAAACGGAACACTCACACTGTTGGTGGGAGTGCAAACTGGTGTAGCCACTGTGGAAGACAGTATGGAGGTACCCCCAAAAAATTAAGACTAGAATTACCATACGATCCAGTAATTCCACTACTGGGTATTTACCCACAGAATAAAAACACTAATGCAAAAAGATACATGCACCCCTATGTGTACTGCAGCATTGTTTACAAGGGCCAAATTATGGAAGCAGCCCAAGTGTCCATCAATAGATGAATGGATAAAGAAGATGTGGTCTAGATACACAATAGATTACTCAGCTGTCAAAACGAATGAAATCTTGCCATTTGTGACAACATGGATGGATGTATAGGGTATAATGTTACGTGAATAAGTCAATCAGAGAAAGACAAACACCATATGTGGAATTTAAGAAACAAAACAAACGAACAGAGAAAAAGGAGGCAAACTAAAAAACAGACTCTTAACTATAGAGGAGAAACTGACAGTTACCAGAAAGGAGGTGGGGGCAGGGAATAGGTAAGACAGGTGAAGGGGAATTAAGAGTATACTGATCATGATGAGCACTGAGAAATGTATAGAATTGACCAACCACTGTATTTTGCACCTGAAGCTAATGTAACACTGTGTGTTGACAGTTTGGAATTAAAACAAAGCAAAAAAACTTTTCATCTACCAATTACTGAAAGCAATTTTAAAAACCTCTCACCATGATGATGGATATGTTATTTCTCCTTATAGTTCGATCAGTTTTTTGCTTTATATATTTTGAGGCTGCATTAATAGATGCACACGAATACAGAAATGTTCTATTTCTTGTTGAACAGAACGTTTAATCATTCCATAATGAACCTTGTTTTCTCTAATATTTTTGCCTTAAAGTTTATTTTTGTTCACCCAGCTTTCTCTTTGTATTTGTATGGTATATGCATTTTCCATCACTTTATTCTCAACAACTTTCTGTATCTACAATTTCTACGTGGCACTTCAACCAGTATATGTCTTAAATTTCTCTTTTTAAACCATCTCACATCTTTATCTTTAGGTGAATTACCAGAGGGTATAGTCTTTTGGAGTCAAAGATTTATGGGACTGTTGTCTCTTGGATACCCTACCTTGGAATAGGCCTGTGCTTTGTGTCCTGAGCTCCTCTAGGCCATAAAAAGAGAAGTTCACATTCAGTGGGTTCAGCAAATTCTCCTCCAACGTGAAAGCTGGCCATCAAAGCTCATCGTATCTTTTTCGATCTTTGCCTTCAGTTTTTTAGCTGAATTTCTTACTTTCTTGCTAGCTCATGAATACCTTTAAGATGATTTTAGAAAATATTTTATCTAGATCGTTTAGTTGTTCTCAGCAGAAAGGTGAGTCCGGGTATCTAGTTACCCTAACTGACCTATTCATTCTCCACTGGCTTCACTTCATCTCCCCATTCCCTAGATGAAGGCTGACTCTTTGGCCTACTATTCATGGTGTTTGATAGCATCTCCTTTAGAGATCTCATTGCTCCCAATAGTCATCCGCATCTATCACAGTGACAATTACATGAAAAACTCTCAACAAAGTTTGAACATATAAATCCTGATGGTGGTAGGAGGAAGATGGAGGAGTGGTTTGGGGAAACCCCACAAATGATACGTTTTTACAAGAATCACCCTGGGGCCCACTGCATCCAGTGAGACCCACTTCTCTAAGGAGTCCGACTACTTACGAGCATCTCATGGATGCTCTGAGGACTGATCTTTCCTCCAAGATGTACACCTACAACTGTAACTGCTGGATGAACATTTTCCCCAGGATTCCTACCACCAATACAAACTCAATGTGCCCAAATCAAGTATCATCTTCCCACAAATGTGCCCTAGCTACTAGTTTCTAAACCTCTATGAAACACACTCTGAGTCTCCGAGGACTCTAGACAAATCTTGGATTCATTTGTAAAATGTCCTTTTTCTTTTCCCATATAATCACGAAGTCCTTCCAGCATTCTTTTTTTTTTTTTTAATTTTTTTTTTTCAACGTTTTTTATTTATTGTTGGGACAGAGAGAGACAGAGCATGAACGG